>NW_006408584.1:2697517-2698934 GCF_000296735.1 Chrysochloris asiatica
CTGGGAATTCTCTGTCAATGTATGTTTTCAGCCATTTCTGTATTACCTTTAGTAAAACTTCACTGCGTGGGATATCAAAGAGATTGTTCAATGATGTCCACATTTCTTTGGGTCACCTCTCTTTGGCATGGGCACAAATATGGATCTCTTCCAATCAGTCA
The DNA here is from genome assembly GCF_000296735.1 of Chrysochloris asiatica. Taxonomy (NCBI): domain Eukaryota; kingdom Metazoa; phylum Chordata; class Mammalia; order Afrosoricida; family Chrysochloridae; genus Chrysochloris; species Chrysochloris asiatica. Next base: position 2,697,679 of record NW_006408584.1, read on the forward strand.
GCCAGATAGTTGTCTTCCAAATTTCTTGGCATTGATGAGTGAGTGCCTCCTGTGCCACCTCAATGAGCAAGATATTATTCTGACATCAGTTTTACATATGAAAAAAAAAACAAAAACTGAGGACCAAGACAGGTAAGTAAATTGCCCAAGACTTCACAACTTATCTAAGATATCTGGAAACATTTACTCTTAATAACTAAAGCTTCAATTTCCCTATATACATAAGATTTCAAAAAAGATAATGGAAGTCCTTTCTTAAACATAATTTTTAAATAAATCATGTAATCAGTTGGGATCATTAAAAAATACAGTTGAGAAGACAAAGTCAAATATTATAATGAAATGTGCAAACATCTGGAGTTAGAAAACCAAAAAGGAATAACACACTTAGCAATTCTCAAGCTGAGGGAACTGAAGAAAAAATTCAAGGCTTGACTTGAAATATTGAAGGATCCTAAAGTGGAGAATATCAGAAAAATGTTTACCTGTGCTTTATTGACTACTCAAAGGTTTTTGATTATGTGGATCATGACAAGCTATGGACAACATTGCGAAGTATGAGTATTCCAGAATACTTAATTGTGCTCATGAGGAATCGACACATGGTCCAGGAGGCAGTTGTTCAAACAGAACATGGGAACATGAATGGTTTAAAATTAAGAAAGGTGTGTGACAGGGTTGTATTCTTTCACCATACTTATTCAACCTGTATGCTGAGTAAATAATCTGAGAAGCTGGTTATATGAATAGAAATGTAGCATCAGGATTGGAGGAAGATTTATCAACAACCTGCGATATGCAGATGATACAACCTGGCTTGCTGAAAGTAAAGAAGACTTAAAACATTTAATTATGAAGATCAAAGAGCAAGGCTTTCAATATGGATTGCATTTCAATGTAAAGAAATAAAAAAATACTCACCACTGGACCAATAAACACCATCCTTATCAATAGAGAAAAGACTGAAGTTGTCAAGGACTTCATTCTTCTTGGATCAACACTCATGGAAGCAGCAGTCATGAAATCAAATGACATATTGCATTAGTCAAATCTGCTGCACAATACCTTTTGAAAGTGTTGAAAAGCAAAGATATCAGCTTGAGGACAAAGGTGTGCCTGACCCAAGCCATGGTATTTTTAATAACCTCATATGCATGTGAAAGCTGGACAATAAATAAGGAAGATTGTAGAAAAACTGATGCCATGGAAAGCTACTAGACCTCACTGGAAGATTCAGCAAAGTGGCAGGATATAAG
>NW_006408584.1:2703604-2716165 GCF_000296735.1 Chrysochloris asiatica
ACAGCCTTCAATATAAAAATCTTCATTTTGCTTGTATCAACCTTCAACGCTCAAGGAAGCAGCTGTCAAGAAATCAAACCCCACATTGTATTAAGTAAATCTGCTGCACAAGACCTTTTTAAAGTGTTCAAGAACAAAGATGTCAGTGTGAGGACTAAGGTGTGCCTGACCCAAGCCATGCTATTTTCAATAACCTCATATTCATGTGAAAGTTAGACAATGAATAAAGAAGACCACAGAAGAAGTGATGTATTTGAGTTATGGTATTTGAGAAGAATATTAAAAGTACCATGGACTGCCAAAAGAACAAATGTATCTGTGTTGAAAAAAGTACAACCAGATGCTCCTTTGAAGCCAGGATGACCAGACTTCATCTCCCATAGTTTGGACATATTGTCAGAAGGGAACAGTCCCTGGAGAAGGACATCATGGTTGATAAAGTGGAACAGCAGAAAATAGGATTGCCTGGGAAGGGCATATCACTCCCCTAATAAAATCAGGATGATAGAAGTAGGAAATAAATTGTTGTTGGTATGCAACAAATCATGCCTGGTACATGTCATAAAACCTTAAATTAATCTGTATGAAGAATGTACCCTGCAGATCTTTCCTATATCTATTTTATGTCTATTATGGTGGAAGTTCTCGCAACATATTGCTGAATAAACTGTTTCAACTGCTAAATTGAGTGAACACTAGTGTGTCGTTAACCCTTAGTTAAGAACTCCTTCTGTATCCTAATTCTCTTCATAAAAAGTGAAAATCTACTTTGAAATAATGCTTTTGAGGATGGTGTTATGATTAATTTTATTGACCCCTTGAAATTCTCAGTTATTAAGAGAATTCTGTGCTACAGGGATATATTAAGAAACACTATGTATATGAACATTTAAATATCAGCAAAATTAATAAAATATTTTTTTGCTTTTGTTTAAAAAAAAAAAAAAAGATGGATAGGCACAGTGGCTACAGTAATGAGCTCAAGCTTAGCAATGATTGTGAGGTTGGTACAGGACCAGGCACTATTTTGTTCTTTTGTGCATAAGATCACTATGATCGCACCTAAAAAGAACAAGATTTAAGTTTAGATTAAAATTTTCTTCTTTCAGAATATATTTTTTATATATCTGAAATATATAATGCTCCCAACACTATAAATAGACTTAGAAAACTGTCCCTAAATTAATTATATATTCCTATCACACTGAATCAAAGGTTACAAACAAAGAGGAAGGAAAAATACTTCAAAAATATGACCTTGGTGATAGAAATTATGCTGGAGATCACATTATAGAATTTTGCAAGATTAATGACTTATTCATTGAAGATAACTTTTTTAAACAACATAAAAGCCATAGACCTCACCAGATGGAATACACAAGCATCAAATTGACTACATCTGTGTGAAAAGACTGTGGGAAAGTCCAATATCATCAGTGAAAACAAGGCCAGGAGCAGACTGTGGAAAAGAGCATCAATTACTTATATGCAAGTTCAGGGTGAAGCTGAAGAAAAGTTTTTAAATGTCACAAGAGACAAAATATGACTTGAATATATACCATCTGAATTTAGAAACCATTTCAAGAATAGATTAGATGCATTAAACATTAAGAACAATCATAAGGAAGAAAGCAAAAGATCATTAAAAAGACAGGAAAGAAAAGAAAAGACCAAAATGGATGTCAGAAGGGACTCTGAAACTTGCTCTTGAGCTTAAAAAGGCTGAAGCAAACAAATGGAAAAAAGAGGAAGAAAAAGGACTGAACAGAAAATTTCAAAGAGTAGCTCAAGAAGACAAAGTCATGTGGGCCTCGGACCCTCGCTTCCCACTGGCCCCTCAGGAAGAAACACGAGGTCGACCAGCACAAACACCTGACTTGTGCACCCCAAATGCCCACCTTCAGGGAGATACTCTATCTCGTGGGCAGAGATTCGGGTCGACCATAGGGAGACCATGGGGGTCATCGTTGTCAGGGATGCCTCATCCGGAACTCATTCACATCTCCCCAGCTCGCCGAGTGCCCTTGTAGGTGGCACTCTCGCCATCCTTTTGGTTGATGTATCATGATGAAATGTGCAATGATCTGGAGTAGAAATCCAAAAGGAAAGACCACGTTCAACATTTCTCAAGCCGAAAGAATGAAGAAAAATTAAAGTGTCGACCTGCAATACTGAAGGATACTACGAGCAAAATACTAAATGATGTAGGAAGTCTCAGAAGATGGAAGGAATACACAGTCCCATACCAAAAAGAAATGGTTGATGTTTAACCATTTTAAGAGGTAGTATACTACATATGATAAAAAACTGATGGTACTGAAGAAGTCCAAGGTAAGCTGAAAGCACTGGCAAAAAAACAAAGCTCCAGGAATTGACAGGATACAAATTGAAATATTTCAACAAACTGGTGCAGCTCTGGAAGAGCTAACTCATCTATGCCAAGAAACGTATACTACAGTTATCTAATTAACCAAGTGGGGTCATTCCAAAGAGATATGACTCAGTGGAATGTGAAAATCATCCAAAAATATCATTAATATCACATGCAAGTAAAATTTTGCTCAAGATAATTCAAAAACAGCTGCAACAGTACATGGGCAGGGAACTGCCATAAATTCAAGCCAGATCCAAAAGAGGACGTAGAATTAGTGATACCTTTGCTACCATCAGAGGGATCTTGGCTGATTGCAGAGAACATCACAAAAATATTTTCTAGCACTTTATTGACTTTGCAAAAATTTTCAACTATGTAGACCATGACACACTATGGATTAAATTGCCAAGAATGAGTATTTCTGAAAACTTAATTGTGCTCATGAGGAACTTGTACATAGACCAGGAGGCAATTGTTAGACCAGAACAAGGGAATGCTAAATAGTTTAAAATCAGGTAAGATGTGTGCCAGAGTTGTATCCCTTCACCATATTTATTTAATCTGTATGTTGAGCAAATTATCTGAGAAAATGGATTACATGAAGAAGAATATGGCATCAGGATTGGAGGAAGACTAATTAATAATCTAAGATATGCAGATGATACAACCTTGCTTGCTGGAAGCAAAGAGGACTTAAAATACTTAGTGATGAAGGTCAAAGACTACAGCCTTCAGCATTAATTGAACCTCAATGTAAAGGAAACAAAAATCTTCACTACTGGACCGACTAATAACACCATGATAAATGGAGAAAAGGTTGAAGCTGGCAAGGACTTCATTGTATTTGGATCCACTATCAACACTCATGGAAGCAATTGTCATCAAATCAAACATTGTACTATTGTACTGTATTAAGTAAATATGCTACACAAGACCTCTTAAAGTGGCAGAGATATCAATTTAAGGACTAGGTGGGCCTGACTTCAAGCCATGGTTTTTCAATTGCCTCATATGCATGTGAAAGTTGGACAGTGAATTAGGAAGACTATAGAAGAATTGATACATTTGAATCATGGTGTTTGAGAAGAATATTAAAAATATCATAGACTGCCAAGAGAATAAACAAATCTGTGTTGAAAGAGGTATAGCCAAAATGCTCCAGAGAAGACAAAATGATGAGACTTCATCTCTCATACTTCGGATATGTTATTAGAAGGGACCAGTCCCTGGAGAAAGACATATGCTTGATAAAGTTGTTGTTCTTGTTAAGTACCATTGAGTTGGTTTCAACTCATTGGGACCCTGTATAGGGTTTCCAACACTGTACATCTTTGCAGGAGGGTCAACAAAAAAGAGGAAGACCCTCAGGAGATGGATTGTCATGGTGGTAGCAGCAATGCACTCAAACATAAAAATTGTGATGATGGTGCAAGACCATTCATTCTGCTGTGTCACTATGAATTGGAACTGACTCAACCACACTTAACAACAACCACAAACTATAGCCAAATGCTTATCAAAATAAAGCATGTATTTTGCGTGGGATACAAACATACAACATTAAGTTGCAAATACATAAATAGTTAAGCAAATTCAAAACACTAATAATTTGCTGCTTTGAGACACCATATGAACCCCTTAGAGCCTGAAAGAATGAATGCAATGTAGAGAGATGAGTAACTTACAATCAGGGGATAAAAGTGAGTAAAAGAACCAAATCCCTGATGGAACATTGAATTGTACATTACAGTACCAGAGTAAAGGACTTCAAACAGCCAATCTTTCTGATAACAAATGAGTGTTTTAAGAAGCAAACTGAACAACATTGAAGAGTTCAGTGATTACCAATAAAGGTTTCCAGACATCCTAGGGTTATTGAACCCTGTTAAAATCTCTCACCTCCACCATCAGTTACTGCATTCATTTGTGTCATTGAAGCTTCTACTCAAAGTAACTGGAACAAAAATGATGTTTATATTTTACCAATGTTTTATTTTCAATTAAACATCTCAGCTGCTATTTATCTAACTAAAGGGCATGGCATTTATACCATGCAATTGGATGTTATTTCTTTACAAATATTTCTCCAACAAGAGACCTAAGTTCAAATTAGCTGTGAAAATGTCACTAAAAGTAAAATAAACTTTAATTTAACCTTGATCACAAATTATTGTTAAGCCAAAGCTGGAAACCTATAAAAATTAAAAATGGAAGGCCAAAGGCCTTAACTGAAATACACATACCCCAGAAAATAACCTGTTCTGATGCTGCCTGGGCCTTTGAGGACTCAGGTTGAGCCAAAGACAGTGGAAAGTGAACCAGCAGAGTGCACAAGTGAGAGGGACGGTGAGACTGCAGCTCTCAGTTTTCCCTGAGACTGCAGGAACATTCTGGTAGAGGTCACAACAGGAATGCTTCATGTATCTCTAATAGTTGCTGTTACCCTACCAACTCGTCTGTCTGAGATCATTCATCATGACTAGAAATCTCAACTCTGTCTGTGCCTGAAACTCCCAGGGCCAGGCAGGTCAGAATTAAATTCACAGTAGAAATAAAGCATAAGACCCGGTCTCAAAAACAGAAGTAAAAACCGCTGGCCGGTCACCCCTAGCTCAACTCCCGCCGCCAGGAGGAGGGTCATGATCCGAAGGAATCAAAGCAGTTGAGAAAACTGTTTAGTGGTGGTCTAAGCTTTGAAACTAAGGAGCTCTGGTAGCGTAGTGGTTACGAATCGGTCAGCAGTTCGAAACTACCAGCTGTTCCGCGGGGTAAAGATAAGGCTTTTTGCTCCCATAAAGATTTACAGCCTCGGAAACCCTGCACAGGGTCACTATGAGTCGGTTCCGACTCTACAGCACATAACCACCACCACCAAGCTTTGAAACTAGCAGTTTAAGAGACCATTTCGAGAAATGGGGCACACACACAGCTTATGCGGTGATGAGAGATCCCCAGACAAAACGTTCCAGGAGCTTAGCTTTTGTGACTTAGTCTTGTGTCGAAGAAATGGATGCAGCAATGTGCGCCCGGCCACACAACGTTAATGGGCGTGTAGTGGAACTAAAGAGAGCTGTTTCTAGAGAGGATTCTGTGAAGCCTGGTGCCCATCTAAGAGTGAAGAAAATTTTTGTTGGTGGCATTGAAGAAGACACCGGATAATATAATTTGATAGATTACAAAGGATGGCAGCAAAATTGAAACCATAGAAGCTTTGGAAGACAGGCAGAATGGAAAAACGAGAGTATTGGCTTTGTAATGTTTGATGATCATGATACAGATAAAATTGTCCAAAAATACCACACTATTAATGCTCATAATTGTGAAGTGAAAAAGGTCCTTTTGAAGGAAGAGATGCAGTCTGCTGGATCACAGAGAGGTAGTGAAGGTAGATCTGGCAACTTTATAGGTCTAGGAAGAAACTTCAGAGGTGATAGAGGAAACTTTGGCTGGAAACTTTGGTGGAAGAGGAGGCTATGTTGGTGGAGGTGGCAACAGCAGAGGTAGTTATGGTGGAGGTGATGGCAGATGTAATTAATTTGGAGTTGATGGTGGCAACTATGGAGGTGGTCCTGGTTATAGTAGTAGAGGGGGCTAGGGTGGTGGTGGACCAGGATATGGAAACCAAGGTGGTGTATATGGTGGCAGCGGTTACAATGCAGGAGGAAATTTTGGCTGTGGTAACTATGGCGGTGGTGCTAAATATAATGATTTTGGAAATTATCGTGGACAACAGCAATCAAATTATGAACCCATGAAAGGGGGCAGTTTTGGTGGAAGAAGCTCGGACAGTCCTTATGGTGATGGTTATAGATCTGGTGGTGGAAGCAGAAGGTTCTAAAAATTCAGCAGAAAGGGGCTACAGTTCTTAGCAGGAAAGAGAGTGAGGAGTTGTTAGGAAAACTGCAGGTTACTTTGAGATAGTCATCCCAAATGCATTAGAGGAACTGTAAAACTCTGCCATAGAAGGAATGATGATCCATAGTCAGAAAAATTACTGCAGTTTAAACAGGAAACCCTTCATGCTCAGGACTGTCAGAGCCACAGCTGGCAAAAAGTACAGCTATTCAAACCCCCTTTCAAGACTAAAACTTGGGGGGAATAAATGAACAGGCATGTAGTCTGGCTGGTGACCACGTTGGTCACGGATAAGGGGAAGAGGGGGAAAAGCAGCAATGAAGTTGGGAGCTGGGTTTGACCACATTCAATAGACTCCTGTGAACCCAGGTGGAGACCTGGTTGGCCAGCAGTGTGGCAAGACCTGGGAACTCCTGGGCCCAGAGGCAGTGACATAGTCACAGAGACAAGAATGGAGAGTGAATTGTCCAGCTAATTTGAAGTGAAGGGAGATGCACAAGAACACCCATACTTGCAGATAGTACCCACTTGACCTAGCTTCAATGGCTGGATGATCAGAACTCAACTAGAAGAAAGAAGAGGAAAAAAAGGAGTATCCCAATACAATTTGATGAACTTTACCTATACTTATGGATGTAGTAGCTCAAAAAAGGAAATAAATCTTTACAGCAGGGATCATTCCCACCCCCTCGGTACACAGGGTTGACAGGGATGGGCAACTTGGACATTGGCTGTCCAAAATGGAGGGCTACAAAGGCAAGAAGTGACTGGCTTACAAGCTTTCAAGAGGGAGCCTAATTCCAGACTGGGCAGAGGAAGGTAGAATCTCCACTGGATGGTTTCCCATCTGTTGGGACGGAACTAATGAAAGGAGATGGGGATAAGACTCTTGTGGTACAATAGTGAAAAATTGCCATCAGGACTGACTATGAGGGTCAGAATGTAAAGGTAGATATTTTGTAACAAAAGAAGGGGAGTGATTGATTTTGCAGTCCAAAAGCTGAGGTCCCTGGGACCATCACGTTGAGAAGAGTGGAGTGCAGGACCCTATCCAAGGAAGCAGTGATGCCAGAAATGGAGACAGAGACAATGACATGGACAGATGGAGTGGCTGGGGACTCTGGACTCAGGGAGGGAGAGGGGCTGTGTACAGGCCTGTGGGGTGTACCCTTTGGTTGTTTGATGGTGCATGGAGGGGATTTTAATCATTGCAATGAAACAAAATATGATAGGATGAATGTAAAACTGATGTTCTCCCATGTAGACCCACATAATTCACAATAAAAACTTTTTTTTTTAAAAAAGTGTAGCTATTGATTGATGCAATGTAGTATCAATTAGATGTACATTCTTAAGGTCTTTTATCTGTTGTGGCTTTTTCTTTTTCTTTTCATTACATCAGATCTATTGACCTGTAAATTGTGGTAGTGGTATCAGGAATAAAAATTAAGGAATTTTAAATTTTTCAATATTTGTGTAGTTCAGTTTTTCTACATTTTATTACAGAAACTTTGCCAAAATGCAGTCTTGAAAATGTTTCTTTGTGAGTTAACAAGTAAAAAAGATCATTGTTAATCACTATTTCATATGAATTTTGCTAAAGTTAACTATAAAGAAACACCTGCTGACTGGCAGTTCAAGGAGAAGCTAGTCTCCCGATTTCCAAACTATGATATGAATGGGCACTGACATGTGGAGAAAATAGATATTCATATGTTTTCAATGTGTGTTTTAGATAATAACTAAGATTGGATATTTCAATTAATATATTTATGAATTTAATAGCATTAATATTTACCTTCAATGAAAAAAATCTCAAAATTCCTATTCAGTCTTTTGTGCATTTTCTTTTAAAAAACTGCAATCAGAATTGATTTAGTGTGTTAGCTTTGCTTAGAGTCCTAGTTGTGTTTAAAAAATAATACATTTCCTTTGGTCACATTTGAACTGCTGCCATAATTATACTTAGGTGTAAAGAATTTCTGCTGCCCTCTGCTTAAAATCTGGAATGGGGTAGTGGATATTTTTCCCTTTCTTCCTACTTTAAAAATGATTCTTAAAAAACTTAAATGCAGACCACTAAGCCCGCTGTGCCCAAGCAAATTAGTGGTTACCTTTTAAAAGAAATTTTCTTTTTGAAGCACAAGAGGCTTATAAATCTTCAGTTCTTTCCCTTGGTTTAAATTTTTTTAAATTGATAAAAGCTTTCGGAGCAAGAGAATAAAAATCATGCATTGTGGAACCCTTTACTGGCTGATATGCTTTCCTATTTGCCCTCTCTGCATCTAACTGGATGGAATCAAGTATAGTCGAGGTATGATCCAAAACAACTAACTGCAGCAGCAATATAGTACAGTTGGTTAGTCCAAGTGCCTCACCTCCCAAAGACCTGAGTTCAACTTCGGATAATCTGAGTTCTTAGTCTCACGTAAATTTCCCCCAAAACATTGTTATTCCATGTTATGTTTTGATCTAAATCATGTTTGTTTGGAAGATCCTAGGTTGAGGAGTTTTAGATCACAAGGTTATATATATATATATACATACACACCAATGTCTGTTTTGCACCAGTTAGTGCTTAATAATTTCATTTGAGCCCTAAATATGTGCCCTGCTGTTGTTCTTCTTTGACAGTTGAACATTGAATTCAAAGATTCCTTTGTTTTAAGTGTAGTACTAAGCAAAACAAGAAATAAAAAAGGGGTTTGCGGAGGCAGGAGAAAGAAAGCATGACAGTCTGCAGAGCTTTCTTGGTTCTGCTCCCCAGAACATTCTCTTCCCATATAGTGTCTTCTGTGATGGGTTAAAGAGATAAAGACACATATACACAAAGAGAAGACTAAGTAAATAAGCAATGCTTAGACTTGTTTTTTAGCACTTATTTGCTGATCTTTCCCAATTTTCTAGATTCTAACATTTGTTGTTGTTGTTATGTACTGTGGAGTCAGTTCCGACTCATAGCGACCCTGCACAGAGTTTCCGAGGCTGTTAATCTTTACGGGAGCAGAAAGCCTCATCTTTCTCCCGTGGAACAGCTGGTAGTTTCGAACTGCTGACCCTGAAGTTAGCAGCGCGATTCATAACCACTACACTACAGATTCTAACATAGAAGTATGAATTTAGAAGAAATAGACTTTGGGGTAGGATGTGTCCTATATACACCAAAAAAAAAAAAAAAAAAAAAAAACCACCACCATCAAGTCAATTCCAACTCAAAGCTACCCTATGGGACAGGATAAATTTTTTCTATATGGTTTCTGAGGTTGTAAATCTTTATGGAAGCAGACTGCCACATCTTTTTCCCACAGAGTGGCTGCTGGATTCAAACTGCCAAACTTTTGGTTAGAGGTCCAATACTTAACCTACTGCATTACCAGGACTCCTTATCTTATATATGTTGTGAAGTGTCATCGAGTCAGTTCCGGCCTACAGAGACCACGTATAGGGTTTCTGAGGAGCAGCTGATGAGCTTGAACCACCGACCTTGCAGTTTAAATGGCTTTGCAGTCACACGTACTAACCCATAGTGACACACCAGGACTCAGAGGAATATATATGAGTGAGAGAGAGCTAGGTAAGTAGATTGAGAGATAGATGATGTGATTTGAGAGATACCAATAATGTTTTATGCAAAGGAAATACCTGTTGGCTTGACATATGTCAGAAATTATGCATGGCTGCTATTCTCTTTTTAAAGTTCCAGTATCTTTATTACTGTTGTTATCATTGTCATTGAGTCAGTACCAAGGTCATAGAGACCCTGTGTACCACAGAACAAAGTAAGCACTGCTGGTCCTGTCATCCTTACAGTCTTTGTTATGCTTGAGCCCACTATTGTAATCACTGTTTCAATACATCTAATTGAGAGCCTTCCTCTTTTTTGCTGCCCTCTACTAATGGTGTCCTGGTGTGACGCTGTGGGTTAATGCACTGAACTGCAAGGTTGATTTGAACTACAAGGTCAGTGGTTCAAATTCACCAGCTGCTCTTCAGAAATCCTATGTAATGTCACTATGAGTCAGAACTGACTCAATGACCCTTAACAACAGCTATACCAAGTATGCTGTCCTTATCCAGGGATTGCTCCCTCCTGATAATATGTTCAAAGTAAGTGAGGCTACATCTCACTGTTCGCCATGCTAAGGTGCATTCAGGCTTACTTCTTCCAAGACAGATTTGTTCCTTCTGGTAGTTACTGGTACTTTCAATAGTCTTCACCAAGACTATAATTCAAATGTATCAAACATTCTTCAGTCTTCTTATTCATTGTCCAGTTTTGGCATACATATAAAGTGATTGAAAATACCTTGATGTGGGTCAGCTATACCTGAATCCTTAAAGTGACATCTTTGCTTTTCCACACTTGAAAGAGTTCTTTGCAGCAGATTTGCCCAGTATAATAAATGGCTTTATTTCTTGATTGCAGCGTTCAAGGGTGTTCAGTGTAGATACAAGTAAATTGAAATTCTTGACAACTTCAGTCTTCTCTCCATTTATCATGATGTTGCTTGTAGTCCAGTTGTGAGGATGTTTTTTCTTTATATTTCTTCATATTCAGATTTCTTTTCTTTATACTGAAGGTTGCAATTGGTCTTTGATCTTCATCAGAAAGTACTTCCAGTCCTCTGGTGTCCTCAAGAAAACTGTGCTACCTGCATATCACAGGTTGGTAATAGGCCCATCTCCATTCTGAAGCCATGTTCTTCTTCATACAGTCCAGCTTCTCTTATAATTTGCTCAGCATACAGGTTGAGTAAGTATGGTGAAAGGAAACAACCCTGGCACATACCTTTCCTGATTGTAAACCATGCTTTGTCTCCTTGTTCTGTTCAAAACAATGTCTCTTGGTCTGTATATATAAACACAGAGGCAGCTGTTCTGCTTGAGCAAAATTAAGTGTTCTGGATTTCACATTGATCACAATATTATCCATATTTTGTTATGATCCACACAGTCAAATCCTCTGCATAGTCTATAAAACACAATTATACATCATTCTGCCACCACTCTTCTGACAGTTTGTTATACTGTGGTGGCTTGAAGGTTGCTGAAATGCTGGAAACTATACCACCAGTGTTTTAAATACCAGCCGAGTCACTCATCCATGGTGGACAGGTTTCAACTGAGCTTCCAAACTAAAACAGATGAGGAAGAGAGAAAGGCAATTTAGTCACTGAAAACCTTATGAATACCAGCTGAACATTGTCAGATATAGTGCCAAAAGATGAAAACAAATGAATAGCTCCAGAATATTATCACATATTATGCCAGAAAAATGAGCTTCTCAGGTTAGGAAGCAATGAAAATACAATGAGGGAGAGTCCCCTTCTAAAAGTAGAGTTGACAGTGATGATGTCAGGACCTTCGTTGCTAATAGGGTACAACTCAAAAAGAGGAGAAATGGCTATAAACATCCATTATCAATCAGGACATGGAGTGTACAAAGTATGGGTCTAGGAAAATGGAAGTTGTCAAAAGTGAAATGGAACACATGAACATCAGTATCCTCAGCATTAGTGAGCTAAAATGGACTGTTATTAACCATTTTGTATCTGACATCATATAGTTTATTATGCTGGGAAGGAAAATTGAAGACGAATAGCATCATATTCATCATTAAATAAAATATTTCAAGATCTAATGGGATAAGATCCATATGTCTACAAGGAAGACCAGTTGGTACCACTAGTATTCAAATTTATTCACCAACCTCTAAAGCCATAATGATAAAATTGAAAAATTCTACCAACTTCTTCAGTCTAAGATCAAACATGCAATCAAGATAAATTGATAAGTACATCTGATTGGAATGTCAAGGTTGGAAACAAAGAGGAAGGATCAGTACTTGGCAAATATGACCATGATAATAGAAATTTTGCTAGAGATTGAATGATAGAATTTTGTAAGAAAAATGACCTATTCATTGCACTTTAAAACATAAAAGATGACTATACACATGTACCTCACCAGATGGAATACACAGAAATCAAATTTACTACATCTGTGGAAAGGCACAGTAGAAAAGATCAATATAATCAGCCAAAATAAAGCCTGGAGCAGATTGTGGAACAGAGCATCACTTGCTCATATTCAAGTTCAGGCTGCAGCTGAAGAAAATAAAAACAAATCCATGAGAGCCAAAATATGACTTTGAATATGTTGTTGTTGTTAGGTGCCATCGAGTCGGCACTGACTCATAGCGACCTTATGCACAGTAGAACAAAACAATGTCTGATCCTGGGCCAACCTCACTACTGTTGCCACACTTGAATCCATCTATGCTGCCACCTGGCCAATCTATCTCATTGGGGTCTTCCTCTTTTTCTCTGACC
>NW_006408584.1:2717020-2730850 GCF_000296735.1 Chrysochloris asiatica
AATTAAGTGTTCTGGAATACTCATACTTCTCAATGTTGTCCATAGCTTGTCATGATCCACACAATCGAAAGCCTTTGCATAGTCAATAAAGCACAGGCAAACATCTTTCTGGTAGTCTCTGCTTTCAGCCAAGATCCATCAGACATCAGCAATGATATCTCTCATTCCATGGCCTCTTCTGAATCTGAATTGAACCTCTGGAAGTTCTCTGTCAATGTATGATTGTAGCTGTTTCTTTGAATTTATCTCACTAAATTTAGAGACCATGTCAAGGACAGATTTGATGCATTAGACACTAATTATCAAAGGCCAGAAGAGTTGTGGGATGACATCAAGAGCATCATACAGGAAGAAATCAAATAGTCATTAAAAAGACAAGAAAGAAAGGGAGAAAGGAAGGAAGGAAGGAAGGAAGGAAGGAAGGAAGGAAGGAAGGAAGGAAGGAAGGAAGAACCAAAATGGCTGTCAGAGCAGACTCTGAAACTTGCTTTCCAGGATAAAGATTCTAAAACAATGGGAAGAAATGAATTCAAAGAAAATTTAAAAGAACAGGTCAAAAGAACTGAAGAAAAAAATCAAGCCTTGACTTGAAATATTGAAAGATTCTATAAAAAAAAAAAACATTGAACGATGTAGAACCCATCAAAAGAGATAGAAGGTATACACAGAGTCACTGTACCAAAAAGAAATGATTGATGTTTTACCATTTCAAAATGTAACATACAATTAAGACCCAACGATACTGAAGGAAGGAGTCCAAGGTGTACTGAAGGCATTGGCAAAAAAAAAAACAAAAACAAGGCACTGGTAATTGATGGAATACAAATTGAAATCTCTCAATACACTTATGCAGCACTGAAGTCACTTCCAGCTGATTGGAAGAGATCCATATTAGTGACCATTCCAAAGATAGATGACCCAACAGAATGCAGACATCATCAAACAATAGTATTAATACTACAAGCAAGTAAAATGTTGCTGATGATATTTCAAAAATGGCTGCAACAGGGAACTGTCAAAAGTTAAAGCCAAATTCAGATAAGGACATGGAATGAGGGCTGTCATTGCTGATGTCAGATGCATCTTGGCTGAAAGCAGAGAATACCAGAAATAAGGAACTCTAGCGTGGTGGTTATGAATCGAGCTGTGAACCGCAAGGTCAGCAGTTCAAAACTACCAATGGTTCCGCAGGAGAAAGATGAGGCATTCTGCTCCTGTAAAGATGTATAGCCTCAGAAACCCTGTGCAGGGTAGCTATGAGTCAGAACCGACTCCACAGGACTTAACAACAACAACAACATACTTTATTGATTATGCAAAGGCTTCCAACTATGTGGATAATGACAAGCTATGGATAACATTTAAAACAATGGGAATTCCAGAACACTTCATTGTGCAAATGAGTAATCTATATATAGGCCAAGAGGAAGTTGTTCAAACAAAATAAAGAAATAAGGAATAATTTAAAATCAGGAAAGCAGCTTGTCAGGGTTGTATCCTTTAACCATACTTATTCAGTCTGTATGCTAAGCAAACACTACAGAAAGCTGGAATATATGAAGAATCAAGATTGTAGGAAGACTCATTAACAACCTGTGATATGCAGATGATGCAGCCTTGCTTATTGAAAATGAAGAGTACTGAAAATACTTACTGATGGACATCAAAAGACCACAGCCTTCAGTATAGATTTGCACTTAAATGTAAAGAAATGTTTATTGGTCCTCACGGTTGGACCAATAAACAAAATCATGATAAATGGAGAAAAGACTGAAATTATGAAAAACATCGTTTTGCTTGGATCAACCCTCAACAGTCTTGGAAGCAGCAGTCAAGAAATCAAATGACATTTGATGTATTTTGCATGGAACCTCTTTAAAGTGTTCAAGTGCAAGATGTCAGTTTGAGGTCTAAGGTGCACCTAGCCCAAGTCATACGCCTCACATGCATGCAAAAGTTGTACAATGAATATAGACAGAAGTATTGACGTATTTGAGTTACGGTGTTGAAGACGAAAATTAAAATGACCATGGACTGCCTTAGAAACAAACAAATCTTTGTTGGAAGAAGTACATCCAGAGACTTTGTCTTCCATACTTTGGACATGTTATCAGAAGGGGTCAGTCTCTGGAGAACAACATCATGCTTGGTAAAGTGGAGGGTCAGTGAAAAAGAGGAAAACCCCTAATGAGATGGATTGGCACAGTGCCAGCAGCGACGCAGTCAAGCATAACAACCACAAGGATGACACAGGATCAAGCAGTGTTTCGATCTGTTGTGCACAGGGTCACTATGAGTCAGAAGCTACTCAACAACAATAAACATATTTCTGATATTCTTTGATTTCAGCCAAGATGCATCTGACATCAGCAATGACACTCTTCATTCAACATCCTCTTCTAATTCAGACTTGAATTTCGGGACGTTCCCAGTTGATGGGCTGCTGCAACCATTTCTGAATTATCATCAGTAAAATTTTACTTGCATGTGATATTGATATCGCTTGATAATCTACATTCCACTGGATCACCTTTCTTTGAAATGGATCTTTTCCAAGAAGCTGTCCAGGTAGTTGTCTAACAAACAAGAGTTAGCATAAAAGAGTGAGCACTTCCAGCCTTGTATCTGTTGATTGAAACATTTCCACTGGTATTCTATGAATTCCTGGAGGCTTGTTTTTTTGCCAGTAGTACCTTCAGTGCAGCTTGGACTTCTTCCTTCAATACCATTGGTTCTTTATCATATGCTACTTCCTGAAATGGTTGAATGTTGACCAATTTATGTTTACTAAATGATGACTGTGTACTCCTCCCACCTTCTTTTGATGTTTCCTGAGCTGTTCAGTATTTTGCCCCTAGAATAACTCAATATTGCAACTAGAAGCTTGAATTTATTCTCCAATTCTTTCAGCTTGAGAAATGCCAAGCAAATTTTTCCCTTTTGGTTTTCTAATTACTGGACTTTGCATATTTCATCATAATGCTTTTCTTTATCTTCTCAAGCTGCCCCTTGAAGTCTTCTGTTCAGCTTTTTAATTTTATCATTTCTTCAGTTCACTTTATCTACGTTACATTCAATAACAAGTTTCAGTTTGCACTTTCCTTTCCTCTGGTCTCCAGTCATTAGTGTTTAGTGCATCAAACCTATTCCTGAAAAGGTCTCTAAATTCAAATGGGGTATACTAAAGGGCAAATCTTGGCTCCTGTGGATTTGTTATAATATTTTTCAAATTCAGCTTGAACTTGCATATGAGCAAGTTGATGGTCTGTTGTGCAGTTGGTCCCAAGTTCTGTATTGATTGATGATATTGTTTTTCTCCATCATCTTTTTCCATGTATATAGTAGATTTGATTCCTGTGTATTCCATCATTCGAGGTTCATATATATACTCACCATTTATGTTGTTGAAAAAAGATAGCTGCAATGAATAAGCCACTAACCTTACAAAATTTTATCATGCACTCTCCAGAGTTGTTTCTACCATCAAGGCCTTATTTTCCATCTACCCATCAAGGAGTCCTGGTGTGATGCTGTGGGTTAATGCACCAGACTGCAAAGCTGGTTGAACTGCCAGGTTGAAAATGAAGAGTACTGAAAATACTTACTGATGAACATCAAAAGATGAAGCTCACCAGTCACTCCTTGGAAACCCTATACAGGTTGCTATGGGTCGGAACCTAGTCAACAGCACATAACAACAAGAGCAACATCTTTCTTTGTTTTTGACTTTTGCATTCTAATCACCAGCAATTACTAATGTGTCTTGACTGCATGCTTGATCAATTTAAGACTGCAGAAGTTAGTAACATCTTCAGTTTCTTCATTTTATCTTCAATCACTAATACTTATTAGTGATTGGCATGTAAATTTAAATAATTGTCATATTAACTAGTCTTCCTTGTAGGCATATGGATATTATCCTATCACTGGCAGTGCTGTACTTCAGGATAGATCTTGAAATGTTCTTTCTGACAATGAATGACATATCATTGTTCCCTCGTTCTGTTCAATTTATCATTGATGGCATAGTAGACCATATGACTGTTGCAAAATGGTCAATTACCAGTCCATTTCAGCTCACTAATACATATCAATATTTGTGTATTCCATTTTATTTTTTACAACTTCCAATTTTCCTAGATCATACTATGCATATTTCACATTCTGATTATTAATGGATGTTTGCAGCTGTTTCTTCTCATTTTGAGTCATGCCACATTAGCACATGAAGGTTTGACATTACTTCATCCATATAAGCTCTATTTTGAGGAGGCAGCTCTTCCCCAGTCATATTTTGAGTGACTTCCAATCTGAGGGGTTCATCTTCCAGCACTATAGCAGACACAGCTCTTCATAAAGTTTTCACTGGCCCATTTTTTCCAGATATAGATTGCCAGGTCCTCCTTCCTAGTTTGTCTATGATAGGAAGCTCCACTGAAACGTATACACCATGGTGAACCTGCTGGTATTTGAAGCATCAGTGGCAAAGTTTCCTGAATCACAGCAACATGCAAGTCAGCACAGTACAACAAACTGACAGACAAGTGATGGATATTAACTTTATTGTTGTTGTTGTTAAGTGCCATCGAGTCAGTTCCGACCTATAGAGACCCTGCATGGGGTTTCCTAGGAGCAGCTGGTAAACTTGAACCACTGACCTTGCAGTTCAAACTGGCTTTTCAGTCCAGCACATTAACCCACAGCACCAAGGGGTTAAATATTCAGCTTTGTCAGTCATTTCCAATTTGGTGTAGATATATTTATCTAATTACTTTCCTCTGAAAATGCAATAAAAGAATAAAAATTTGCCAGGAAATACTAGACATCATTTTTGGGCAATGGTGAGATAATGGCAAAGAAATGGCAATTTGCCAATTTTGAAATTCAAATCGGCTTTAATTTTTATAAATAAGGTCATCTTTTGTTTCTCTATTTAGTTCAATAAATCTGAATGCCTTTGACAGTTAAGAAAGTAGCTAGATTATGTAGAATCAACTCTATAGAAGGTAGTCGGGTTTATGATGAACTAGGAAGTACAAACTTCATTTTGAGAATTGTAAATTCTAATATAAAATACATGATGCTGTTGCTCTTAGGTGCCATCAATTAATTTCCAACTTATAGTAAACCCAAGTAACAAAGCAGAATTGATTCACAGAGTTTTCTTGGATGTAATGTTTATGGAAGTAGATGTCAAGTCTTTCTCCTGAAGAGTACTGGATGGGTTTGAACTGTCATTTTGGGGTTAGCAACTCAACTCTTAACCATTATGGCACAATAATTCCATATATAATGTAGAGACAGTGTCAGTTCCTAGGAGTACAAACAGCTACTGCATTTAGTTGGTAACCAAAAAATTAGGAGTCTACCGAAAGGAGGTTGGAGTCTACCCAGAAGGAAGACCTGGTGATCTGTTTTCCAAAATCACCCTGTGGAACACATTTCTACTCTGACATACACAGGGTCACCATGAGTGGGCATCAACACAATCAAACTAATTTCATTTGATGTTGTAAATAAATAAATAAAAATAACAATTTGGTTGGCAAAATGAGACCTGTATGCTGAACTTAGTCTTTGACCCCTAATTTCATCCAACCTGATGCAAGAAATATGTCAATCAAAAAATAAAGGAAAATTCAGTGCCACATAAGTGTTTGCTAAGTTGAGAGGCCCTAGAAAAGATGCAAATGTTGACAGTCACTTATCAGATTACCCAAAGTTTATTCACCTTGTTCTGCTGATGGTGGTGGTGACTCGTTTGGTTACTTGAAGAAATCTCACATTCTTTGGAATGTGTTTAAAGCAATCTGAAAGGAGAGTACAGGGAAAGGGGAGAAGACAGAACATTTGGGATGACAGAACCAGAAAGTAAATGTCCACCACTGGCATTCAAGTAAACACAACTTAAAATTACTTTTTGTTTCCATATCTTTGAAAAGAAAATAGCACTTCCAGTGCCTACCTCAGACTGGTATTATGCATATTAATCATGTTAGTGCTTTAACAGGTACTTTGAAGATGAAAAGGGCTAATTAGTATCTAGCCATGTAGTGGCAGCCAAGACATCTATAACAATTAGAGCAAAACCGGAAGGAAGCATCACTGAGAAACTTGGACACAATACAGCAATGTATTTGTTTCTGAGCAAACCTTTTAATAATGAAAACCTCTGAACTCCTCTTCAGATGAAAAGAGGTTCAACTATGTCTTTAATTAGATCATGCTATTGGAGCACAATAGAGTGATAAAGAAAATTTAATAAAGCATTTTGTCTTTTACTACTTTGATTTGATGCAACATATCTGTTCATCCAAGCAAGATGTTAAACTTCAAAAGAAGTTCTGTCTACCTCCCCTCTGGCCTATAAATAACTCCAAGGAGGAAAAACACATACACACAAAATATAGTTAGAGCATTCTCATACCACTGTGTGATGAAAAGATTCATCTTTTTATCTACTATAGACATTGGTCTTAATTAATCATTTACCTTTCTCTAATAATTGACAGAATTCTGAAGAGTTTAAACTGATTCTAGTTATTGATTAAAACACATGCTGAAGTAATTTTGAAAAAAAAATCAAATTACTCAGCAACTCTGGTAAAACTCTCCTATTTGAAATGACCCTGGATTTGCCAAGTAGACGAGGGATTTTAGGAATAAACAAAATTAAGTCATAAAACTGTCGGCATAAAGTTCTCTACATTATGACAAACTTACTCTAAACATCTTTTTTATACATACATCTGCATTTAGGTTCAGTGCTTTAAATTAAGAATGTAGCCAAGCTAGAACTATAAACATAAAAGCAGAATGGTTAGGGAGTCAAGAAACTGATTTTTGAATGTTGGCATTTTGTATTTTTAGTCAATTTTAACAATTATATCAACATTGTTGTTAAGTGCCATCGAGTCATTTCTAACTCATAGTGACCCTGTCTAGGGTTTCCAAGGATCAGCTGGTGAGCTTGAACCACCAACCTTATGGATCAAACCGACCTTGCAGTTTAACACATTAACCACAGCATCACACCAGGAGTCCAAAACACAAATGATTGGATTCGCCAGACAAGCCTATAAGTAAGAAAACTGCAGACAAAACCACCCAAATAAACTTACAGACATGGCATTAGTAACCTGGATAAAGATATGGAGAAGAAGATGGATAAACCAGAGGGAGGAAAATAAAAGTGTACTAACAAGGACAGGTGGAAGAATGAGTAATCTAATCAATTAATCGTCCTCTCAAAGCCATTTTGACTTTTTAGCCCTTAACAAAAATTTGAGCATCTCATTAAGTTAATTGACTCAAATGAATGGTAGCTTAGATTCTCAGGTTAGCAGAAAGCAAAAAAGAAAAAAGTGTCCTAGATAAGACTGTAAGTCACAGTGGTTAAGTAACAAAACAGAACATAATTTCCAAGGGTCTATTATTTTCATGAAACAAAAGAAAAATATAATAAATAAGGTTATTCCCAACATCTTTCATACACCAAAAACCACTGGTTATCTATTTCCCAGGTTGAGTTTCTTACTATCCCTCCCAACTTTGGAATCAGAGAGACCTGATTTCAAACTCTACCTTCATCATTAATAGGAACAACTTTATCTTAACCATCTGAACTTCAGTTTTATCTGTAAAAATGGAAATAATAATGTGGGGCTACCAGATAAACACTCAACTGCTAGCCACAAGATCAACAATTCAAATCCACCAGTTTCTCCTAGGAAACACTATACAGGGTTGTTATGAGTTTGAATCAACCCAATGGCACTTAATAGCAACAATACTACATGTGAGGATTAAATGAGAAAATACACATAAAGTGTTGGGAGCAGCCTGAGCCGAAGGTCCCTGACTTGGGGGTAGTTTAACCAAAGGATTGCAACTGAACAGCTGTGGTCCAGAAACTCGGGCTGTTTCCAAGTCAAAGTTCCCACCACTTCCACCACCCCCGAGGAACTTGCAGAGCTGCCTCATGGGAAAGGGAACTTGCAAGGTCTCTCCTTGTATTTAGCTATGTCCTTCAGCTCAGCCTGCGCAACATTCTGGTCACCTTAATCAGTGTTCCAGCTAGCTACCACAAGTTACAGTTTTCTGATAAAGTTCCACTTACTACTGGCTCATTCAGTACAAGATGTTCTTGTACTACTTACCCTCCCTCAAGCACCTCCCCTTGAGCTGTGTATAAAATAAACATGCTGCTTTGGCCTGTGTCACAGTATCTCCATCACAGTGCTGCGGCCCACCTGGTTCCAACTTTGCTATATTTCAATTGTGTCTTGTGTCTTTCTTTTATTTCTCATCTCCTGTTGCCCCTACTCAGGTTTAATCTCTCCATGTGAGTCACAGAGTATAGCAGTTGCCCTTAGTATTGGCTCCAACAATAAAGGTCTTAGAAAATATCAGGTCAACACATGCACACAACCACATACTCTTACTCAAATCCACAGCTCCCTTTGAGGTTGGTTCTTGTGCCAGCATTTTAGTGTTCAAGTTGTAAAATCTCCTACCAATTAGTTTGCAACAATACATATTCAAGGTTACTGTAAAAGAAAATTGCACATGTCTAAGTGAAAATTTGTTTCTTGATTCATTATTCACAAATATTCCAAGGCAATTATTAATTTAATTGAAGAGACTTACCGGTATGTATGTCAGCGTGTTCTTGTTGTTGTTAAGTGTTGTCAAGTCAGTTCTGACTCATAGAGCCCCTGTATAGGGTTCCCAGGAGTGGGTGGTGGGTTTGAGCCACCAACCTTGTGGTTAGCAGTGCAATGCTTATCTTATAGCACCACACCAAGACTCGGTGTAGACACAGATTAAAACTGCAAATGTTTAGAGAATAGAGCATATTGCATTAAAGATCATGACCTGAATGGTCTTTTTTCTTTCAACTAAAAGGGACTAGATTCAAGAGCCAAGCTTATCTACTGATATTGGGCAGGCCTTGGGAGTGACTATACTACTGACAATCTAAGTATGTATCCAGCAGTAGGATCCGTCAACTTCACTGCTAGCCAATGCACTGCCATGAATAAGGCCAAATCTTGATGTAGGTAAGACATTAAGATTCAAGGCAAGTTACCAAAGGAGTTACTTGAAAGACAGGGTCTTAGTCACAGTCCTTATGGTTACATATAACAGACACCAACTCAACTCAGCTTACATAAACAAGAGAATTTTACGAAAGTAGCTACAGTGTCAAATGGAACCCAAAGACCTTTCCAGAAACTGGAAATTCTCCCTCTCCCTACGCCACCTTTCAAGCTTTCAAGTTTATAGCACAGAATTACAGTCACTCACAGAGTGACTCTGTATATCCATTCCCAATTCCAAGAAGAGAGTTTACATCAAATGATTCTAACGTCTGCCAAGGGGCCCGTACCTGAGCTCGAGGTGAAGTTCTCAGGAAAAGGATAGTCACTACAACTGTCTCAACTACTAAAAAAAAAGATCACAAATCTGGAACAAACTGACGCTGTGCCTCAGCATGTGGGGCTTGTGGCAGTAGAGCTATTGAAGTATCTCTTACCTTAAAGGAAAATGGGAGAGCTAGAGTTTCATGGGCCAGAGGAAGAAGATGGTGGTGGAATCATGTGTCACCCAGTAGAAAATTAAAAAGGAATTGGGGAGGCTGATCAATCAGGAGGAGACATGCCCGCTGCTGCTGCTGGTCTTCACCACCAATTATGGCCACTGCCACCATTCAGGGAGCTGCAGCTCTACACTTGGATGGATTTGACTCTGAAAGAACTAGCAAGGTTAGTGAATGTCTACCCAATAGCTAGAAAGAAAGGCCCACGCTTCAATTTTACCATTGATTTGACAGATCTTAAAAGACCTGACTATTGAGTGAAAGGGATTGGCAGCACCAGGTCTGGCAGAAAGGGAACTGAGGATTCCATGACCCTACCATTGTAGAAGTCCTGCTGTGGCACTGTGGGATAAAGCACCGGATCTCAAGGTCAATTTGAATTCCATGTCCCATCGTCTGTGGTTCAAACTCACTAGCCACTCCTTGGAAACCCTATACAGGGTCGCTATGAGTCAGAACTGGCTCAGCACTTAACAAAAACAACACAGTCGAAGAAATTCCAAATGGAAATTATTTGGACAGAACAATCACCCTTCCAAGTCAGGCACCATCTCCTTCTGGGCACATGAGGTCCAATTAAATTTTACTTACTGTTTCTTCAATGTATTTTCCAATCAGTTATGTAAAATAAAGTTAACTTTATTCCTTCCCTGATTATTGCCATTAAGGCTTTAAACTCTAAACAAATTGTAATATATATAGAATTTGGCTGTGTTTTGGTATGAATATGAATTGAAAATCCATACTGTTCAAGCTATTCTGTAAACTATTTTTTTAAAGTTCTCTCAGCATTTTAAATATATAGGTGCAATATAAGAAAAATTTTTAAAAAAGAAGAAAGATGGGTTCTTTAGAAATTAGTCTGAAAGGTGGAGATAAGTAACCCCTGCTGTGGCAATGGAAGAAAGCAGTTTTGGAAATCTATCTAACAGACACATTCTTAATAGTTGTGGGGTCTAGAGCAAGAATGTAAACGCCCATGTACAATATGTCTAAATAGTTCAAGTGGAAACTCAAGCTTGCAAACTTAAATAAAATGTTTTACATGTCTACCTTGACAAATATACCTTCACAACAACCTGAAGGTCAGGCTCCAATATAGAATTCTTAGACTCTTTGAAGATCCGCATTTGCAACATGGTAGCATGAGAAAGCGGGGCTTAACAGCACATCCTACCTATTCTCTGTCACCCTGGCATTTGAGAGGGACCTCACACATCCATGTGGACACCCCATTCCACACATCCAAGCTTACCCACACTCCTCTGCAAATAGCCACATCTCAGGCCCAAGGGATGAGAAGCACATACCCCAGAAGTGGGCTCTGGGTTGTTTGGGCAGAGAATTTCAGAGTCCTGTGTACTAGAGGATTCACAGAGCAAGGTTTCTCTACCTCAACAATGGTGACATGTTGAGTTGCAGAATTCTTTGCTGAGATGCCGGGAGTAGCAAGATTTTGTCTTGTGCATTATAGGATATTTAGCAGCCCTCCACATAACAACAACTAACTAGATAAATATAACAACCCCTCCTCTCCCCACCAAAGTTGTTGCAACTAAAAAAGTCTTCAGACATTGGCAATGTATCATGAAGGGCAAAATCGCTCCTGGTTTAGAAACACTGACCTAGAAGGGAGATGCTTGTGCCATGGTAAAGGGCAAAGTGGGAACATGACCAATGTGAGGCTTCATCAAACATGGGGACCAAAAAAGGAGACCCCTTGTTTCCAAGCCTAAGTGCATTATTTCCTATGAGATCTGAGTTTTTAAAGAACATTAAATATTTAGGTCATGAAAATGAAAAGGTTTTCAGTAATAACAATATGCCATGCTCAGTGCTTGTTATTTTCACAGAATTATTTTACCTGATCAAAAAAACTAAGCAAAGTAAGTTCTCTAAACCCATCTGACATATGAGGAAATTGAGACTTGTTTCTGAAGTCAAGCATCTAGCTGAATTTCACACACCTAAGAACTGACAAAACTAATCATCAAGCCTGGATCCATCAGGCACCACTCCTCCTTCTGACTGAGACCAACTTAGTAATGCCTAACTAGAATATCAGGCCTTGAATTGACCCTAAGGTTTTGTTGTTGTTGTTGATACTGCTGCTGTTTACAATCAAGTCATTCCTGTATAGGGTTTCTGAGAGCAGCTGGTGGGTTTGAACTGCTGACCTGTGGTTAGCAGTCTAGTGCTTGTCCTACAGCACCACACTGGGGCTCGACCATAACGGAAGACTAACTCAATTCTGTCAGATGTGACGCATATTTGTTGATGCTCAGGAAATGGCATGTGATCATAAAGAATATAACAGGAAATGCTTTCTTCTGCTAAGCAAAATGTAAAAGAGATGAAGAGAAGTTTATTCTTGACTTTAATACCAACACCAACTTTAAAAAAACAAAACCATATTTGAGTGTTAAGAATCCATATCCTAAAATCTATAATTCATTAGTTACCGTAACTTTAACTAAAATGATACTGTGTCCTCTTGAAGCCAGTAAGGATTTTTTGTGCCGGTTGGCAAAGACTAAGGTAATGTGGATATAAATTAGAGTGCAGATCAGTGTGATTATGGTCATTGAATCACAAAGGTACTGATCTTTAAGGTCAGGGGCCACATTTTCCTCATTTTGAATCTAGCATAGTATATAATGTACAAAATGCACTTAGCAAATTTTGTGAATAAATGGCCTTGGATGACTAGAGAAATTTCAGTTCAAGAAAAACACAGCCCTCCTTAGGATCAGCACTGGATGGCAATTCAAACCCACAGTCCAATCTTTAGAAACTGTATACAGGGTCTCTATGAGTCAGAAGCAACTCAACAGTTAACAACAACAACCACACATGAGACTATTTCTAGGTAACTGACTTAACTTTTTATTTACCTTTAGCTATATAAAAGCAATCTAAGAGAGAGTCTTGAGGTGTATCACAGTTTAAGGTTTTTAAAAACAAATATAAACACATTTAGCATTGTATTCAGCAAAACTAAATAAGCATGTGGTGTTAAGAAGCTGAAATATATTAATAAATACATTCGCATGAATTGGACGAAGGGTAATAGTACACAAGGGCAAAGGTTAAACAGTTGGAGGCCCTGGTTTAATAGCAGACCTGAATGTTATTTAAATGTCACAAATGTCGGTGTTCGTCTTCAAATGGTATTACAGAAGGATTAGCGTCCTAAGCCTTGTTCCAATTTATGGAGAATCAGGGAGAATGATTCTCATCAACTTGGTCCAAAGCAGGAGAAGATTGATTTTCCTTTACCACTCACTCTGCTTTTATGAGTTTTCCAGACCTTACTGTTCTCAGCCTGTATCATGGATGGAAACTACCAGATCTGCTTGAAGGCCATATGTGAGCTGTGAATCTGGAAGAGTTATGGCCCATTGAGAAACTAACCAAGGAAATGCTGCCACTTCAGGCCTCCTTCACCTTGCCAGAGCTCCCTGTGGTTGTCCAAACCAACAGTGTCTTATATCCACAGAAATGGTGTGGAACCAGCCAGCCCAATTCTTCCACCCAACCTGCCAAAGATGGAGTAACTCACCTTACTTCTCCATCAGTATCTCTGCTAGGAGAAGGTAATGATTCTGAGACTTTTCTAATTTTATTATTTTTTAGTAGTAGTAGTAGTAATAGTACATATTTTTGTTATTAAAATTAGTAAAAAGGATATATTTGAGTATCTTTCTCTCATATTTCACATAAACAGTTCCTGTGAGTTAATGCATAGCACAGCAAGACTGAACCTCATACATTGTATTACACTTCCATCATTTTAATCATCTCTTAAATTGTCCCCAGGTGACACAAACAGTTTGCACTTGACTACTAACCTAAAGGTTAATGGTTCAAATTTACCCAGCAGAGCCTCTAAAGAAAACCCTGAAGATCTGCTTCTGTAAAAATTGTAGCCAATGATGGGAAAAGAGGGCATGGGCACAAAACACCCACACTTGCAGATAGTACCCACGTGACCTGGACCGGATGACTAGATGATCAGAGCTCAACCAGGAAAAGAAAGAAGAGGGGGAAAAAAAAAAAGAGTGAGCTGATACAATCTGATGAACTTGACCTATACCTACGGATGCAGTGACTCAAAAGAATGAACAAATCCTTACAGCAAGAAACATTCCCACCCCCTCCACACACAGAGTGGGCAGAGATGGGCAACTTGGACATTGGATACCCAAATGGGGAGGGGGGACTACAAA
>NW_006408584.1:2731335-2738544 GCF_000296735.1 Chrysochloris asiatica
GATGGAATGAATGTAAAACTAAAGTTCTCTCATGTAAACATGTAAACTATCATATAATTCACAATAAAACATTAAAAAAAAATTGTAGCCAAGAAAACCTATGGAATTCAGTCCTACTCTATAACACATGGGTCACCATGAGTTGGAATTGCTTCTATTGATTTTCTTAAGTATCACATGTGATAGCATAACATTTCATTTCATTCATGTTTTCCCAGAGCTATTTGAAGTGAGTACAATTATCCTATTATAAACAATGAAGACAAGTCAAAAATGTCATACAATCTAGCAAGGAATTTGAACTCAAGATTACCTGATTCCAAACAGGTCTTACTTAACAAATAAAGAAGATGATTTGCAGAGAGAGAAAAAAGTAAAAAGCTTTAAAAGCCACAAAGCTTCATTCCTTAGAGTATTGACCACTATGGGCATAAGGTGATAGCTCAAGGAGCCATAGGATTGGAAGCACCACCTCCAGTAGGATACTCAGCTCTATGGGAGATGCCATTCACACCAGTGAGAATGTTGTATGCCCTTGACATAGCATTTTCCTCTTTGGGTTTTCACAATAGTGATTTTCAAACAGAAGGTGAGCTCTCTTCTACCAGAAAGAAGACTGGGGATTTAGAGGAGGTATTGGAGGTTAATGTGCTAGACCGCAAGGTCAGTTGGAACTGTAAGGTTGGCAGTTCAAGCTCACCAGTCACTCCTCAGAAACCCCATACAGGGTTGCTATGAGTCAGAACCAACTCGACGGCACTTAACAACAACAATTGGTGGCTATATTGTAGTCTTCTTAAAGCATTTCAAGAGAAATGACAAATAATGGCAGGCTGGGTGAGCAAAGAGAAGTAACTATTTTACTTTTCTACTCCAGCCTTTTCCATCACCCAGGCCTTTGAGATTTACTGTAATTTTAGAAAGGAAATTAATTTCTGGTCATTCTGTGGGTCATGGGTGTGTGAGTGGTGTGATAAGGCTACACGAAGCCCCAAAGAGTCCACAATAATAATATTTGAGAAAATATCCACAGGGAGGTAAGGAATTAGACCCAAATTAGCATCTCCAGAGAGAAAAGCATTCAGGGCAACAGTCCCCTCTCCACTAAGCTGTAAAAGAGGTGGATTGTCTGTTATTCCTTTACTTATCTAAGTATTATATCCAGCAATGTTTAGATAACACAAATAAATAATAGAGATACCTGCTTTGGAGCACATTGACTAGTAATGAAACCACTCAAAGTACAATAATGATGCCACATTGCAAAAATAAGTAAATTATTAATCAATAACAGCTAATCCTTCATCTTTAGTGAACATAAAAGGTACTGAATACCTAAAACCATCCCAAACCCATTGCCATTGAGTCAATTCTGACACATAGCAACCCTGTATAGGGTTTCAGAGACTGTAAATCTCTACAGGAGGAGGAAGCTTCCTCTTTCTCCTGTGGAGCAGCTAGTGGGCTCAAACCACCAACCCAATGGATAACCCCCGACAACACCAGTGCTCCCTATAGTACCTGCTGTTAAATGACATAGAGTCGGTTTGACTCATTACAACTCTGCATAGGGCTTTCAAGGAGTGGTTAGAAACTCTAACCTTGCAGTTAGCAGTTCAGTGCTTATCCTACAGCACCACACCAGGACCTAGTAGGTACTAAACATTACTAAACACTTTCGCATATTTAATATTTTTTCCTTAAACCACAGCCATGAAAAATTGTTGTTGTTGTAAAGTGCCATCGAGTCGGTTCCAACCCATAGTGACCCTGTATAGGATTTCCAAGGAGCGACTGGTGAGCTTGAACCACCGACCTTAAAGTTCAAACAGCTTTGCAGTCTGGCGCATTAACCCACAGCGCCAAACCTGTAAAGTAGATGATATTATTAGCCCTTTTTTGCAGAAGAAACAATTGTGTCTCAGGAAAACTAAATAACTTTTCTAAAATACCGCAGCTATAAGAATCTGAACTGAGGCCTTTTGATTCCAAAAGCCTTGCTTTTCTCATTTTACCATGCTGACGGCTTGGCAAAACAGTCTGCCATGTGGACTATTAGAAAAAAAAGTGCTAATAAAAAGATGATTACTAAGTATAGATTTTATTCTGAACACCCAAATTTGAGCATACATTGAATCTTCTGTCCTGAAAAATGTTACACACACAAAGAGCAAAAAGAAAACAGCCACAGACAAAAAAAAAAAAAATTATAAAACCTTTTATTTTGGATTTTTATACTAAATATGGATATTAGAAGAGAACCTACTACATATTATCATCTCAACTGATTTTTCCAGGAAAAATTAAAGAACATTCTTGCATAAAAATCTTTGGAACTAGAGTTCAAATTTATATTTTAAATGACCATATTTTATCCTGACATCTATTAACAGAAAAGTTTATGCCCTGATCACATTTTCTTCTAAGCCATATTAAACATCTGCGTCTCCTCTAAAATGCTTGAGAATCAATTGATCTTAAAGAGTGACTGCTTTATTAAAGAGTAGTGAAAATTAAGAAATGGCAGAGACTCATTTCAAGGCAGTGAAGTCCAGGGGGTGGGTTGATAGGGAGAACCAGAGTCCAAGAAAAAAAATATTTGGGGGCTACAAAAAGGGCTTTTCAATTTGTAACAAAAATCCAATTCAACTTACAAATTAACTTTTTCTTAGTTCACGAATAATCTGAAAATAGTGTCCACATTAAACTAGGAAGTAAAACCACTCAATTAAGGAATTAAAAGTACCAACATGAACTAAGAACTTTCTAATAGCAAATGTATAATAGCTCTTTTGTTAATTTGTAAAATAAGTCCAGGAAATATTTTGATAGATTAATACTCAAATGAGCAACAACTTAAAATTTTCCTACACAGTAATACAGTCTGTTTTATTGAGCACCAAACAGAAAGTTGCAAATGAACCCACTGGATAACAATCTCTACACTGTTAAATTTTAGCAGGTGGAATTCCAGCTTGCCAAAGACTCAAAATTAGGAAACTGCTCTTCCAGACATCTCCAGACTGCCAACTCTTTATTTGGTGAACTGAAAACTGTAGAAAGATTGTCCTTAAGCATGTGATTAGATCTTGACCCATTCTGTTGTTTTCTATTACATCCAAAGAGATCTTTATGTCAGGCAAATAACTCAATGCTGTATTATAAAATGAATAAAGGAAGTCTGATGGAACATCAATAAACAGTGACATTGAACTTTCTAAAGAGAGAATCTTCTAAAGACAATAATGAGAATCACTAGGTACTTACATTAAAGCAAGGAGACCCGTGAAGTGGACAGAATAAATTAAAATAGCTAAACAAAATACAGAAATAAAGTACCTCATTATAGTATTTCCTTCTACTGAAAGGTCTTGAAATATTTTAATATTACTGTTAAATGCAATTTTATGAAGAGCTGTGTTTTTCCTTCTGAACACAAAAATAGTTATAAGTATTATATTAACTCAGTAAACCATGAAGAGAAAAGCTGTAAAACATTTCATGTCGGGCCAAGGTGGTTATTCACAACTGAATAATGAATTGCATGTCACACAATGCATGATAGCTATCTATGTTGCTGAAGTTACAGCTGAGGAATTATTGGTCTTCCTTATCTTAAAGGCCAAATGCAGAGTGAGATCAAAGGAGGCAATAAGTGTGCAGGAAACAGCATCTGAAGAAAATAAAATTCTTCTGAGGATGAGAAACTGATTTATAAAGTTCAAGATTAGTAAGGACTGAGTATCGTTTTAAGTTAGCCAATTGGATCAGAAATTTTCAGCAATATATACAGTAGACCCTTTGTTACAGAAATATATATTTGAAAATTATCAAACTGACAGAAAAATTAAGTATTCCTTCCCAATACTGGATAAAGTAGCACGTAAAGTTATTTTCACCCATTTACATGAAAAAAAAAATCTGTATGACAAATACATGATTGAATAGATTTGTTTCACTGGGGAGAGAGCTGCCTTTTGTAGTACACTCAAGGAATACTACAGACCAAATTTCATCCCTATAAGAAAGGAGACAATAGGGAATCTCTGGCCCCTGTCATTTGGTAACATCCAGTGTTTTCTGAGTTGACAGCCTCTGGGAGCATCAAGCATGGATACAAGAAGTCCTTGGAGCAGACAGTCATTCAATAAGATAAGTCTGATTATTTTACCCCCTCTATGAAGTACTTCAACAAAAACTGACTACAAGACATTTTTTCTCATCCTTAAAGGCCTGCAGAGACAGAAAATGCCTGTATAACTTACCCATCTTGCCTGGGTCTCCCTGGCAAGGGTTCTTAGCCTCAAACAGTTTTCATTCAAAATTCAGTTATGATCAAGTGAAAGTTTGAAATGCAAAGTGCTATGTAATATTAACTATCAAAAAATTTAAATCAGTGTTTGTACAAAAAAAAAAAAAGAATAAAAATCATCACAGTAAGTGATTTTAGTTGTTTTTATTTTCTTTATTTTCCTTGTTGTTGTTGTTGTCAGGTGCCATCGAGTCAGAACCGACTCATAGCGACCCCATGCACAGCAGAATGAAACAATGTTCGATCCTGGGCCAACCTCACTACCACTGTCACACTTGAGTCCATCAATGATGCCACCTGGCTGATCCATCTCGTTGGGGGTCTTCCTCTCTTTCTCTGACCCTCCACCCTACCCAGCATGACATCCTTCTCCAACGACTGTTTCCTCCAGACAATATGTCCAAAGTAGGAGAGACGAAGCTTAGCCATCCTGGCCTCCAAGGAGCACTCTGGCTGCACTTCTTCCAAAACAGATCTATTGGTTCTTTTGGCAGTCCATGGCACTTTCAGTATTCTCCTCCAACACCACAACTCAAAGGCATCAATTCGTCTACGATCCTCCTTATTCACTGTCCAGCTTTCGCATCCATATGAGGCTATTGAAAACACAATGGCCTGGGTCAGGCGCACCCTAGTCCTCAAGCTGACATCTCTGCTCTTCAACACTTTAAAAAGTTCCTGTGCAGCAGATTTGCCCAGTGCAATACGTCGTCTGATCTCTTGACTGCTACTTCCGTGAGTGTTGATAGTTGATCCAAGAAGAATGAAGTCCTTGACAACTTCAATCTTTTCTCCATTGATAAGAATGTTGTTTATTGGTCCAGTGGTGAGGATTTTTGTTTTCCTAGATAAATATATTTGATGTTAGTAGCTGGGAAGCCCACTCTGATTCATAGCACCTTATGGTAGAATAGAACAATATGCTGCCCAATCTTGCACCATCTTCATGACTGTTGTTATTTTTAAATCCTTGTTTTGTCTATTAAACTAGATATTATACAATAAACAAGTATCACCTTTATAAAGTCAGAAAATCTATAACTTTTAGGAAATATCTACCATGGTAATTCCAAGTATAGATAATAGATGGCTCTTCATTCTTCATTTGACTTATATTTATTTCACTCTTACCAAACACAGTCATGTTTCTAATAGTTTTCATTTCTATCCATTGACTCTTTGGAAAATACTATGAGACTTTGATCAAACATCACAAATACAATCAGTGGGGTCACCATGGGGGTGTGGAGGGTGCAGAACACATTTAACGACACTATCAGGTATGGCACTGTAGGTTCAGAATGCACTGCTAACCACAAGGTTGGTGGTTAAAACCCACCATCCACTCCTTGGAAACCCTACACAGGGTCATTATCAGTCAGAACTAACTCAATGGCACATAACAACATCAGAGGGGATGACATCCAAATGGCTGCTACAAAAATGTTTTGTGCAGTGTTTCAGCAGAAAAGTATTTTTTATAAAAATTATCCCTGTAGCTTGTTATAAAAACAAAAACTCTTTTTCATAAGTTCAGCTTCTTGTTGTTATTGTTGTCTTGTCATTGTTGTTAAGTGCCTTCAAGTCAGTGCTGACTCATAATGACCCTATATAAAACACAATGAAACTGTTCAATCTTCACAATTATGTTTGACCCAATTGCTGCTGCCACTCTGTCAATCATCTCATTTGTGGTCTTCTTCTTCTTCACTGACCCTCCACTTTACCAAGCATGAGGTCCTTCTTCAGGGACTGGTCCTTCTGATAACATGTCTGAAACATGAGAGATGAAGTCACACCACCCTAGCTTCTAAGGAACATTATGGCTGTATTTCTTCCAAGACAGAATTGTTTGTTCTTCTGGCAGTCCATGATACTTTTAATATTCTTCTCGAACACCATAACTCAAACATATCAATTTTTCTACAGTCTTCTTTATTCATTAGCCAACTTTCACATGTATATGAGGCTATTGAAAATATCATGGTTTGGGTCAGGTACAACTTAGTCCTCAAGCTCTTTGTCCTCTTTGCTCTTGAACATTTTAAAGGGGTCTTATGTAAAGCTTTCACTAGTATGCTGAGTTTCTGAATGAGGTGGGTAAGGTAGAATCCCCAATGAATAGTTTTCCTGTTTTCTAGATCAAGCTGGTGAAAGGGAATGGGGGTTGATGGTGATAGTATTTGATGATTCAACTGCGAGTAATTATTAGCAGGATTCATTGTGATTATCACAACTGTAATTGTAGAAAATGTGCAATAAAAGGGAGAGTAGTGAATCTTTGATTTCACGAACAGAGGACCTCAGGACAATCAAGAAGGAAGAGCCTTAGTGGAGTATGAGATTCTACCCAGAAAAGCGGCGACAGCAAAGATAATGGCAGAATCCATGGCACAGAGAGATAGAGCAGCTGAGGACTCTAGGCCCATGGACTGAGAAAGGCTGTTTGCCTGTGCGCAGAAAGCTGGTTTGCAAAATGTGCCCTTTGGAAATTTAAATGAATATATGTTTTTTGTTTTGTATGTGTACATCAATTATTTTTGCTTTGCTCATTTGTGGAAAACTAAGATATAAAAGGGAAGCCACAGGGTAGATTCAGGATAACTGTTTTTACAGGGAGGGAATTGTAATCATTGCGATGAAACAAAATGCGTGATTAGTTAAAAGTGAAGTTGGTGATCTTGTCTATGTACCATCACTCAATTTACAAAAAAAAGTTTTTTAAAAAAAGAAGTCTTGTGCAGCATATTTGCCTCATTGTAATATGTCATTTGATTTATTAACTACTTCTTCCATGAGTGTTGATTGTGGATCCCAGCAAAATGAAGTCTTTGACAACTTCAATCTTTTCTCCATTATTATGATGTTATTTACTGGTCCAGTTGGGAAGATGTTTT
>NW_006408584.1:2740419-2745133 GCF_000296735.1 Chrysochloris asiatica
TGTTGTAATATTTGGCTTTATCTTTTCAAGCTTATCTTTGAAATTTTCTGTTCAGCTCTTGTACATGTACTAATATTCCTACAAGGCTAAAATTCAATGTTAATTTATTTTTTGAACCTTCTAACAGACTATGGCACTATAGGGTAAACACTGAACGCTAACCCAAAGTCAGCAGTTTAAATCCACCATCCACTCCTCAAAAACCTTATAGAGGATCGTTATGACTTGGAAGTACTCAGCAGTACTTATCAACAAGAATGTGCTCTGGTAAAAGCTGTCATTGTTACCTATTGCAGGCGTGC
Organism: Chrysochloris asiatica; assembly: GCF_000296735.1. Taxonomy (NCBI): domain Eukaryota; kingdom Metazoa; phylum Chordata; class Mammalia; order Afrosoricida; family Chrysochloridae; genus Chrysochloris; species Chrysochloris asiatica. Next base: position 2,740,722 of record NW_006408584.1, read on the forward strand.
CTTGAATCATTGGATTTCCTCTGCACATGCTACAAGCACTGTTGTTGTTTTTGTTTCTGCCAGTGTTTTTATCAAAAACAGTGTTTTGTCAAAATTTCTGGTGTTTTAGCTACAATATTGTGGTGAGTATTATTTATGAACCTATATCAAGAATTTTTTTAAATCATATTTTATTTTGTTTTCAGTGAAGTCTTACACAACGCTTTAGCATTGATTGCATTCTTCACAATTCATGAACATTGTTATTTTTCCTTTCTAGTTATTCCATTTTGATTAATATAGTTTCCCTGTACTCTTACATTCTTATATTTGTTTTAAAGAAATTTTTGACTATTGATTGAAATTTTTATGGTATTGAAAACAGATGCCAAAATAATGGACTAAGCAAACTGAATGTCCCTGAGTTCTGCCTTTAAAAGCATACAGACCAGAGTTCAAATCCCTACTCTGATACTTATTAGCTGTATGTCCTGAGAACAAGACTGTTCACCTCTTGAACCTCAGTCTGCTTACTTGTGAACTAGAGAAAAGTTCATTCACCTTCAGGGTTTTTGTAAGGAGTCACTGAGATAAATCACTAGTACCATACCTGTTCTTGTTGTTAAGTGCCACTGAGTCTGTTTTGACCTATACTTAACCTATACAGGGTTTCCGAGGAATAGCTGGTAAGCTTGAACTGCTGGCCTTTGCAGTCCAGCACATTAACCCACAGCACCACACCAGGACTCCATGCCTAGGGTACAGAAAATGCTAAACAGTTGAAAATTATTATCATTTCAAGGAGTTCCTGGGTATTGCAAACAGTTATCACACTCTGCTGCTAACCAAGTCAGAGACACCTCAGAAGAAATATTGCCAGTTCCAATCCACCTGAGACACCTTGGAAGAAAGACCTGGTGGTGTACTTCCAAAACATCAGTCATATCGATAACATTTTGAGAATTAAGTAGCAATTGAAGGAAAAAGAAGAAAATCAAAAAAGATTTTATACTCAGTTGCTAACAATGTTGTAATTCAATGTAGAAAGATTTTACCAAAAAAAATTGGTATTGTTGTTGGGTACCATGGAAATGGCTCCAACACATAATGATCCTGTGCTAACACTATAGTAATAAACACTTCTCAGCCCTTTGCCATCTTCACAATTGCTGGTATGTTTGAGTTCATTGTTGCAGCCACAGTGTTAAACCACCTCACTCACTGGCATTTTCCTCTTTTTTCGCTGAGTCTCTACTTTCACTAAGCATAATGTCATTTTCCAGGAACTGGTGTCTCCTAAAAACATGTCCAGAGTGTGAGAGACCAAGTTTCACCAACTTCTTTTCCAAGGAGCATTCTGCCTGTATTTTTTCCAAGACAGATTTGTTTATTATTCTGACAGTCCATGGTACTTTCATTATTCTTCACCAACACCATAACTCAAATGCATCAATTCTTCTCTGGTCTTCTTTATTCATTGTCCAGATTTCACATGCATACAAGGTGATTGAAAATACTATGGCATGGGTCAGGTACACTTTAATCCGCAAAGTGACATCTTTGTTCTTCAACACTTTAAAGAGGTCTTTTTCCAGCAGATTTACCCAATGCAATACGTTGTTTGATTTTGTAACTGCTTCTTCCATGAGTATTAGAGTCCTGGTGTGGTGCTGTGGGCTAACGCATCAGACTGCAAAGTTGTTTGAACTGCAAGGTTGGTGGTTCAAGCTCACCAGCTGTTCCTTGGAAACCCTATACAGGGTTGCTATGAGTTGGAATCGACTCAACATCACTTAACAACAACAACAACCATGAGCATTGAATGTGGACTCAAGTAAAATGAAATCTTTAACAACTTCAATCTTTTCTTCATTTATCATATTGCATATTGGTCCAGTTAGGAGGGTTTTGTTTTCTTTACATTGAGTTGTAATCCATTCTAAAAGCTGTACTCTGATCTTTATAAAAAAATGCCTCAAGCCCTCCGCAAGCAAGGTTGTGTCATCTGCATATCACAGGTTGGTAAAGAGTCTTCCTCCAATTCTGATACCATGCTCTTCTTCATATAATCCAGCTTCTCAGGTTGTTTGCTCAGCATACAGATTGAATAAATATGGTGGAAGGATACAACCCTGATGCACATCTTTCCTGATTTTAAATCACACAGTATCCCCTTGTTCTGTTCGAATGACTGTCTCTTTGTCTATGAATAATTTTTGCAGGGCCAAGTAGTGTTCAGTTCTGTTGTTCATAGGGTCACTATGAGTCAGGGATGACTCAGGGGTACCTAATTACAATATCAAACTATTTAAGTGTTCTGGAATGCCCATTCTTTGTAACATTACCCAAAATTTGTTATAATCCTCACAGTCAAATGCCTTAGCATATTCAATACAATACAAGTAAACATCTTTCTGGTATTCTGTTTTCAGTCAATATCTATTTGACATCAGCAATGATCCCCCCCATTTCACATTCTCTTATGAACGTGACTTGAATTTCTGGCTTCTCTGTGCTGATGTATTGTTGCAACCATTTTTTTATTATCTTCAGCAAAATTTTACTTCCATATAATTTAATAATATTGTCTGATCATTTCCACATTCTGTAGGGTAAACTTTCTTTGGAATGGGCACAAATATGGATCTCTTCTTAATCAGTTGGCCAGGTAGTAGTCTTCCAAATTTCTTGGCATAGATTAATTAACACCTCCAGTGTTACGTCCCTTTGTCAAAACATTTCAATCTGTAGTCCATAAATTCCTGAAACTTTATTTTTCTCAGTGCAGTTTGGAAATTTTCCTTCAATAACATTGGTTCTTGATCATATGGTACCTCTTAAAATGGTTGAACACTGACCAATTGTTTTTGGTACAATGACTCTATATGTTCCTTCCCTCTTCTTTTGATGCTTCCTACATTGTTCAATAAGGAGCTGTGGTAGCATAGCGGTTACAAATTGGGCTGTGAACCACAAAGTCAGCAGTTCAAAACTACTAGCTGTTTTCCGTGGGAGAAAGATGAAGCGTTCTGCTCCCATAAAGATTTACAGCCTTGGAAACCCTGTACAAGGTCGCTATAAGTTGGAACCAACTCCACCGCACATAACCACCACCACCACTATACTGTTCAGTATATATTGCCCACTGAATCCTTCAATATTATAAGTCTAGGGCTGATTCTTTTCTTCAGTTCTTTCAATTGATAAATGCTGAGTGTGGTCTTCCCTTTTAATTTTCTAACTCCAGGTCTTTGCACATCTAATTATGATACTTTACTTTACTCTCTTGAGCTGCATTTTGAGCTTTTCTGTTCAGTTCTTTACTTCATTATGTCTTACATTCGTTTTAGCTACTTGACTTTCAAGAGCAAATTTCAGAGTCTTTTCTATCATTCACTTTGGTCTTTCCTTTCTTTCTTGTTTTGTAAATGATCATTTGCTTTCTTCATGTACATGTTCTTAACATCACTGCACAACTCCACTTCTGTCGTTAGTATTCAGTGTGCCAAATGTGCTCTTAAGATGGTCTTTAAATTCAAATGGGACAGAAGTATGGTAAATTGTGTTGTTAGATTTCATATAACCCAATAAATATTACATTTAAGCATTTTACAGCTACATTTATCACATATTATTTTATCATTAAAATTGATTTAAAATACTACTAAGGATTCTGTACATTACTCATCTCTCAGTTTGTCATACTGTGATGGTTTGTGTGTTGTTGTGATGTTGGAAGCAATGCCACCCGTATTTTAAACATCAATAGGGTCACCCATAATGGACAAGTTTGAACAAAGCTTCCAGACTAAGAAGAAGGAAAGGCGGGCCACTTCTTAAAGGTTAGCCAGTGAAAACCTTATGAATGGCAGTAAACTACTGATCAATACATTTGAATTATGGTGTTGTCAAAGAATATTGAAAGTACAGTGGATGACCAGAAAAACAAACAAATTTGTCTTGAAAGGAGTACAGCCAGAATGCTCCTTAGAAATGAGAATGGAGAGACTTCAACCCTAGTACATTGGACATGTTGTCAGGAAAGACCAGTTCCTGGAGAAGAACATAAAGCTTGGTAAAGAGTTGATCATTAAAAAAGAGATAAACCTTCAGTGAGAGGGATTGACAGCACAGTAACAATGGGCTCAAATATAATAACAATTTTAAGGATAGCGCAGGACCAGGAGGGTGTTCACTTCTGTTGTGCACAGGATTGTTATGTGTCAGAACCAACTGGACTGGCACCTAACAACAATAACAACAACAGGGTTCTATATGGTCTGGCGCTAGAGGAGATGAAAATATGAGCTACTACATTAGGGGCACTAACTCTTATGATGCCACTGAACATAATGTGTACATCTTCTTAAATGGCAATCACTTATACATGCTTCTTTTTCTTGGAAAAATATAGCATCAAAAGTGTTGCGAGA
>NW_006408584.1:2753245-2760960 GCF_000296735.1 Chrysochloris asiatica
AAAAAAAAAAAAAAGTGTCGCAATTAGTATCATGAGTAGAGTAGTAAACTGAAAACCAGGTGCAAAACATCCACCTTTCTCATTCAAGTCCAAGTTTTAGTCAGTTGATTTCTGTTTTCTAACCTCTCACTCTTAGCGATATCCTATATTGTGTTTCTTCCACTTAGAATGACTTTCCTTTCCTCCCATGTCCACCCTTGGTCCAATCTTTCCAGATCTTTCCTTATTGTGTCTATCTAATAAGATAAAGTTACATGGTGGATTTCCTGAAACAGGGACTACCTGAGAGGTGAGTAGTTAAGCTCACAAAAATACATGCAAATATGGAGGGAGATACATGATTCAACCAAGATCATGGCTCAGCTTTCAGCCAAGCAATAGATAGATATATAGGAGGAACAAAAATACTAGTGAGGTATGCTTATTATAAATGATGGACCTGTCAATCATTCAAAATCAAAGAGACAACATGTACCTAAGGGCAAAGGTAAGAAGGGATGGAAAGTAGGTGGAATGGAAATAAGAATCACAGGGAGGAAGCAGGATAACTGGTGTTCCATGGAGGAGATTGCAATCATTGTGATGAAACAAAGTGTATTTCTTGTTGAATATAAAACTGATGATCTTGTCTGTAAACCTTCACTCAACTCACAATAAAAAGTTTTTTTTTAAAGATTTTGGAGGAAAAAAAAATCAGCCAAGAAATAAGAGATCCTTTTTGTCATGAGCAGCAAGTAAGGCAGTCTTCCCCTCATGTGCATCTAGGGAAATGACAAAATCCTCTACCCAACAACCCACCCAGCCCCAGAGACAATATGGAACCAGGTTACTGTGAATGTGTGAACTATTAGCCAAAGCCTGAAGGAAAGCTGTCCCTCCATCAGCCTCAAAGGAATTATCCAGTCACACACTCTAGTCAACAAAACCTTTGAAAAAAAAATCACTGAATTGTAAACAAAATTTATTACCTTATGTTTTTGTTACTCCAATTATCACGTGGGGAGCTGTGACTTTATAGAATAAGCAGTGGATTGCAAACCTCAGGGACAAAATTTTAGTTCACCAGATGCTCTGCAGGAAAAAAAATGAGGCTTTCTGCTCCTTCAAAAATTTACAGCCTCAGACACACTATAAAGGGTTGCTCTGAGTAGGAAAACACTAGAGAGCACTTAGCAACAATTATCACATACTTCAGGACAAATGCCACCTTGTCTTGTCTATTAAAAATAATGTCTCCCTCTATGGTACTGCCATAGTATTTTATTAATAGCATTTCAAGATACTTACAATACATTCTTTTATTCTATCCATGTCTTAATTCCTTTACAAGAAGACTTTACTTCTGATATCTTTCAGAGTTTTAACTTAAATAGTATAGTAGGTGTTCAATAAATATTAAATCTGACAAGAAAGGATAATTCAATGAATGTATGGATTTATGAAAGAATGAATACTCTACAGTGAATAAGATTGCTATATGTCCAAAACTCAGGTCTTATCGTGTCTCACCTTGCTGTTGTTTTTGAGTGCCACGGAATCAGTTCCAACTCATACGGTTCCCAAAGAACAGCTGGTGAGTTTGAACTGCTGACCTTTTGGTTCAAATTGACCTTGAGGTCCAGTGCTTTAAACCACAGCACCACACCAGAACCAGTCTTTTCTCCATGACTTGATTAAATTCTCTTTACTAATGGGAAAAAAACATACTGTTGTTATTGTTGTTAGGTATCACTGAGTCTGTACCAACTCATAGAGACCTTATGTACAAGAAAAGGAAACACTGCCCATCACTGCAGCCACTGTACCATCCATCTTATTGGGGTTCTTCCTCTTTTTCTCTGACCCTCCACTTTTACCAAACATGATATCCTTCTCCAGGGACTGGTCCCTCCTGACAATATGTCCAAAGCATGATAGATGAAGTCTGGCCATCATGGCTTCCAGGAAGCTTTCTGCTGTAGTTATTCCTATACAGATTAGTTTATTCTTTTGGCAGCCCATGGTCTTTTAATAGTCTCCTCCAACACCATACTCAAATGCATCAATTCTTCTACAATCTTCCTTATTCACTGTCCAACATTCACATGCATATGAAGTTATTGAAAATATCATGGCTTGAGTCCTACACACCTTAATCCTCAAACTGACATCTTTGCTCTTGAACACTTTAAAGAAGTCTTATGCAAGCATATTTGCCTAATTCAATACATCATTTCATTTCTTGCCTGCAGCTTCCATGAGTGTTGATGGTTGATCTGAGCAAAATAAAGTCTTTGACAGCTTCAATCTTTTCACCATTTACTATGATGTTTTTTATTGGTCTAGTGCTGAGGATTTTCGTTTTCTTTACATTGTGGTACAATCCACACCGAAGGCTATGGTCTTTGATCTTCATCAACAAGTATTTAAGTTCTTTTCACTTACAAGCAAAGTTGTATCATCTGCATACCGCAGGTTGTTAAAGAGTCTTCCTCTGATTCTGTTTTTCCTTCATACAACCCAGCTTCTTGGATTATCTTCTCAGCATACAGTTTGAATAAGTATGATGAAAGAATACAACCCTGACACACATCTTTCCTAATTTTAAACCATTCATTGTTCCTTTGTTCTGTTCAAAAAACTAACTCCTGGTCTAGGTATAGATTCCTCAAGAGCACAATTAAGTGTTCTAGAATATTCATTCTCCACAATGCTGTCCACTGTTGTTGTTGTTGTTCTTGTTAGGAGCCATCAAGTCAGTACCGACTCATAGCAACACTATGCATAGCAAAACAGAACATCGCCTGATCCTGGGCCAACCTCATTACTGTTGCCATGCTTGAGTCCATAGCTTGTCATAATTCCACAATTGAAACCCTTTGTATAGTCAATAAAGCACAGGTAAACAACTTTCTGTTGTTCTCTGCCTTCAGTCAAGATCCATCTGACATTAGCAATGATATCCCTCATTCTGCATCCTCTTCTGAATCTGTCTTGAACCTCTGGAAGTTCTCTGTCAGTATATGGTTGCAGCAATTTTTAATTACCTTTAGCAAAATTTTGCTTGCATGAGATAATAATGATATTGTCTGATGATTTCCACATTCCATTGGTTACATCTCTTTGGAATGGGTACAAATATGGATCATTTCCCATCACTTGGCCAGGTAGTTGTCTTCCAAATTTCTTGGCATAGATGCGTGAGTGTCCCCAGCGTTGCATCAATGTGTTGAAAGATTTCAATTTATATTCCACCAATTCCCAGAGCATAGTTCTTTGAAAATGTCTTCAATGTACCTTGGCCTTCTTCCAAGTATCATTGGTTCTTGATCATATGATATATCTTCAAATGGTTGATCAACAAGCTCTTTCTGGTATAGTGATTCTGTGTATTTCCTCCATCTTCTTTTGATGCTTTTTGCATCATTCAATATTTTGCCCATAGAATCCTTCAATATTGAAAGTCAAGGTTTGACTTTGTCTTCTCAAGATGCTTTTGGAAATTTTTTATTAAGCTCTTTTATCTACTCATTTCTTCCATTTGCTTTAGCATCTCTACACTGAAAAGCAAGTTTCAGAATTCTTCTGACATCCATTTTCATCTTTTCCTTCTTTCTTGTCTTCTTAATGATTTTTTGCTTTCTTCCTGTATGATGTCTTGATGTCATCTCACTCTCTGGTCTTCAGTCTTTAGTGTATAATGCATCAAATCTGTTCTTTGGTCTTTAGTGTCTAATGCATCAAATCTTTTCTTCACATCTCAAATTCAGGTGGAATATCTTCAAAGTCATAATTTCGCTCTCATGGACCTGTTTTAATTATCTTTAGCTTTGGCCTGAACTTGCATATGAACAATTGATGGTGTGTTCCACAGTCTTCCCTGGCCTTGTTTTGGTTGATGATATGAGGCTTTTCCACCATTTTGAGTGCCTTCCCATCCAAGGGGCTCATCTTCCAAGACTGTATCTGACAATATTCTGGTGCATTTCATCATGTTTCAATATTTAATATTCTGGTGCTGACAGTGTTCCACTGCTATTCATAAGGTTTTCAGTGACTAAATTTTCAGAAGTAGTCCATCTCATCTTCTTCCTATTATCTTTGTCTGGAAATTCAGCTAAAACCTGCTCACCATGGGTGACCCTACTTATATTTAAAATATCCATGGTATAGCTTCTAGCATCACAGCAACATACAAGCCACCACAATATGACAAACTGACAGACGAGTGGTGGTCACACATAAAAGGTAATGTTCAGCAATACTGTTAACTACAAAGATTTGTGGATGATACGTAAAGCATGTTGAGAATTATCAGTAAAATGTGTTCTTTGGCCACATTATCTGGGCTATATCTTTCTTTTCTACTTTCTACTTCTTTGTTTGAAATAATTATTTTTACATCATAACTAACCTAATTGGATATAAAATAAAACAAAGTGAATGTAGGAAATTTTTTAAATTATACCTGACAATGTTACTCATTATTAACACTATCTTATTTTCTCAAAAATTTCTAACTCAATGACAGAAAATATTTTCTCCTTCTTTTCCCAAAGCAAACAGATATAACTGAAATGTAGACATAACTAAAAGTTATTATTCACAACCCAACATTTCACTCAGCAGTTATATTTATCAAGTAAGCCGTTATCGATCAACTTATGTAAACCTTCATCAGCCTCAAAGGATTTATCCCATCAAACTGTAGTCAAAGTAAACTTTGAAAAAAATCACTGAATTGTAAGTTAAATTACAAGTAAAGTATCTATTGCTGTAGAAATAGTTCCCTTAAAACACTTCGAAAACTTATCACCCATAATAATTTAATTCATTGAAAAACTAAATTTAAGCTTTTTTGTTTAAATTTTTTTGTATGGTGAGCAAATACAACCCTATCTTACTCTCGTAACATTTATTTTCTGGGTTCCTCTAAACTCTTAATTCTTGTTATAGTTTATGATTCTGATTCCTTCTTCTGTCTCTATAGTGTTAAATAGAAAATGCAAACAAATTTATCTTCTACACAGTAAAAAATTAAAGCATAGTGGAAACTTGAAAAACTAAATTAGTTGATTGCATAATATGTAGCTTTTTACATTTATTTGATTAAATTTTTTTTCTGATAATCTTACTTCTAGGTATTAGTCCCACATATACACTTGTTCACATATGAAGCAGTATGTATATATAATTACTCATTACAGCATATTCTGTTAAAGATTGTAACCTCAATGTCCATCAATAGGGGATTAGATCTAGCCATTCAATGGAATACTGTACAACTGTTTTTTTAAAAATAAGGATGCTTTCTGCATAGTGCATTGCAAAGTAATTCAATGATTTGTTGTTTATAATAGTAAATATTAGAAACTATCTCACTGTCCAGCAATAAGGAACTAGATATAAATTATAGTATATCTATTCAAATAAAATAGTACACAACTGTAAAATGAGGATCTCAGACAAAAGATCACTAAGATTTATTGCTAAGCGAAAAAAACAAGCTTAGTAATAATGTGTGCATCTACTATCTTTTGTGTTAAAATAGAAAGGTGTAATACATACTCAAATAAAGGAATTCTGAAAGAGTATACCAAAAACTAACAAAAATGTCTATAAACAAGTGCTAAATTTAGTCCACTAGAAACAAGGAAGGGTGCAAAACTTTTAACAGTATACTATTTCCTTTTTTTAGTTTTTATTCTTGTGAATTTATTTGCCATGCAAAAATATTTTAACATTTTTCCTATCATATCTATAGAGCTTTTAATAACATTAAATAACTTTCAAATCCTCAATATATCATTTTCCAGTATTCTTTGCCAAAGTTTTCTTCTGTATTCCACTCCCTGTTCTACATGAAGTACCTTTTCCAGTGCTTACAGAAACCCAGAGGAAAGAAGCAGCTGAAACAGAGCACTTTGGAGTACAGTTAGTTTTGATCCAATAGGAACCAACAAAACACGATACTAAATAATGAAGTAGTTTGAGGAACATGTTAGCTTAGAAATACAGGTTGGAATGTATGAACTAAGTAACAGCCAAAAATTTGAAGAACAAAGAATTAATTGTACCTGCTTCTTTCAAATACTTTAATGACCTAATTACCAAAAAGTTGAAAATAATGTTTTCATTCTTGAATGAAGGTAATAATTATCAATCACCCTCTGGAGAACTAATGAATTTCTTGTTTCACAAATCTGAATCAATCTTGAGAAAAAGATAAGAGAACTGAATAGTCATACTCAGTTTTCATTTTTTGTATTAAACCAATTTTTTAAATATTTAAGTGATGAATCTATATTTGGTAACTTGTAATCATCATATATCTTGTACAGTCTCCCATTTACTAGAAATGGATTCACAAATGTAACAATATTCAAATTTGGTGTTCAAAATACTTAGAGGTAATAAAATATCAGCTTCGTTAAATGAGACATTATTGACCCCCATTAGTATGACATGTGCTTGGCTTGGCTTTTTCTAATAGTGTTGATGGATTTGCTCTTGTCCATCCACACACTCCTGCCTTGTCCTCTTATGACCTGGAGCAGACATATGCTAGGCAGCTGGCTGGACCAGGCCTGTGGCCACTGAACAAAGCAAAACCTGCTGGCCCCCACAAAGATTAAACCTGTGACCTTGTTCTCATTAGCCCAATGCCCTAACCACCTAAGTTAACAAGCTCCCTCCCTCACCCCCAAAAAAGTGTGGCTTGAACACTCTGTAGATAGAGGTCTGTATGTGAATGTTAACACCAGGTATAAAATAATATATAGCAATGGGCATAACACTGCTGATGATGTATTAAAGGAGAATGTTATGTCATTATCCTGTATTCCATGCCCACATGGTATTTTCAAGCTGAGAACCAAGAGGAGACAACTTAAAATGCATTTATACTCAGTTCTGAACTACAGTTAAATATGGTACCAATCATGAAATGAAATTGGCCATTGAATTTAGTAGTTTAATAAATTTTCCTAAATATAATTCAAAAATAGCTGCAACAATACATAGACAGGGAACCATCAGAAATTCAAGCTGGTTTCATAAGAGGGCATGGAAAAAGGGACATCATAATGATGTTTACCTGTGCCTTATTGACTATGCAAAAGTTTTTGACTTTGTGGATCATGACAAGTTATGGATAACATTGCGAAGAACGGATATTCCAGAACACTTCATTGTGCTCATGAGGACCTGCACATAGACCACTAGGCAGGCATTCAAACAAAACAAAGGGACACTGAATGGTTTAAAATCAGGAAAGATGTGTGCCATAGTTGTATTATTTCATCATATTTATTCAATCTGTATTCTGAGCAAATAATCCAAGAAACTGGGTTATATAGAGAAGAACATCATATCAAGACTGGAGGAAGAGAGAGGGCAGAGCTTGCTGGCAGATAGGTAGACATGCAGTGAGGATCTCTGTCAGCAATAACACAGAATAGTTGATAAAGGAGGTTCAGGGAATAGTTCCAAAACTCTGAACCACATATATAGGAATATTTTAAAAGTTTGAAGGGTTATAGCCAGTGGAATTTGTAGCAGAAGCAAGAAATCTCATACTTTCAAACCCGTAGGGTGCAATGGCTGGGAAACACCATATTGGGCAAGACCAAGCAGGCAGGTCCAAGAGGGGAAGGATCAGAGCCACCACAGATTGACGCCTGCCAGAACCTTGGAGATAAAGGTGTGGACTTTCCTTTTTCTTTTTTTTTTGGTAT
>NW_006408584.1:2761550-2771493 GCF_000296735.1 Chrysochloris asiatica
AGCAGAAAGCCTCATCTTTCTCCTGCAGAACAGCTGGTAGTTTCAAACTGCTGACCTTGAGGTTAGCAGCCCGATTCGTAACCACTACACTACCAGTGAGACAGAAGTAAATAATGATGTATGTACAACCTTGGAACAACAGGGCTCTGGAATACAGGGATTGAGACATGGTTTGAATGGGCAAAAGGGAGAAAATATGTTAAGATGCTTGGCTGTCTTTTGAATCTTGGTTTCACTTGCCTACCATTGTAAAATAGACACTTGAAGGCAAGAGAAAGGAATAGCCAGAAACATCACCATAGAAAGCTCTTAAGTCCATCTTCAGCCTATAACTGATTGGAATACCTAAAATGGGGCTAGAACTTGCCCAGGGAAGGAGACTTCTTGCGGAGCCTTTGCATTGCATAAAACCATAGGTGGAATCCTGATCCTCATCCAGAACCTTTTTAGGTGGGAAATTTCCACTGAAAGGACAAGCAAGCCAGCCTGGAGCAGCTAGAAAAACAGAAGATACTTCTTGAAAGAAAGACCAGCAAGAAAAATCAAAAACAACAGCAGCAGTACAATTACTACTACAAGAACAAGCAAGTTATTTTCCCAGGAATCACCAAGGCAAGTGGCTGGGTCCCCTCAGGGCAAACCCTCTTCTAACACTAAGACTCAAGAGGGATACACAAGCAGGCATGTGATCTGGCTAGTGACCACATTGGTCACCGATAAGGGGAAGTGGGAGGAAAACAACAATGAAATTGTGAACTAAGTCTGACCATGTTCAATAGACTCCTCTGAACCCGGGTTGAGACCTGTTGTCCAGCTGGATGGCAAGACCTGGGGACTCCTGGGCCCAAAGACAGTGACATGGCCACAGAGGACTAGTGCAGAAAGTGAAGGGTCCAGCTGATATGAGGGGAGATGCACAAGAACACCCATTCTTGCAGATAGTACCCACTTGACCTGGCTTCAATAGCTAGATGATCAAAAGTTGACTAGAAGAAGAAAGAAGAGGGGGGGAAAAAGAGTAATCTGCTACAATTTGATGAACTTGACCTATACTTATGGATGTAGTAGCTCCAAAGAGGGAACAAAGCTTTACAAGGAGGATTATTCCCACCCTCTTGGTATGCAGAGTTGACAGAGATGGGCAACTTAGACATTGGCTACCCGAAAGGGGAGGGGGCTACAAAAGCAAGAAGTGACTGGCTTACAAGCTTTCAAGAGGGAGCCTACTTCCAGAGGGTGCAGGAAAAGGTAGAATCTTCACTGAGTGGTTTCCAATCTGCCTGGATGGGGTTGAATGAAAGGAGATGGGAATAAGACTCTTGTGGTACAATAGTGAATAATTACTATCAGAACTGACTGTGAGGGTTGAAAATGTAAAGGCAGTCTTGTTGTTGTTGTTGTTATGTGCCGTGGAGTCAGTTCCGACTCGTAGCGACCCTGCACAGGGTTTCCGAGGCTGTTAATCTTTACGGGAGCAGAATGCCTCATCTTTCTCCAGCGGAACCGCTGGTAGTTTCGAACTGCTGACCTTACGGTTCGCAGCCCAATTCATAGCCACTACGCTACCAGAGCTCCTTGGGGAGTGGTTGATTTTGCAATCCAGGAGTAGAGGTCCCTAAGACCCTCAAGGGAGATGCAGGACTCTACCCAGAGAAGCAGTGATGTCAGAGATGGAGGCAGAGATGATGACATGGTGATATGGAGCAACTAGGGACTTTGGACTCAGGGAGGGAGAAGGGCTGTGTGCTGGCGGCCAGAGGGCAGGCTTGCGGGGTGTACCCATTGGTTGTTTGATGATGCTTGGAGGGGATTGTAATCACTGCAATGAAACAAAATACGATAGGATGAATGTAAACCTAATGTTCTCCCATGTAAACTATCACATAATTCTCAATAAAAACTTTTAAAAAATATATTGCTGGAAGACTCATTAACAACCTGCAATTTGCAGATGATAAAACCTGCTTGCTGAAAGTGAAGAGGACTTAAAACAGTTACTGATGAAGATCCAAAACCACAGCTTTATATATGGGTTCCACCTCAATGTAAAAAAAAACTAAAGTCCTCACAAATGGACTAATAAATAGCATTATAATAAATGGAGAAAAGTTTAAAATTGTCAAAGACTTCATTTTGTTTGCTTCCACTATTAACACTCATGGAAGCAGCAGTCAATAAATCAAATGATGCATTAGACAAATATATTGCACAAGACCTTTCAAAGTGTTCAAGAGCAAAGATGTCAGTTTGATGACCAAGGTGTGCCTGACCCAAGCCATAGTATTTTCATTAGCCTCATATGCATGTGAAAGTTGGACAATGAATAAGAAAGATCATAAAATAATTGATGCATCTGAATTATGGTGTTGGAGAAGAATATTACAAGTACCATGGACTAACCTGTCTGGACGGGGCTGATGAAAAGAGATGGGTATAAGATTCGTGTGGTTCAATACTGAATAATTAATATCAGCACTAATTGTGAGTGTTGCAAATGTAAAGGTAGACGTTTTGTAACAAAAGGAGGGGAGTGATTGATCTTGCAATCCAGGAGCAGAGGACCCTGGGACCATTAAGGGCAGGCTTATGGGGTGTACCCTTTGGTTGTTTGAATGGTTATATATTCCTGAGTGCAAAAACAAACAAACAAAAAGAAACAGAGGGAATGGGAGCAAATGCTGTTAAATGATGATGCATGGAAGGGATTGTAATCATTGCAATAATATGAAATACGATAGGATGGTTGTAAAGCTGATGTTCTCCCATGTAAACTATCACATAATTCACAATAAAAACTTTTTTTAAAGTACCATGTTAAGACTGACAGAACACTGACAGAACAAAAAAATCTGTATTGGAAAGACAGCCAGAATGCCCCTTAGAAACTTCATCTCTCACACTTCAGACATATTATTAGGAAGGACCAGTCACTAGAGAAAGACATCATGCTAAGTAAAGTGGAAGGTCAGTGAAAAAGAGGAAGACCCCCAATGAGATGGATTGGCACAGTGGCAGCAGTAATGGGTGGGAGCCGGGTCAAAGCTGACTTGTGGCACCTAAAAATAACAACAGCAGAGTGGCTTAAGAGATCCCAGAAAACAAGGATTCTAGATGTCATCTAAGTTATGTATTACCTGACCTTGCAATAAGGATGATAGTTGATAGGACTAGAGAGTCAAGCAAAGAACAAGAACTAGAGAGCTAAGCTGATAGAACAAATGAAAGCGAAGTACATATGACTAGAAGATACAAAGCTGTTTATTTATCCAGTCAGAGCTTCATTAAAAAAAAACACCTGTGCTTAATCAGTCAATCTAGGATTTTTGGTGAGTTCCCAGTGTGTTTGCATGTCACATGACCATTGGTTATAGACGTCTACCTAATGAGGGAGGAGCACCTCCACTCAGAACACTCAATCATGGAGAGAGTCATCAAAGACTTAGACACCTAAGTTTCTACTTAGCCCTGAATAGATAGTTAGTCTAAAGCCAACTTCTAAGGATCACCATGACTATAGGTTTAAGTGGGAAATCCCAGATTACATGAGAAATCTAACCATAAATATAACATCAGTTCCAATTCCAAGGCTTTATTTTGAGAGATGTGAGAGATTACATGTTGTACTCACATTCCCTTTCTCCTCATTCATTTGAATGAGTGAAAGTAGGATGCTGAATGCAGGGGCACAACTTTACTCCCAGCTGCTAAAAGACAACTGAACTCATATCATTGGATCACAGGTACTGTATACCAGGTTGTTGTTTTCATTACATGTCATCAAGTCAGCTCTATGTAGGGTTTCTGAGGCTGTAGTCTTTCTAGAAACAGAAAGTCTCATCTTCCTCTCTTTTCATTGCCTCATAAACATGGGTCTCTCCTTCCTCCGTGCTTTTTTGTCATGCTGTCGACAACTGAGGGACCATCATATACTGACTGCTTATTCTGTACAGCTATATATATGCTTTTTCATTTAATCCTAAATGTAATTAAATGCATTATACCCATTATATAGAAGACAGAAAAGCTGAGTACATTTCAAAAATTACACATTTAGAGACTAACGAAAAAAATATTTGAACTCAGTTATGTCTAGCTCAAAAACAAATCTCTTTTCCCTTCTATGCTAATCTTCTTCTTCCATGTTCCAAAATCTGCCTTTCTAAAATTATTATATCTTTCAAGGTTTAGTGTAAGCTTCAGGAGAGGAACGCTTTCTTGTCCATTCCATCCCATAATAATCTCTCACTCTTTTAACTCAGTATTATTAACTCAGTGTAGAGTTCGTTACAACTCGTGGCAACTCCATGTGTTACATGTTCCATGGGATTTTCTTAGCTGTAATCTTTACAGAAAGCCATTCTTTTCTTGGGGTTGTGCTACTGTCCAATGAATGTGTGGTGAGGACAGTACTGCTAACGCCTACACAACACACCTGCATCAACTAAAGCTCTGCTTTATGTTGGTGCAATTTTTTTTTTTTTTTTTAACCAATGGATACTCAATTTATTAAAATAGTTGACTCAAGCATCTGCAAAGGTGACTTCAACCTCTACTCCAGGCTCAATACTGATGGAAGTGATTTACTTAACAATCTCAGAAGGACCGTGCAAGTTAATGAGTCGCTTATGGATTCTCATTTGGAAGCTGTCCCAGGTCTCAGAACCTTCACCACAAGGAGTCTTCCTTGTTGTGATTCTCAAAGTCTTGGTAGGCATCCTAACCGGGCCCTTCACTGTCAGGTTCTTGTCGTTTGCACCTCTAATCAAGTCAGCACACACTTTCTCCAGCGATTTCACGTTGCGGCTGGTTAGAGTAATTCTAATCAGGTGAATGGCCACTCTGGTTCCACCGGCGTCTTTCCAGTATCCTTAAAAACCATGGCTGCGGCGCAGCTTCGTGACCAACTTGCTCCTCTGCAAAAGCGAACATCGATGAGTCAGGAGCAGGAGTGGCCGAGCGATATAGACCTTTCCTCTGCCATGATACTACGTTGACTTGAATTGCAATCTTTAGGTTAGTCCTCAAGTAGAAACCTTTTGAGTCACTCAGGAACCTCCATAAATATATGGTAACTAATTAATGTGGGCACCTCCATCCTCCCACCAAAAAATTTTATTCTCGTTCCCGTTGTTATGAAGAAACACTCCCATAAGGTTACCGTAATAAAGAGAAAAACTGCTAAACCTTGCAAATTAAACTCTGTAAATGGATTGAAGTTCTTTAATTATTAATTTTCTGTAGCATCTTTGCTTGAGAAGTAACTACACCAATGTTCATGAGATCATCTTATTAAGGTTTTCCTTATTTCCTTCAACTACTCTCATTTTCAGAGGTTAATTACCTGGTTGTAAAAATGCACTCCAGAATGAAATTCAACCTATGAGTTCTCCATCTTGTGATGAATATTTATCAGTTTTTCACAAAATAGAAAGCCATCTGTTTAACCAATTTCAATACACACTTAAAGAAGAATTTTAAAAATAGGAATGTAGAGGTTCATGGATTTCAAGTACTTTTGAGTATTTGTAAAACATTATGACTTTGATGCTTGGAAAAAATATAAAGTGGTGCTTTCAGCTGTAAATCAAATAAAACTGAACTAGAAGGGTACCTTTAAGACATTTTTTGATCATCCACAATGCTGATCATTTGTGGGTCATAGAAACAAAGGACTTATTATTTTTGAATGGTTCAATTTTTAGTAAGATGAAGCGCATTTAATTAGAGAGTGCATCAAACAGAATGTGTTTCTTATTAATATCACATAACGTATACTACAAAACCTTTCCCTCTTCCAGCCTAACTCCCATTAGAACAAAACTAAGCATGTTGACAGCTACAAGTTAGGAAGGTGTTAGACCAATAGTCTCCCCTTTTGAGAAACTGAGTCATTAACTCACTATCACTTTGCAAGTTTTCTTCATATACCAAATTCATGGAAACAATCTCTATTCTGCAGGGTTTCATCACATGCAAATGTTAAAAACCACAGAACACAGCTCTTAATCAGCTAGCCCTTCAATTGTGCTCACTCTGTGCATGTATGTCACTCCTATTATCATTAAAGTGAATAGAACTTTGACTTATTTTGCACATTCAAATGAGGCTGGATGTCAATGTTTGTGGTTACATGTTTCATACAAATTATATTGTCTCATTGTGTTTATACGTATTAGCATGTTTAGAATTGAGTATTTTCTTCTTCTGTTGCTGTTATTGTTAAGTGTCATTAAGTCGGTTCCAACCCATAGCAACCCTATATAGGGTTTCCAAGGAACAGCCAGTGAGCTTGAACCACCGACCTTGTGGTTCAAACTGATTTTGCAATCCAGTGCATTAACCCACAGTGCCACACCAGGACTCTAGAGCAGAATAAATCATGAATTGTTTCCTGGAAAATTTTTGTATAAGTTATTTCCTTTCTTACCCTAAATACCTGTATGCTGAGCAAATAATCCAAGAAGCTGGGTTATATGAAGAAAAACATGGCATCAGGATTGGAGGGAGACTAATTAACAACCTGTGATATGCAGATGATACAACCTTGTTTTCTGAAAGTGAAGAAGACTTAAAACATTTACTGATGAAGATCAAAGAACACAGCCTTCGGTATGAATTACATCTCAATGTAAAGAAAAGAAAGATACTCACCACTGGACCAATAAACAACATTCTTATCAATGGAGAAAAAAAATTGAAGTTGTCAAGGACTTCATTCTTCTTGGATCAACTATCAACTCTCATGGAAACAGCAGTCAAGAAATCAAACGACAGATTGCATTAGGCAAATCTGCTGCACAAGACCTTTTTAAAGTGTTGAAGAGCAAAGATGTCAGTTTGAGGTGCACCTGACCCAAGCCATGATTTTCAATAACCTCATATGCATGCAAAAGCTGAACAGTAAATAAAGAAGACTGTAGAAGAATTGATGCCTTTGAGTTATGGTGTTGGAGAAGAATATTGAAAGTACCATGGGTTGTCAAAAGAACCAATAGATCCATTTTGGAAGAAGTGCATGCAGCCTGAGTTCTCCTTGGAGACCAGGATGGCCAAACTTAATCTTTCATACTTCAGACATATTGTCAGGAGGGACCAGTCGCTGGAGAAGGATATCATGTTTGGTAAGGTGGAGGGTCAGAGGAAAAGAGGAAAACCCCCAATGAGATGGATTGACCAAATGGCAGCATCGATGGACTCAAGCATGGCAACAGTAATGAGGTTGGCCCCAGATCAGGCAGTATTTCATTCTGCTGTGCATAAGGTCACTATGAGTCGGTACCAACTCAATGGCAACTAACAACAACAACATCTAATGTCAGTACTTCCATTTTCAGAATTTTTAAGAAAATTAATGAAATTTTTAGAGCACACGTTTGCCTTATTTTATTACTTATATACTGTAGACACTCAATGTTTATCAAAGAACTAATTAATTGAGCCCAATTATCTTAACTTAGGAACCAAACCCATAATAAAAAGGAGCATACTCAGAATGAAATTCCAGATAAAAGTTTGGAAATCTAGGCTCAGATCTACCTCATGTAACTGATTCCACTTAAAATCTGAGTTTGCATCCCAAAAAGAGATAGCCTTAAGGCTTTCAAAATATTCAGACAGAATTGAGTGTGAGGGTTGGTGTAGCATAGATGTGACTATATCTTTAGTAGAAGCAGGTGGGGCTTTCCTTTACATAAAAAAAAAAAAAGAGAGCGAGAGTTATGAATCCTGGCGTGGCATTGTAGGATAAGCACTGGACAGTTAACCACAAGGTCGGCATTTCAAACCCACCAGTTGCTCCTTGAAAACCCTATATAGGATTGCTATGAGTCAGAACTGGCTCGATGACATCAACAACAACAACATCAAAGCAAAGCAAAATTAGTTAATACTAATTCATTCTAAACTTCTCCTGCCCCACCTCCATGCCTACTTCATTTGTTAAGTGCAGAATCACACCCTGTTGAGGAATCTAGCTTGTGATCTGAGTCACACATTGGAATACAACAAAGAAGTCTGATGTTAAGGATTCACACCTCAGTGAGCTAACCTTACTTCCTACTTGGGTGGATAGTGAAAGAGTAGAAAACAACTAAGCCTGTGTTGGGAAGGAGTCAGGTTCCCAACTTTTATTAAGGAGTGTATATAAAAATCAATGTGCCATGCAAACATTGCCTAATACCTTCTCACAACATCTAGTAATTTTTTAAAAAACATACAGTGAGTCTTTAACCTTTATGCCCAATACATTTTAAGTGCAAAGAAAGCAGAGACATATGTTTGAATTCACTAAAGTATTAAACCCACCACTAGTCTGTCCATTTGTTGTACAGCTTGCATGTAGCTGTGATGCTGGAAGCTTTGCCATAGGTATATGTGAGAAGCACCTCATAACTTGGATGAGCCTGGAGAACATTATGCTGAGTGAAATTAGTCAGTCACAAAAGGACATTATTGTAAAAGTTTAAGAAGTGTTTCTAGACTGAAAAAAAATGTTTTTGATGGTTACCAGGAGTGGGAAGCACCACTCATCTGTCAATCTGTTGAACTGTGTTGCTTCCATGTTGCTGTGATTCTGGAAGCTATGCCACAGGTATCTTAAGTACCAATAGGTTTATCCATCATGGACAGGTTTCAGCTGAGCTTCAAAAAGAATGCAGACTAGGAAGAAGGAGAAAGAGACTACTTCTAAAAATTTAGTCACTGAAAACCTTATGAATAGCAGTGGAACACTGTCAGCACTAGAATACTGAATACAGAAATATGATGAGGAACCGCTGAATATTGTCAGATATAGTGCCAGAAGATGATATCCTCAGGTTGGAAGGCCCTCAAAATACAACTGGGAAAGAGCTGCCTCCTCAAAGTAGAATTGACCATGATGCCACAAACTGAGTAATACCCTCAGGACCTTCATTTGCAGATGGGGCATAACTCAAAATGAAGATAAACAGCTATAAACGTCCATTAATAATCATAAAATAGAATGTACAAAGTATGAGTCAAGGAAAATTAGAAATTGTCAAAAATGAAATGAAACACATAAACAACAATATCCTAGGCATTAGTGAGTTAAAATGGACTGGTATTGGCCATTTTGAATCTGACAATCACATGATTTACTATGCCGGGAATGACAAATTGAGGAGGAATGGTGTTGCATTCATCATGAAAAAGAATATATTAAGACCTCTCTTGAAGTACAATGTTGTCTGTGATAGGATAATATCTGCACTCTTACAAGTAAGACCAATTAATACCACTATTATTTAAATTTATGCACGAACCACTAAAGCCAATGATGATGAAACTGAAGAATTCTATGAATTTCTTCAGACTGAAGTTAATCAAACACGTAATCAAGAAGTATTGATTATTACTGGTGATTGGAATAAAAAGATTGGAAACAAAGAGGAAGGATCAGTCTTTAGAAAACATGGCCTTTGTGATAGACACGATGCTTAAGATCGCATGATAAAATTTTGTAAGACCAACAACTTAGTCACTGAAAATGCTTTTTTAAACAACACAGAAGACGGCTATACACATGGACCTCACCAGAAATCAAATTGACTGCATCTATAGAAAGAGATGGTGGAAAAGTTCCATATCATCATCTAAAACAAGGCCAGGAGCAGACAATTGCTCTATTGCAAATTCAGCCTGAATCTAAAAGAAAATTACAACAAGTCCACGTGAGTCAAAAATATGACCTTGAATATATCCCATCTGAATTTAGAGATCATCTGAAAAAGAGATTTGATGCATTAGACACTAAAATTCGAAGACCAGAAGAGTTGTGGGATAACATCAAGTACATCATACAGTAAGAAAGGAAAATTCACTTAGAAAACAAGAAGGAAAAGACCAAAATGAATGTCAGAAGAGATTCTGAAACTTGTTTCCAACATAGAGATGCTAAGGCAAATGGAAGAAATGAGGAGGT
>NW_006408584.1:2771658-2780704 GCF_000296735.1 Chrysochloris asiatica
AGGGTTATCACTGCTGGCATCAGATGGATCTTGGCTGAAAGCAAAGAATACCAGAAAGATGTTTACTTATACTTTATTAATTATACAAAGACTTTTGATTGCACAGGTCATAACAAGCTATGGACAGCATTGCAGAAAATGAATATTTCGAAACACTTAATTGTGCTTATGAGAAACCCGTACATAGACCAAGAGACAGTTGTTCAAACAGAACAAGGGAACATCAAAAGGTTTAAAATTAGGAAAGATGTGTGTCAGGGTTGTATTCTTTCAAATGCTTATTCAATCTATATGCTGAGCAAATAATCGAATAAGCTGAATTACATGAAGAAAAACATTATATCAGAATTGGAGGAAGACTCATTAACAACCTGTGATATGAAGATGATACAGCCTTGCTTGCTGAAAGCAAAGAGGACTTAAAATACTTACTGATGAAGTTCAAGGACCACACTTTTTGATATGGGTTGCATCTCAATGTAAATAAAACAAAAATCTTCAACACTGGACCAATAAACTACATCCACAAAAATGGAAAAAAGACTGGAGATGTTGAAGACTTCATTTTACTTGACTCAACCATCAACATTCAAGAAATCAAATTATGTTGTTCATTGGGCAAATCTGCTGCACAATATCTCTTTGGAGTGTTGAAGAGCAAAAATGTCAGCTTAAGGACTAAGGTGAGCCTGACCCAAGCCATGGTATTTTCAGTAACCCCATATGCATGGAAAATTTGGAAATGTGTAAGGAAGACAGTAGAAAATTCATGCATTTGATTTATGGTGTTGAAGGAGAATATTGAAAGTACCATAGACTGCCAAAAGAGCAAACCAGCTGTGTTGGAAGAAATACAGCCAGAGTGCTCCTTGGAAGCCAGAATGGCCAGATTTAGTCTCTCATACTTCTGACATATTATCAGGAGAGACCAGTCCCTGGAGAAGGGTATCATGTTTGGTAAAGTGGAGGGTCTCAGAAAAAGAGGAAGACCCCAAAGGATTGCACAGTGGTAGTAACAATGGACTCAGACATAATAACAATTGTGAGGTTGGTGTAGGACCAGGAAGTGTTTTATTCTGTTGTACATAGGGTCGTTTTGAGTCGATACCAACTCAATGACACCTAACAACAACAGGGGGCGGAAGAAGGAGAGATTATTTCACTGGCTAAAGGGTAGGCACATGTTAACTCAGAGAGGATAATATACAAGAAGAGGGAAGTTGTCAGAAAAAAATAATGAAGTCAGGTGAAGACACAGGAGGTATAAAAAGACTAAAGAGGGTAGAGGTAAATAGTAATACATATGATCTAGAACAACAATGTTATGTGGGTAGATACATAGTCAGAGACACTTGTTGAATGGGTATGGAAGGAAGACTAGAATATATATGTTGGTGGTGGTGGTGGTGGTAAGTGCATTGGAGTCAGTTCTAACTCAGCAACACTCTATAGGGTTTCTGAGGAGCAACTAGTGGATTTGAACCTTGTGAATTGTAGTTGACTATTATCATTTATTGTGTCAAAAGTTGAAGAAAATATAACTTTGGAAGAGCTAACTCCTCAAAGTTTAGTTGACTTTAATGACATGAATGGAGCAAAGCTTTCGATACATTCAATTTGTGATGGGGCACAACTCAAAATGAGAAGAACCAACTGTAATAAAACATTCATAATCAGAGCATGGAGTACAGGAAGCATGAATCTAGGAAAATTGGAAGTCATCAAAAAATGAAATTGAACTCATAAAGATTGATATCCTAGACATTACTGAACTGAAATACTTAAATTGTTCATTGTTATTCAATCATATGGTTTACCATGTTGGGAACAATAAACTGAAGAGGAATGATGACACATTCATTTATCAAAGGAGCATTTCAAGATCTACCTTGAAATATTTCAAGATCTATCTTCTGACAAGATGACGAACAAGGCAGATGCACACAGACCCTCCACAAGAAAGACTGTTATTGTTGTTAAGTGTCATCGAGTCGATTCTGACTCATAGCGACCCTGTATAAGGTTCCTGAGGAGCAGCTAGTGAGCTTGAACTGCCGACCTTGCAGTTCAAATGGCTTTGCAGTCTGGCGCATTAACCCACAGCACCACACCAGGACTCCCCACAACAAAGATAGGAGAGACCAAATGAAATAGACACAGATGAAAATTTTGGAACCCAGAACTTCAGAGGAAAAGTTGGAGAAGTAGATTGATTGCTTGCTTAGAGGAGAAGCTGAACAGGGACGTAGAGAGAAGGAGACTGGCCAGCCAGACTCAGCATGAACATCTTGTGAGCAACTTTGGCAACAGGAGACCTGGCAAAGCAGTGTCACACAGGTGATGAAAAAAATGTAATAACCTTCTTTTCCTCATGATCCCCTGGTGATGGCCAGCTTCCACCTTGATCCACCCCCATTGCAGCCCCTGCTCTCCAGGAGTTTGGAGTCACATGGTTGGGAGCCACCTCAGTGTGAGACTGGGACTGGCTCACTGATGTGGTTTGCCACTTTGGTGCCTGGATTTAGGTGGGACCAAATCTAAACCAACAGAACCTACAGAGCCATGACACCAGCATTTTACTAGTCACTCTGCCTCCAGATGCCCTGTAGTCCCAACAGACACAAAAACCAACTCTACCAAGGGCCTCCATGAACTACTTCCAGATTTATCGCCCACATCATAGATAATATTTAGGTCAATGGGAACTTCATCTAAGACCTGGAACTCTCCTATTTCATCCTTCCCACACTCACCTTGTGAGCTCCTTGGATTGCAGAAGCCTCTAGAGTTTTCTATTCTACGGGTTCAACAGCTATACTGTTTTTTGCTTTTATTTCTGTTTGAGGTTTGATTCTTTTCCTTTTGTTGTTTCATTGTTTTTGTTTTTTCATTCTCTTCCTTCTTCTCTTCCGATTCCTTTGAATTGTAACCTTTCCATCTCCACTTTTGTTTTTCCTTATTTTCTTCTGTTTCTCATTTCCCCTCTGTTCCCCCCCTTTTTGATCTTTCTTTACTATGCTCTACTCTCTCTTTTCATCTTTCCTCTCTCTGGGTTTTCTAAGTGTTTTTTTAAATCTCTTCCTTTTATATCTCTTATTTTTCTCTTCTAAAACTCCATTTTCCATTCCCTCTTTTCTCTTTTTATATATTCTTAAGTAGTTTTTAATTTCCTCTTATTTTCATCCTTATTTTTCTCTTCTGTGACTCTGCCTCACTTCTCCTCTTCTGTCTTTATAGTTATTATATTCTTTTTTTCTGGTTACTGCTTGTTTTTATTTCTTTTCTCTTTTTATTATTTTTTATTTTCATTGTTGGTTTTGTCTTTGCTTATTCTGTTTTGTTTTCTTGTGTGTGAGGGGGGAGGTGTTTTCTTTCTCATCCAACAGGAACTGTGCCCATATAGCCCAAGCCACAACCATACCTTCTGCAAGTTCCACCCACTGGAAAAGAGCCATTACCAGCTCTCATGCCACCCGAACAATTATAGACAGCAGCCAACAAAAGCCAAATTCACCCTAAACTGAGGTGCGGGAATGGTGAATGAGAATGATATACACACTTTCTTTCTCTAACTACACTCACAAAGACAGTTGGTAATAGCCAAAGAACAAATCAGCATACAACAATAAATTAAATACAAATACAAGAGAAAATGGCTTAAAGAAATAACCAAGATGTAGAGATAGAAAATGTTTCTGAGGAAGAAAAGGTAATAGAACTAACTTTAATATAATTCAGATAAATATTTAAGTACCTCTAATTTAGGGCTGACAAAACTGACAAAAATATAGAGGAAAGTAAGAAGAACACAGAAAAAGACTTTGGAAGAATTCAGGAAACCACTATAAGAACAAGTACAAAAAATAAATGCAAATTATGAAACATTACAAAATCTGCCATTAGAAATCCAGAAGATCAATTGTAAGATTTTGGAAATTGATAAAACATTGAAAGGGCAAAGAAACAGATTTGAAGCAATGGAAGTCAGAATTAATGAGTTTAAAGGTAAACCTCTCGATACCAGTATGCTAGAAGTACAATCAGAAAAGAATGAAAAATTCCAAAGAAAGGCTATCAGTTATGTAGTACATCATAAAGAGGAACAATTTACATGTGATTAGAATTCAAGAACAGGAAGAGTCAATAAAATGCAGAAAAATTGCCAAGAGTTCCTGGAAAACTAATATCATTAAAGATGAGAACAGAACCATATAAGAATTTGAACAAACCACAAACAGGATATACCCCAAAAGAAAAGCACCAAAACATATCAAAATCAAACTTTCCAAAACCAAAGACAGGAAAAGATTCTGAGAGCAGCTCATGAAAAACAAAAAGTTACCTACAAAGAAGAATTAATAAGGCAAGGCTCTGATTTCTCAACAGAAACCATGCAGGCAAAAAGGCAATGAGATGACATATACAAAACTATGAAAGAAAAATTTTCCAACAAAGAATCATAATTATATACCCAGCAAAACTGTTAACTTCAAAATTAGGATATTTCCCGTTAAACAAAAAGTAAAGGAATTTGTAATGGCCAGACTAACTTTACAGAAAAGACTAAAGAGTTTTCTTGGGATTAAAAACCTGCAACAACAGACAACAATCTGAGATTCACATAAATGACACCAACCAGAACAGAATACAGAAATGTTGTTATGTTGTTGTTAGGTGCCATCGAGTCAGTACCGACTCATAGTGACCTTATGCACAGCAGAACGAAACAGTGCCTGATCCTGGGCCAGCCTCACTACTGTTGCCACGCTTGAGTACATCAATGCTGCCACTTGGCCAATCCATCTCATTGGGGGTCTTCCTCGTTTTCTCTGACCCTCCACCTTACCAAATATGATATCCTTCTCCAGCAACTGTTCCTTCCTGACAATATGTCCAAAGTATGAGAAACAAAGTTTGGCCATCTTGGCCTCCAAGGAGCACTCTGGCTGCACTTCTTCTGGAACAGATCTATTGGTTCTTTTGGCAGCCCATGGCACTTTCAGTATTCTCCTCCAACACCATAACTCAAAAGCATCAATTCTATGGTCTTCCTTACTCACTGTCCAGATTTCACATGCATATGAGGTTATTGAAAATACCATGGCTTGGGTCAGGCGCACCTTAGTCCTCAAGCTGACATCTTTGTCAACACTTTACAGAAAGAGAATTATTTAAAGTAACATAAATCTACAAAAGTGATAAAAGGGAACTAGAGATACAAATGTTTGATGAAGTCAACCACAAATTAAAAAAAGAGAAAATAGTGTAGATACAGAATTTGCAAATAGTGAGGAAGTCAAGTAATTTTCAAGATAAAATACACTGTTTTAAGTAAGGAAAAATTAATAAATTATAGAATAACCTTAAAGAAAATTAATATATCTGCACATCAAATTTTTTAAAAAGAGGAAAACCAGAAAGATTTAGCAAACATTAACACAATAGAAATGAAGAAAATGAAAAAATCCACAAACAAAATGAACTCTGGGTAGAAAATTATGTGGAACAATTAAACCAGCAACACCAAAAAGAAATAAGTAAATAAAACCACAGTAAAATGACAGCAATCAATTCATACCTATCTATAATTACATGAGTATAAATGGATTCAATGCACCAGCAAGAGACAGAGAGAAGAATGGATAAGAAAACAGAATCCTTCAATATTCTATCTAAAAGAGACACATCAAAAAGATAGCTTAAATGCTCATCAACAGAAGAATGGTTAAACAAACTTTGGTACATACATGCAACGGAATACTATGCATCATTGAAAAATAATGATGAATTTGCGGAACACTTTACAACATGAATGAAACTGTAGGACATTATTCTAAGTGAAGTTAGTTGAAATTGTGTTGAAATTAGTGAAATTGAAAAACAGACAAATATTGTCTGAGATCAATGTCTTAAAAAGTTAAGAAAATATTTTCTTAATAAAAGAAACAATCAATGATTGTTACCAGAGAGGGAGAGGGAAAATTATTCATGGGCTACAAGATAGACACATGTTATCATGTATACACCAAGAGGGAGAATAGTAGAGGAGAGATGAAGGTAATAGAAGACACAGGGAGGAATGCAATAGTTAAGTGAATGGAGGTAAATACTGTTAAATATTTGTACATGAGGGAATTGCAATTATTGTAATGAAGCAAAGTATATGCTTTGCTGAATGTAAAACTGATGAACTGCTCTGTGAACCTTCATTCAATTCACACACAAAAAAAAAAATAATAAAGAATATTTTGCCTATAAGCTATTAGGAACATCTCAAATGGAACATGTGAGATTGTATTCCTTGAGCTTGATAAATAACTGATATCACATTTGTTAGAGTGGCCTTTAGAAACCAACCAAGCAACCAATCAAACAAACAAAAAAATAGTCAAATCATTATAAATACAGCTTCCACCAGAATGAAAAACAGCAAACAAGCAAGGAAACATTATTAAGATGCCTAGTTAATCCATATAGGCTTGTGACCTTACCACTTTGCCTTTCCTCTGAACAATTTGAGCATTTCTGGCTTTTTCCTCAAACCTCTAATCTCTAACCTATGTTATTTAGTATTACCATATTCATTGTTGTTGTTGCTTCTTAACAAATTACTTTAGGGTAGTAGAAAAAATGATCTATCTTAAAGTACAATGTTGTCTGTGATAGGATAATATCCATATATCTACCAGAAAGACCAGAATCCTGTTTTAAGTAAGTGCTATGGGCTAATGCATTGGACTGCAAAGTCGTTTGAACCACAATGTCAGTGGTTCAAGCTTTCCAGCTGCTCCTTGGAAATCCTATACAGGGTCGCTATAGTTGGAAATGACTTGACAGCACTTAACAACAACAACAGCCAAAAAGACCAGTTAATTATTACTCACATTTACACACCAAACACTAAAGACAGTGATAATGAAATTAAAGACGTCTACCAGCAACTTAGGAGTCCTGGTGTGGCGCTGTGGGCTAATGCGTCAGACTGCAAAGTCGTTTGAACTGCAAGGTCGGTGGTTCAAGGTTACCAGCTGCTTCTTCAAAACCCTATACAGGGTCACTTTGGGTCGGAATCAACTCGATGGCACATAACAACAACAACCAGCAACTTAAGTCTGAAATTGATCAAACATGCAATCAAGATAATTACTGTTGACTGCAATGAAAAGTTGGAAGTAAAGAGGAAGGATCAGTAGTTGGATAATATGACATTGGTAATAGAAATAATGGTGGAGATCATAAGATCAAGTTTTGCAAGACAAACAACTTGTTCATGGCAAATACCTTTTTTCAACAACATAAAAGGTGTTTACACATGGACTTCACCAGATGTAATACTCAAGAATCAAATGGACTACATTTGTGAGAATACCAATGGGGATGCTCAATTCATAAGCCAAAACAAGATCAGGGGCTGACTGTGGAACAAACCATCAGTTTCACATATGCATGTTCAGGCTGAAGCAAAAGAAAATTAAAACAACCCACTAGAGCCAAAATATGACATTAAGTATTTTGTTGTTGTTGTTAAGTGCTGTCAAGTTGATTCTGACCCAAAGCAATCCTGAATAGGGTTTCTAAGGAGCAGCTGGTGAGCTTGAACCACTGACCTTGCAGTTCAAATGACTATGTAGTCTGACACATTAGCCCTCTGTACCACCCCAGGACTCGACATTAAGTATATAACACCCAAATTTAGAGACTACCTCAAGAATAGGTTTGATGTACTTCCAGTTTGGTGACAGGTGAAGCAGAGACAGGTAGGGAGGCTCCTTGGTGGAGGCTCAGATAAACCAGAGAAGGCCTTCCCAGAGCAGCCCCAGAGTTTTGGATCTTGTACAAGGTACCGGGTGCTAGATTCCTGCTCCCAATGGTGGAGAAATCTGAACATGAAAAGGAAAATATAGTGATTGTCGAATGGATCCAGATGTGGGACAGTCCCGGGGACCCCTTGGCCTGGATGGAAAACAGAGGGAGGGGCCACAGCCAGGCTGGTACTAAAAAGGTGCTAAAAATTGTGGAGGTTCTATAAAAAGAGGTGTGGCAGACTTTATCCTTTACTATCCTCCTGTCCCCTGTTGCACCTTACTACCCAGAATGGACACCTTCAGGCAGGTGGGAGTACACCCCCCAAAAGGGCCCAGCATTGTGCCCACAGTTTTCCTACAGCACAGTGAGGAGGTCCCTGGGAGGAGCCAGATTGATCCCACATACTGATCCTTTGGCAGCTTCTATGACATCTGACTCTGGGACCCAGACTTAAAGTTGACCTGGGTTGGACCCTTTATACCTGACTTACCTAGCAAGAAAAAAGCAGGCCTGGCCACAAAGCTAAAACATATGTGCACCTTGTAA
Organism: Chrysochloris asiatica; assembly: GCF_000296735.1. NCBI lineage: Eukaryota > Metazoa > Chordata > Mammalia > Afrosoricida > Chrysochloridae > Chrysochloris > Chrysochloris asiatica. Next base: position 2,780,011 of record NW_006408584.1, read on the forward strand.
AACCTCAATATAAAAGGCAATAGCCAACACCAACTATTATATAAAAACATACAGTTATTTTGAGAATTATACTGTGCAGATGCAGATACCTAACTAATCTTCAGAGATAAAAATAGTAGACAATCTTTCTTTCATTCATTTCTCAATGAATGTCACCTCCACAGTGGTGACTAGAGGAGGGGCCTGAGCAAGTGGACACCCTCACCCACCGCTGTGTGCAAACACACTGACCTGCACAGAAAAGGCTACTGGACAGTTGTCTATGGTTTTAGTCTTGTTTTTGAGCGGTGGTTTTTGTCTCTGCTTTTATATTGTTTCTGGTTTTGGTCCTTTTGGTCTTACTTTTTTCCTGGGAGTGGGATCTTTCTCCCCCTACCTTACCCAAGAAGAGACAGCAATCGTGCCCATATAGACAAGCTACTAGCATACCCCATAATATCCCTTCATATGGACAGGAGTCAATACCAACAGCTAGGCATTACACATGAAAAGGGAAGCCTATCTCCAAATCACATCTACCAGGAGACACTCAGTAAGCTTAACAACACAGCAACATAGATACATTTAATCATTAAAAACCCACCTAACTACTGAAAATATCCAAGAAAAAAACAACAAAAGATCTCAGCACAAGTCTCAAAACAGAAGAGTAACTGAGACAAATGAGGTGGAAGCAGACATAGACTCCCCACTA
>NW_006408584.1:2781967-2783337 GCF_000296735.1 Chrysochloris asiatica
ACATATACCCAAAAAAATAATTTAACATAGTGACAGCAATTAATTCATACCAATAGATAATTACACTGAATGTAAGTGGATTAAATGCACCAGTGAAAAGACAGAGTGGCAGAATGAATATGAAAACAAGACCCTTAAATATTCTGCCTGCAAGAGACACATCTTACACACAAAGATAAAAACAGACTAAAAGTTAAGGATGGAAAAAATATATACCAAGCTAATTGCAATAAAAATTTTAAAAAGCAGAAGTGGCAATACTAATCTCTGATAAAATAAACTTTAAGAAAAACAACATAAGAGATAAAGAAGGACACTAGCTCATGATTAATGGGTCAATTGAGCAAGATGACATAACCATAATAAATATCTACACTTCCAATGAAAGAGCACCAAGATACATAAAGCAAAGCCTACTGGAATTGAACAAAGAAATAGACAAATCTATAATTATAGTAGGAGATTTCAATACACCACTTTCAAAAAAGGATAAAATAATGAGAAAGAAACTCGACAGTTACAGAGGAACTAAACAGCACAATCAACCAACTTGACCTCATAGATGTGTACAGAGCATTCAACCCAACAAAAGCACAATACACATTCTTTTCCAGTGCACATGGAACATTCTCCAGAATTGACCAAAGGTCAAAGAAAGCCTCCATAAATTTACAAACATCAAAATACTACAAAGCATCTTTTCTGACCACAATGCCATAAAATAAGAAATCAACAATAAGATGACCAAGGAAATAAAGTTGAATCCATGGAAACAATAACACCCTGCTGAAAAGCGACTAGACAATAGAAGAAGTTAAACGTGAACTCACAAAATTCCTATGAGAATGAAAACACAACGTACCAAAATATTTGGGACACAGCGAAAGCAGTGCTGAGAGGACAATTTATTGCGATAAACGTGCACATCCAAAAAGAGGAAAGAACCAAAATCAACACATGAACACAGCATCTTCAACAATTAGAAGCAGACCAGCAGAGGGAACCTACAGTTACCAAAAGAAAGGAAATAATAAAGATAAGAACAGAAATAAACAAGATGAAAAACCAAAAAACTATTGAAGCTGGTTCTTTGAAAGGATTAATAAAACTGACAAAACATTGGCAAAACTAACTAAAGAAAAGAGGGAGAGGACACAAATAAATCGCATTAGAAACCGCATGGGTAAAGTCACAACAGAACCAAACTAAATCAAAAGGATAATAACAGAATACTATAAAGAGCTATACTCCAACAAATTCCAAAACTTAGATGAGATGGATATATTTCTAGAAAAACACGACCTACCTAAACTTACTGAGAATGAAGTAGAAAACTTGAACAAACCCATAACAAAAGAAGAAATTGATCA
>NW_006408584.1:2784819-2794373 GCF_000296735.1 Chrysochloris asiatica
GGGCATATGGGATGGGGTGAGGGGATGGAGGGGAAAGTGGAACACAGAGTAAAGAATAGACACAGGATAGTTTGGGTGCTGGGGGGTGGGCAATTCACTAGAAGGGGGAGGGGAGAGGAAGAACAAGGCAGATGGGAGAACAGTTAGGCAGGTTTGCATAGGCTAAGTGAGACAGAGGTAAATAATGATGTGTGCACAATCTTGGAACAACAGGGATCTGGGATACAAGGATTGAGGCACGGTTTGAATGGGTAAAAGGAGGGAAAGATGCTTGGCTGTCTTTTGAATCTTGGTTTCCCTTACCTACTACTGTAAAACAGACTCTTGAAAGGGAGAGAAAGGAATAGCCAGAAACATCACCATAGAAAGATTGTAAATCCATCTTCTGCCTATAACTGATTGGAATACCTAAAATGGGGCTAGAACTTGCCCAGTGCAGGAGGCTTCCTTCAGAGCCTTTGCACTGCATTAAGACCATAGGTGGAATCCTGATCCCCATCCAGAATATTTTAAGGTGGAAAATTTCCACTGAAATGACAAGCAGACCAGCTGGAGTGGCTAGAAGAACAGAAGATATTTCTTGATAGAAAGACCAGCAGGGAAAATAAAAAACAATAATGGCAGTCTGATTGACTACTACAAGAACAAGCAAGTCATTCACCCGGGAGCCATCAAGGCAAGTGGTCAGGTCCCCTCAGGGTAAACTCCCATCCAAGACTAAGACTCAAGGGAAATACACGAGCAGGCATGTGGTCTTGTGGTGACCACGTTGGTCACTGATAAGGGGAAGGGGGTGAAAAAACAGCAATGAAGTTGTCAGCTAAGTCCAACCACATTCAATAGACTCCTGTCAACCTGGGTTGAGACATAGTTGGCCACCAAAATGACGAGGCCTGGAAATTTCTGGGCCCAGGGACAGGAACATAGCCACAGAGAGTGTAGTGTCCCGCTGATATGAAGTGAGGGGAGATGCACAAGAACACCCATACTTTCAGACAGTACCCACTTGACCTGGCTCCAATGGCTGGATGACCAGAACTCAACTAGAGGAAGAAAGAAGAGGAAAAAAAGAGTAATCCACTACAATTTTATGAACTTGACCTATGCTTGTGGATGTAGTAGCCCAAAAGAGGAAACGAATCTTTATAGAGAGGATCATTCCCACCTCCTCAGTACACAGGGTTGATAGGGATGGGCAACTTAGACACTGGCTACCCAAAATAGGGAGGGGAGAGCCTACAAAGGCACAAAGTGACTGGCTTACAAGCTTTCAAGAGGAAGCCTAGTTTCAGAGGGTATAAGGGATGGTAGAATCTTCACTGAGTGGTTTCCAACCTGACTAGATGGGGCTGGTGAAAGGAGATGGGGATAAGACTCTTGTGATTCAATAGTGAATAATTGGTTTCAGGAATGATTGTGAGTGTTGCAAATGTAAAGGTAGATAGATGTTTTGTAGCAAAAGGAGGGGAATGGCTGATCTTGCAGTCCAAGAGCTGAGGACTCTGGGACATCGAGGGAGAAGAGCAGAGTGTGGGACCCTATCCAGAGAAGCACCAATGTCAGAGATGGAGGCAATGTCAGAGATGATGATGTGGAGAGATGGAGCAACTGGGGACTCTGGACTCTGGGAGGGAGAGGGTCTGTGTATTGGTAGACAGGGGGCATGTTTACGTAGTATGCCCTTTGGCTGTTTGAAGATGCATGCAGGAAATTGTAATCATCGCAATGAAATGAAATAAGATAGGATGAATGTAAAGCTAATGTTCTCCCATGTAAAGTATCACATAATTCACAATAAAAACTTTAAAAAAAGAAAGAAAATATAAGAAATACACAGAGTCACTGTACCAAAATAATTGATCAGTGTTCAACCATCTCAAGAGGTAGCATATGACCAAGAAATTATGACATTGAAGAAAAGTCCAAACTGAACTGAAGGGAAGGACAAAAAATAAGCTCCAAAAATTGATGGAATGTTTCAGCAAAATGATGCAGCACTAGAAACACTCACTCATCTATGCCAAGAAATTTGGAAGACAGCCACCTGGTCAACCAATTTTGTGCCCCATCCAAAGAAAGACAACCCCACCTAACCCAGAAATTATTGAACAATATCATTAGTATCACATGCAAGCAAAATTTTGCTGAAAATAATTTAAAAATGGTTGCAGCAATGCGTCAATAGGGTGCGGCCAGAAATTCATACTAGATTCAGAAGAGGGACATGGAACAAGAGATACTGCTGAAGTCAGATGGATCTTGACTAAAAACAGAGAATACCACAAGATATTTACTTGTGTTTTATGGACTATGAAAAGACATTTAACTGTGTGGATCATACATAACAAACTATGGATAACATTGAGAAGAATGAGTATCCCAGGACATTTACTTGTGCTCATGTGGAACCTGTACAATGACCAATAGGCAGTTGTTCAAACAGAACAAGGGACTACTGAATGGTTCAAGATCAGGAAAGGTATGTGCAAGGGTTATATCCTTTCACCATACTTATTTAATTTATACATTGAGCAAGCAATCTGAGAAGCTCAATTTTTTAAGAATGTGGCATCAGGATTGGACAAAGGCATATGAACAACCTGTGATATGCAGATGATACAATCTTGCTTGCTGAAAATGAAGAGGACTGAAAATACTAATGAAGATCAAAGACCACATCCTTCAGTATGGATTATATCTCAATGTAAAGAAAACAAAAATTCTCATAACTGAAACAATAAATAACATCATGATAAATGGAGAAAAGATTAAAGTTGTAAAGGACTTCATTTTGCTTGGATTCACATTCAACACTGATGGAAGCAGCAGTCAAAAATCAAATGAAGTATTGCATTAGGCAAATCTGCTGCAGAAGACCTCTTTAAAGTGTCATATCACTTTGAAGTCTAAGGTATGCCTAACCAAGTCTTGGTTTTTTCAATAGCCTCATATGCATGTAAAAGTTAGACAATGAATAAGGGAAAATCGATGCATTTGAACTATGGTGTTGGAGAAGAATATTGAAAGTACCATGAACTATTAGAAAAGCAAACAAATCTATCTTGGAAGAAGTATAGTCATAATGCTCCTTATAAGCGACAATGACAAGACTTAGTCTCTCCTGCTTTGGACATGTTGCCAGGAGGGATCAGTCCCCGGAGAAGAACATCATGCCTGAAAAAGTGGAGGGTCAGCAAAAAAGAGGAAGACCCCCAAAGATATGGATTGACACAGTGGCAGCAGCAATGGGCTCAAACATAACAATTGTGAAGAGTATGCAGGACCAGCCAGTGTTTTCATCTGTTGCACATAAGGTCGCTATGAAACGGAACTCGACTGCTCCTAACAACAAGATACTGATCACATAAATCACAGTGCTTGTTGGATATTAATTCTTCAATAAATAGATGACAAATGAAGGAATAAGAGTGACTAAGAGAATGAATCAGGAACCAGACTGCCCGAGTTTCATTCCTGCCTGCTGAGTGACCCTAGGAATTTAGATAACTTTATGCTGCAAATCCTCATTTATAAAAAAAAAAAAAAAGGAATAATAGCAATAGCTTTCTGAGTGATGGTGGCTGTGTGTCGTTGAGTCAATTCTGACTCATAGGGATCCTGTACAGGGTTTACAATGCTGTAAATTTGTACGGGACAAGAAAACACTCCTGTGAGTGTCTGGTAGATCAAATTGCTGAATTTGTGATTAGCAGCCCAACACATAACCCACTATGCCACCAGAACTCCTTTCATACTGGGTAATTATGAAAACAAATGAGTTAACATAGAAAAACACTCAGAATAGGGAATGGTGGTTATGTGCCATGGAGTCAGTTCCAACTCATAGCGACCCTGTACAGGATTTCCGAGGCTGTAAATCTTTATGGGAGAAGAAAGCCTCACCTTTTTCCTGCAAGTTTATAGGAACAAGAAATTTAGACATTGACTATCAAATATGGAGTAGGACTACAAAGGCATGAAGTGTCTGGCTTTCACACGTGTACTTAGTTGCAGAATGGGGGTGGAAGAGAGAGGCATAGAGAGAAGAAGGGATAAGAAAACAAGATCCTTCAATATGCTGTCTACAGGAGACATATCAAAAAGATGGAGACAGCCTAAATACCCATCAACAGTAGAATGGCTAAACAAACTTTGGTACATGCACGCAATGGAAAACCACAAAACCCTGAATAATGATGAATCTGTGAAATACCTCACGATATGGTTGTGCCTTGAGGACATTATGCTGAGTGAAATTAGTCAATCACAAAAGGACAAATATTGTATGAGACCAATGTTGTACAAAAGTTTTTTGAGTTTTTTTTTTTTTTAAGATTTTCTTGATAAAAGAAACAATCTGTGATGGTTATGCAGGGGGAGGGAAAATCATTCACGGGCAAAAGGATAGACACATGTTAACAAAGGTGACAGGGCGGGCCATATACAACAAGACGAATGTTACCAGAGGAAAGAAAAGGGTAGTCGGAGACACAGGGAGAAACGCAATAGATTAAGTGAATAGAGGTAAATACCGTTAACTCTTGGTTCATGGAGGGGAGTGCAACCATTTAATTAAGCAAAGTATATGATTCATTAATTGTAAAACTGAAGATCTGATCTGTGAACCTTCACTCAATTCACAATTAAAATTAGAAAAGAAAAAGTGAAGTATTAAACTACTAGCCTAAATGTTGGTGGCTCAAACCTATTCAGAAGCGTCACAAAACACAGACTTGGCAATCAGTTTCCATAAGTTCATAGTATTGAAAATCCTATGGAGCAGTGTTACTTTGCATATATGGGATCACCATGAGTTAGAATCAACTTGATGCCAACTCACAACAATCACCATATATCTAAAGCAACAAAAAAGAGGAACACCCCCAACGAAATGGATTGGCACCATGGCAGCAGCAATGGACTCAAGCATAACAATAATTGTGAGGATGGCCCAGGACCAAGCAGTGTTTCCTTCTGCTGTACCTAGGGTCACTATGAGTCGGAACCAACTCAATGGCACCTAACAACAACAGCAACTTCTAAATCATATCTCCAGAGTCTGAAATTTATCATCAATTTTTCCCTTAGTGTTAAAAAAAAAAAATTGTGTCCACATTATTACCCAGATCCATTACTATTGTTGCTGTTGTTAAGTGCCATCGAGTTCGTGCCGACTCATAACAACCCTGTAAAAGGTTTCCAAGGAGTGGCTGGTGGGTTTGAACCACCAACTTTGAGGTTAGCAGTTCAGTGTTTATCCTACACCCCAGGGTTCATTACTAGTAAATATAAAGGTAACACCCCTACATATGGATAATTTGCACAAATGGCATTAGTGTAATTTTGACAGGTACAAGGAGACTCCTGATGTTGACATTTGGTCACTGGGCTTAATCTCAGAAGATGATTCAGATGAACACTGTACTGGATTTCATTATTTCTATCTACCCTGCCCCAACACTAACTCTCTGAGGAGTTTACAGGTTATCGAGAGTGGCCCTCGTACCTGGGTGTGTGAACCCAGGTCACTCTGGAGGGCTGTGTGAGTGGAACAGGAACAGGAACATCTTAAAACGAAACAGCTGTGTCAGAAGTAGCCAAGTTTTGGGTGCAATACGATAGCTGCTATTAAACCCCACTTTGAGCTTCTCTTGGCTTTGATGATTTCTTTCTTGCTCTCAAAAAAAAATTTTTTTTTTTTTTTCCTGACCTCAAGTCAACCTCATAAAATCAACCCAATATTTGTTTTGTATTAAAGTTTTAGTTGTGCTGTTGTTACTTTGGGGATTTTGAAGTTTGGAAAATTTTTGTTTCTTCTTTCTCAACTTGATCTGGGAAAACTATAAAGTGAAATGGACCAGTCATGCTAAATTCCCTGAGTAGACATGGGAGTAAATGATACTGTCCTCTAGAGTTCACCTGTTTCACAGTCTCCACCTCCACCAAGCCATATATCCCCATCACACTTCCTCTCAGTTAGCAGCTGGAAATGCCTTCTTATGGGGCAGTTTGGTTTTGGTTTTTTAAAATACTTCCTTGTTATATTAGAGAAATTTTACATAGAAAATTAGATTCTCATTTAACAATCTCTATGCAAGCATTCCTCTCTTTATGAAGGAGATCCATTCCTAAGTCTGCCTTTAAATTGAATTTGTAGGTAATAAAGACAGGTATATACCGTTCTTATTTAGTGTCAGTTAGATAAATGTCTGCCTTGGCATTTGTTGTTGTTGTTATGTGCTGTGGAGTCAGTTCCGACTCTTAGAGACCTCAAATCAACCTCCGCAGGGTTTCCGAGGCTATAAATCTTTACAGGAGCAGACTGCCTCATCTTTCTCCCGCGGAACCGCTGGTAGTTTCAAACAGCTGACCTTGCGCCTCACAGCCCGATTCGGAACTTGGCATTTAGTACATAGATTTTTTAACTTTCTATGCATACAAAGGAGTACTGGTGTGGCACTGTGGATTAATACACCAGACTGCAAAGTTCTTTGAACTGCAAGGTCAGCGGTTCAAGCTCACGTCGCTCCTCGGAATCCCTATACAGGGTCGCTATGTGTCAGAACCGACTAGACTGCACCTAACAACAACAACATACAGACAGAAAGCTTAAGAAACACTTCCCAATACACTAAAATATCTTGAACATAATAATGCAGTAATAATAAAAGTAATGGACTTCCAGTGTGGTGCTGTAGGATAAGTACTGGGCTGCAAACCACAAGATCAGAAGTTCAAACCTAACAGCTGCTGCTTCAAAACCCTATACAGAGTTGCTATGAGTCAGAACCAACTTGCCTGTACTTAACAACAACAATAAAAGTAACATGTAGTCTGATAGAGAAAGAGACAATTTGTAAGTGTATGTGTGTAGATATATAATGGTGTATAAAAAAATTTTAATAGTGCTTAAAAATTTAGATTGAAAAAGAAAAAAGATTACAATTAAAAGTTAAAATTTATTCTTGTTCCATGATGTCTACACACTAGGAGTATTTGTAAAGTAGTATTATAACATTGTATTTAACTCAAATTTTAAATATAATACGTTTTCTAGTTGTCTTCATTTTTTCTTTTTACAATTTTCATTATTTTTTCATTTTTTTCTCATGCAAGTTAGCATGTGTCTACTCTCTATCCAGTGAATAATTTTCCTTCCCTCCCAACCCTGGTAACCATCACAGAATATTTCTTTTAGCATGTAAACCTTTTCTTGACTTTTTACAATAGTAATCTCATACAATATTTGTACTGTTGTGATTGACTAGTCTCAGCAACAAATAATGTCCTCCAGGTTAATCCATGTTATGATATGAGGTGTTTCACAAATTCTTCAATAGTGTGTAGTATTCCCTTGTGTATATGTACCAAAGTTTGCTTAACCATTCTGTTGATGAACATATAGGCTGTCTCAATCATTTTTGCTATTGTGACTAATGCTACAACAAAAATGGTTGTATATATATCTATCTGTGTCACGGCTCTTATTTCTTGAGGATATATACCAAGTAGAGAGATTGCTGGGTTGTAAGGTAGTTCTATTTCCAACTTTTTAAGAAGGTGCTATACTGTTTTCCATAGTGGCTGCACTAAAGTCCTACCAGCAGTGTAGGAGGATCGCAGACTCGCCACACCCTCACTAGCATTTGTGGTTTTCTGTTTTTTTGAATGTTGCTATTAATGCTGAGGTAAGAAGGTATCTCATTGTGTGATTTTCATCTCTCTGGTATGTGATGTGGGATAAAGCACTGGACCACTAGATCAGTTTGAACCACAAGGCCAGCAGTTCAAATTCACCAGATGCTCCTTGGAAACCCTATACAGCATCATTGTGAGTCAAAACCAACTCAACAGCACTTAATAACAATGACTAATGATCATGAGCATTTCTTTTATGTTTGTTGGGCACCTAAATGTCTTCTTTAGTGAAGCATCTGTTCATGTCCTTTGCCCATTTTTAAATTGGCTTATTTGTTCATTTTAGAGAGTAGTCCCTTGTCTGATATATCATTGTCAACAAATTTTTCTCAGTCTGTGGGTTCTCTCTTTGTTCTTTTGGTGAAATATTTCGATGTACTTAGTGTCTAGACATCTATTTTGTCTCCTCCTGTTTGTGTGTTTTCATTATGTTTGATAGTATGCCATGTGTTAGAGGTCCTTAGTTTGCACCTTTTTTTCATGGAATATCTTAATTGTTCTAAATTTTACATTTAGATCTCTAATCCACATTGAGTTCATTTTTACATATAATGTGAGCTATGGGTCTTGTTTCATTCTTCTGCAAATGGATTTCCAATTTTGCCAGAGCCATTTGTTGAAAAGATTATCTCTTCCCCCATTTAATTTGTGTTGGGCCTTTATCAAAGATCAACTAAGTATAGATGAATGGATTTACATAATTCTGGGTCCTCAATTTGTTCTGTTTATCAATGTGTCTTTCACTGTACCAGTATAATTACTATGACTGTGTAGTTGATTTTGAGATTGTGAAGTAGGAGGTCTTTACTTTGTTCTTCTATTTTAGCAATGCTTAGCTTAGTTTTTATATCTCATTAAAGAATGATGTTGGAATCTGACCTGGCACTGCATTATGTCTGTAGATTGCTTTGGGTTGTGTTGACATTTTTACAATGTTAAGTCTTCCTATCCATGAGTATGATATATTCTTCCATTTTTGTAGATCTCTTTTGGTTTCTTGTAGTAATGTTTTGTGGTTTTCTTTGTATAGATCTTTTGTTTCTCTGGTTAGATTTATTCCCAAGTATTTCATCTTTGAAGTGGAGATTATCAATGGTATTGTTGCCCTAATTTCCTTTTCAGGGCCCTCCTTATTTAGTATAAATGAATTGAACTGATTTTTGTCTGTTGATCCTATACTCGATCACTTGGATGAATCATTCATTGAATTCCAATAAATTTTCTTGCATAGTCTTTGGGATTTTCTAAGTGTAGAATAAAACCATCTGCAAACAGAGAGAGTTTTACTTCCTTTTTTGCCAGTTTGGATGCCTTTTTTGACTTTTAGCTTTGGATAAGACTTCAAGCACAATAGTGAAATGTTTGTTGTTGTTGTTAACTGCCATTGAGTCAGTTCTGACCCATAGCAACCCTGTATAAAGTTTCCAAGGAGTGACTGGTGGGTTTGAACCAATGGTCCTACAGTTCAAACCAACCTTGCTGTGAAGTACTTATCCTACAGCACCACATACAATAATTAATAGGAGTGTTGATAAAGGGCATCTTTGTCTGGTTTTCAAGGGGAATGCTTTCAGTTTCTCTCAGTTAAAAGTGATGTTGACTGTTACTTTTGTATATAAATCCTTAATTATGTTGAGGATTTCCCCTTCTTTTCCTAATTTACTGAGTGTTTTTAACAGGAATGGATGTTAGATTTTGTCAAATACCTTTTCTGTGTCAACTAATATAATCATGTGGTAATTGTCCTTTGTTGTATTTATGTAGTGGATTACATTGATTGTTTTTCTAATATTGCTCCATCCTTTCATACAGGGAGTACTGGTGTGACATTGTTGGTTAATGCACTGGATTGCAAA
>NW_006408584.1:2796008-2821053 GCF_000296735.1 Chrysochloris asiatica
TCGGTTCCGACTCGATAGCACCTGACAACAACAACAACAGCAATGCCAGAGTGAAGGTAATTTGTGGCTCACCCTCATACTTCAAAATAGACCTTGAAATGTTCTTTTTGATGACACCATTCCTCTTGAATTTGTCATTCCCAGCATAGTAAACCATATGATTGTCTGATTCAAAATGGCCAATACCATTCAATTTCAACTCACTAATGCCTAGGATATTAATCTTTAGGCATTGCGTTTCATGTTTGACAACTTTCAATTTTCTAAATTCATACTTTATACATTCCATGTTCCGATCATTAATGGACGTTTGCAGTTGGTTCTCCACATTTTGAGTTGTGCCCCATCACCAAATGAAGGTCCTAAAAGCTTTACTCCATTCATTTCATCATGGTAAACTCTGTTTTGAGGCGGCAGCCCTTCCCTAGTAATATTTTGAGTACCTTCCAACCTGTGGGGCTCATTTTCCAGCACTATATTTGACAACATTCCACTGCTCTTCAGTGGCTATACATTCAGAAGTATTCCGTCTCTCTTTCTTCCTAGTCTGTCTTAGTCTGGAAGCTCCACTGAAACCTGTCCACCATGGATGACCCTGCTGGTATTTAAAATACTGGTGGCATTATTTCCAGCATCACAGCAATACGTAAAGTGGCAGAAAAGTGGTGGGCAATTCTTTGTAGTATTCTGTTATTATCCTTTTTATTTCCATTGATTTTGCTGTGACGTCACCCACATAATTTCTTATTCATCTTCTCTTTTTTGTTGTTGTTAGATTTGTCATGTGTTTGTCAAGTTTACTAATCATTTCAAAGAACCAATATCTTGTTGAGTTTTTTCTGTTGGTCTTCTGTTTTCTGTTCCACTTATTTCTATTCTAACCCTTACTATTTCTTTTATTCTGGTGGCTGTAGGCTTACTTTGATGCTCTTTTTCTAATTGTTGGAGATGTTGGGTTAAGGTGTTGATTTGGGTGTTTTCTTCTTTTTTGATGTGTGTGTTTATTAGTAGTCCATTTTCAACATAAGGATTTACTGTCCATATTATTCAGTTCCATTGGTTACTCTTTTCACAAAGTATCAGCAGTCTCACTATTTCTATTCTGGTTATTTTGTTTCCATAAATTTAACTTCCATATCCCACCCCCTCCCCTCATCTCATCTTTGATCTAGAGTAAATGTTGATTGTGAGTTCTCATTTAGATTCTTTAGAGGAACACAGTACTCATAGGTGACATTATTTATTTTATAAACCACTCTGTGTTTTGACTAAGTGATCTCCAAGCGGGATTTGAGTTTCAGGTTAAAAGGTATCTCAGAATAATAGTCTAGGGGGTTCCTCTAGTCTCTACCAGTCCAGTAAGTCTGGCAGTTTTTTAGGAATTTGAGTTTTATTCTACATTTTTTTTCCATTCTGTCAGGGACCATCTATTGTGTCCCTGGTCAGAAAAGTCAGTAGTGGTAGCCCGGCACATTAAGTTCTTCTGGCCTTGAGGTACGTGAGTCCCTGACTCATGTAGATACTTTGCTCTATAGATTAGTTTCTTCTTGTAGTCTATGGTCTTCTTTATCTTTTGCTTCAAACTCACAGAGACCAGTATTTCTATCTTAGGCTACTCATACTCTTTAAAGACCCCAAACATTAATCACCAAACTGGGATGTACCACATTATCTTTATGAGCTATGTTATGCCAATTGAGCAAGTTGCTCCCAAAACTGTGAACCTAAACCCTCAGTGACCCAACCCAGAAGGTATTTAGTTATGTATCAGAAGTATCCATATGTGCCCTCTATGTGATTTAGTCTATATATGAATATATATGTAGCACACACAAACATGTATATTCATTTGCCTGAAAAAAAAACCTATACATATACACTCATATTCATATATACTTACCCATGCTTATGTAAACATGCATATTTATGTAACTACACATTTTTTTTAAGTTGCTATTACTATTGTTGCAAAAGTGTATATTTTGTGGCTTTTCCAAAATCATCCCTTATTCTAATGTACTTCTTAGTGTCATCTTGGACCTTGATCAAATTGTGCTGACTTCACCTTTATTCAGTATCGTCTTACCCATCACCAAAACTAAAAAATGTCTACTATTTTGAAAGTGACTCCCCCTCACTCCCACTCTCATCGCTGATAATCACCAAAGAATTAGTTGCTTTCTGTATGTATACCTATTCTTGTCATTTTATAAGAGTGAGATCACACAGTATTTGTCCTTTTGTGACTGACTTATTTCACTCAGCATAATGTTCTTCAGATTCATCATTTTTTTTACATGTCATTTTTACTTTATTTAAGGAAAAAAAAGGAGAGAGGGGCAACATACTTTTCATAATACAAAGAAGAAGACAAGTTAGCATTGCGGGGGAGAAAAAAGAAGGCTGAGTTTGTAATTGCCACCAGTCTGCTTTGCAGCTGTGATTAGTAAACTTCATGCAGTTTGTCATTTGTATTACTATTTAGCAAATTTATAATTGGAAGAATTAGGGATTATGAATCACCAAAAGTGTACTATAACTAATACAAAAACCCAAACCTACATAACCCATTTTTTAAAATCACTTAAAAATAAACCATAAATAATCACATTATATTTTGAGAAGTCACCATTATTCTTTATATCTGGATAGTATTCCACTGTGTGTGTGTTCCACAGTTTGTTTATCCATTTATTTGTTAATAGGCAGTTAAGTTTTGTCCATCTTTTTGCTATTGGGAATAATGCTATAATGATCATGTGGTTGTTAAGTGCTTTCACATCCATGATGACTCATAGTGACCCTGCACAGGGTTTTTGAAAGAGTAGCTGGTGGGTTTGAACTGCAAACCTTGCAATTAGCAGTCCAGTGATTATCCTACAGTGTCACACCAGGACTCCGCAATAAACATAGGTGTGCATATATCTGTTCATGTCAGTAGTTTTAACTACTGTACTACCCATACGTAAGGGTGGAATCGCTGTATAAAAAGACATTTCTATTTCTACCTTTTTGAGGAAGTGCCATGCCATTTTCCATAGTGGTTGAACCAATTTACAATCCCACCAGCACTGAAGTGGGATTTCAATCTCCCAACCATTTTGTCAGCATTTGTTTACTGCTTTTCTTTGATCAATATGATTTTTCAGGGTGAGATAATTTCTCATTGTAGTATTGACTTGCATATCCTTGGTGACTCATGATCATAAGACTCTTTATGTGCTTAATGGCCATCTGAATGTCTGCAGTGAATTACTTTACATGGTCCTTTTAGCTATAGTCTTTGTAACTCTCACCAAATGAGTTACAAAGTTGTTGTTGTTAAGTACTGTTAAGTCAGTTCCAATTCATAGAGGTCCTGTATAGGGTTTCCAAGGAGCCACCTGAGGGGTTTGAACCACTGATCTTGCAATTCCACCTTGCAGTCCAGTGCTTATCCTACAGTGCCCCCAAGACTTTGTGTAGTAACTGGGTTGTTGTTGTTGCTGCTGCTGCTGTTGTTGTTAGGTGCCATCAATCAGTACCAACTCATAGCAACCTAATGCACAACAGAATGAAATTATTGGGTAAGACTATGCATATGTAAGGTATGTGTGGTCTACCAAAGTGATTGGATCGCTTGGTAATAACGTAAATAAGGGGCATCCTTATGGGGTTGGACCATGCAAATAAGATGCATGAAAACCAAATGTGAGGATTCATCAGTTTTGCTATCTCACTAGGCTGAAAATGATCCATCTCAGAGGCAGGAAAAGGGAATGCCACTACCATCACCAACAGATCACCAGGAATGGAGCATGTCTTTTGCACCGAAAATCCCTGCACAGAACTTCTTCAATCCAAGAGACAGAGAGCTGGGACAATGATAAACAGTGGGAGAGGAAAGGCAGCAGAACCAAGAGACTAATAGCATGAAAGAGTGGTGGTCTTTCTGGCCCATGAAGTGTGAAAGCTGAGTGCCTTCAGGTAGCAGGCTTGTTGGAAGAGAAGGTTTACTGACCCATAGATCTAGATTTACTGTAGGAGTCGGGTGCCTCTGGACACTTAATTGGAAGAGCTAAAAGAACTTTGTAACAGGGCACAGGCCTGAGCAGGGCACAGGCCAAGCTGAAGAGTCATGGGCCAAAAAGAGGTTTACCTGTGGGCAAAGCTGAGAAGCAGCTGTCCTGATTGAATAACTATATTCTGAATTGTTTATAATCCTGAGTTCTAACCTGTCAATTCCCTAACAAACCCAATAATCCTGAGTACTGTCTCCGAGTTCTGTGTTGTTATTGCAACAAGTTATTGAACACTACAAAGAAGTAAAGAGTGCCATGGAGGGACAATTGGAGTAAGAATTGATAAAGAGGTTGGTTGTAGGGCGGAGGCATGTCTTACCTCTGCCTGATCGTTATAGGTGGTTGATGCTAATGATCTTGATTCTCTCTCCTCTCCCTGACATTAAAGACGGTCAGCTGCCTCCACCATACAGTTTTACAATGTCCTCTTTGGTGAAGTGCTTGTTCATGTCCTTTGCTCATTTTTAATCAAGATGCTTATCTTTTTGCTGTTGAGTTGTTAAGGTTTTCTATACATTTTAGAGATTAGAACTTTATCCGTTATATCATTCCCAAAGATTTTTTGTGTTGCAGTTTTGTTTTTGTTTGTTGTATTTCAGGCTTTGTGGTACCAGTCTCTTCCTGACATCTCTCACTTCACTGTGACTAGCTGGCTGGAAAGGCTTCATTTCAACAACCACCAGTGGTACCCTTTAATAAAGCTGATTATTGAATCCTGTAAGAGAACAAGAGCCTACATGCACAGTTAGAATGAAAAATTCTTTTCAATTCTGATGGTTATAAATTTAGTGCACAAGTGCATTTATTAATGTAGACAGTGATAGAAATTGGAGTGATTGTAAATCAACAGTTCTAGGGCCTTCCAATTAATCATTTAAAATTAATCTCATTTTTTAAAACTATATAAATGTTCCTAAATTAAAACACCCTAATCCTACCAGGGTGCTTAGCATCATCTTTTCTTACAGCTATTGTCAATCAGTTATCACTAAATGACTATTTAATGATGCTGAAATGGAACATAGATTAAGCCACTTCATTGAGACTTTTTCCAGCTTCCAATGACCACCTGGGATTCATCTCAATTCTCCAGTTCTGTGTTTCAAATCAACCACTCAAAGATACTATTTGCTGTCAGCAAGTCCCCTGATTTATTTAATCCTTTCCCAAAATACGTCTTGAAATTCTCGCAATTTAACCCCTATTTGTCATGAAGGCAGCTCCTCTGCAATGACTAAATCACTCTTCAGCATTGTCAGGTGTTTGTGGTAAGCTCTGTGACTGGGCTAGTAGCCTGCAGAAGTGAGACCAAGCCTTTAGAATACTGCTGTTATTTTATCTTCTCAACATTTTTTTTCAATAATACTTATCTATTTCCACTACTCCTTTCCACAAATAAGAGCATCCAAGCAGACTGCAAGCACATGATAATGTATGGAGACTCAGTACATTTCTATATTTCTCATTTAAAAAAAAAAAAAAAACCATTACAAATGCAAACTATAATATACACACACTTGTTTTTTAGATAAAACATGTACTATATGAGATTTCTCCAAATATGTTATGGGTTGAGTCTTGTCTCCTAAACATATGTGTTGTAAATCCTAACCTCTATGCCTATAGTTACAATCTCTTTTGGGAACGGGAGCAGAAGCTAAAAAGAGATAATGACTTTCTTCCACAGCCAATAGAGAGAGAAAGCCTTGTCCTAGAACCAGGATCCTGAATGGCACTTCGTTTTTGCTGTTAAGTGCCGTTCAGTTTGTTCCAACTCATAGCAATTCTGTACAGGGTTTCCATGGAGCAGCTGGTGGGTTTGAACTGCCAACCTCATGATTAGCAATACAGTGCTCATCCTTCAGTACCACAGCCTCCTAAAAATAAATCTGTTGTTAAAACCATCCACTTGCATTTCTATTAGAGCAGCAAACTAAGACAATGGGTTCAAATGGAATAAGGAGCAAAGAAAAAGGAAAAAGAAAGGAAGAGAAAAGAAAGATGATTTTTTAAATTCTTCTCTTATTGACTTAAAATATAGATTGTAGTGCTTTTGGTGATAGGTCTGGAGAATGGGTGGCAGACACTATGTTGGGTCACAAAGGTGGCAAGAAGCCCCTGAAACAACCCAAGAAACAGAACAAGGAAATGGATGGGGAATAAACAGCTTTCAAGCAGAAACAGAAAGAAGAGCAGAAGAAACTCTAGGAGTTAAAAGCGAAGGCCACAGAGAAAAGTCCCCTGGCCACACGTGGAATTAAGAAACCTGGCAAAAAAAAAAAAAAAAAAAAAAAAGAGCTGTTCTTTGTGATTAAGGTGATGGTGACCCTTGATTCCATTTCTGTTTAAACATTTGAATTTGATGCTAGAACATCTCTTACCACCTATAGTTAAAATGAAGTGTTATCTTGGAGCCTCTTGCACATTTAAGAATAAGCTTTTGTGAAAAAAAAAAAAAGAAGAAGAAGAAGAAGAAAGTAAGAAAGAAAAAAGAAGAAGAAAAAGAAATCAGGCAATGATCCATCTCTTTAGTTCTATCTTAGCTGTGTGGTCAGTAAATCCAGCCCAGAATCCTGTGAGAGCTGCTCTTTGATCTTTGTTATGCCCAGAATTCTGTACCACCTGGAATTAAAGCAAATCGTTTGGGGGAAAAAAAAAAAAAAAAAAAAGATTGTGACAATCATATTTTATATTGTTGTTAAATGCTGTGGAGTCAGTTCTACCTCATAGCAACCCTATACAGGGTTGCCAAGGAGCAACTAGTGCGTTTGAACTGCCAACCTTGTGGTTCACAGAGGACTACAGCCTAGCTATTGTGGTTCACAGCCCTACAGCATCACAACAGAATCTAATTTTATTTTTTACTGCATGAGTCAATCAGCTAATGGATAAAAATTCACCATGGCTTGCAAAGCAAAACTATATGAAATACAAGTACAATATTTTTCTTCTCAAAAATAGAATTAAGAATGCATTATGATTCCTAATAAAAATCAGAGGGAAAAAAAGTTAAAAGAGCTTGAATTATGGACTGAAAATAATTCTAAAAGTTTACAACTCCTATTCTAATCCCATCCTTCCCCTCTTTCTACATCATCAGTCCTGGAATGCTAGGATCTGAACTCACAGTCAGTTGACAGTTTTTATTAACCTTTCTATTTTGAGATTATTGTAGATTCTCATGCAATTATGGGAAATAATACAAAGAGCCCATGTACCCTTTACCCAGTTTCCCCCAATGGTAACATATCATGAAGCTCTAGCTCAGTGTCACAAGCAGGATATTGACACTGATATAGTCAAGACACAGAGCTTTTCCATCACTACAAGGAAATGTTGGCCTTTTATAGTCATCCTTACTTCTCATCTACACCCACAGCTCCTGAACTACACTAGTCTTTTCTCCTTTTCTAGAATTTATGTAACATTTCAAAAATGTTACATAAATGGAACCATAGGGGATATAACCTTTCAAGATAAGCTTTTTCTACAACATAATTCTCATCAGTTTCATATCCTTTTAATTGCTGAGTAGTATTCCATGGGACTAAGCCCTGGTATGGCACTGTAGGGTAAGCACTGAACTGCTCATCACAAGGTTGGCTGTTCAAACCACCAGTTGCTCTTAGAAACCCTATACAGGACCGCTATGAGTCAGAACCTACTGAAAGGCACATAAAACGACAACATTCCATGGTATGAGTGGGGAGTCCGTTCCAACTGATAGTGACCTCATATAGGGTTTCCAAGGCTATAAATATTTATGGGAGCAGAAAGCCTCATTTTTCTCCCACGGAGCAGCTCTTAGATTCAGATTGCTGACCTTGTGTTTAGTAGTCCAACTTGTAACCTGCTGAGCTTCAAGTGCTCCTACGGTATGAATGTATATGGTTGTTAACAGAATGATTAACAGTTTATCACTCATCAAAATCAAATTACATCTAGTTAATCTCCAGATTTGGGTCATTTTTAAAGAAAACTTTTGTTAAGTGTTTGTGCACAAGCTTCTGTGTATACGTAAGCTTTCATTTCTCTGATTTCGTTGCCCAGGAATATAATTTCCATGTCATATTATAGTAGCTGGAGTCTGTAGATAGTACAAACAGTTAACACATTGATTGCTAACTGAAAGGTTGGAGGCTGGAGTCCACCAAAAGGTTCTCAGAAGAAAATGCTATCTACTTCTGGCAAATAACCATTGAAAGCCCTATGGAGCACAATTCTACTTTGACACACAATGAGTTGCCATGAGTTGGCATCAACTTGGTGGCAGCTGGATTTATGGTAGCTTCATGTTTCATTTTCTTTTGTTGTTGTTGTTGTTGTTGTTGTTGTTAAGTGCCATCAAGTCGATTCTGACCCATAGTGACCCTGTATAGGGTTTCCAAGGAGCAGCTGATGAGCTTGCACCACGGACCTTGCAGGTCAAATGACTTTGCAGTCTGACGCATTAGCCCACAGCATCACACCATTCTTCTAGAATGACAGTACCATTTCACATTTCCATCAGCACTGTCTGAGTGACTCAGTTTCTTTGCATCTTCATCAACATTTCTTATTGTCACAACTGATTTTCAGCCAAAGCTAGAGATCTAATTTGGGACAAAAACTGGTAATACAGCTTTTAAATTCAATACATTAACATCAACTCCCTTTGGTACAAATTCCAAAACTTAGAAGCTGTGCACTTTAAACAAATGACTTAACATCTCTGAGCTCAATTTCCTTGTATATAAAACCTACCCCTCATGGTAAGAACTATCATTTGTTGTTAAGTGCCATTGAGTTGGCTCTGACTCTTAACAAAGCTGTACAGGGTTTCCAAGGAGTGGCTAGTGAAGTTGAACCACCAACCTTGCAGGTCAAACCTATCTTGCAGTCCAGTGCTTATCCTACAGTGCCAGACCAGGATAGGGAATTAATATCTACATTGATTTATAAATTTATTTATATTCCTCTGTGATAGTTCTGGAGTCCTGGTGTGGCACCATAGGATAAACACTCGACCTCAAGGTCAGTTTGAACCACAATGTCGGCAGTTCAAATTCATCAGTCACTTCTCAGAAACCCTATACAGGGTCTCTGTAAGTCAGAACCAACTCAACAGCACTTAACAACAATGTGATAGTTCTGACATGACACTGTAGGGTAACCACTGAATTGCAAACCATAATATTGTCAGTTCAAACACATTAGCCACTCCTTGGAAATCCTATACAAGGTTTCTATGAGTCAAAACTGAATTGGTGGCACTTAACAACAATAATCCTACAAGTAAAGAAATAGGATAGGGAATTAATAAATACTAATTCCCTTTCTCTGTATCACTCCATTTGTTCTTTCTATATTTTAATAAATGTGCTTTTTCTTAACTCAATCCCAACACCACTAGGAACCACTGTTTCTGTTCAATTTTATAACTCTACCTCACCTCAGTCAAGATGAATCTGGATACTATTTTAAGTCAGTTAAAAGACATGCTAAGTGAAGTAAATCAGTCACAAAAGGACAAATGCTATATAATCCCACTTGGCACTGTAGGATCAGCACTGGACTGTGAACCATAAGGTCAGCAGTTCAAACCCACAGTTGCTCCTTGGAAACCTTATACAGGATCACTAGCACTTAACAACAACAACAATATGAAAATCTGGAATAAATATGTGCATAAAGACCAAAGTTCATTCGAAGCTACCAAGTACGGGAAGGAAAGGAAAAGGGGCAGTGAGTTCCTGCTAATGGGGATAGAAAAAATGGTTGCACAACATTACAAGCCTATCAGTGTCACCGAATTGTGTGTGTGTGTGTGTGTGTGTGTGTGTGTGTATTGAATGGCAAATGTCCTGTTATATATACTTTTACCACAATTTTTTTTTATTCAAGATGACTGAATAGAAACAGCATGATCTTGCTTTCAGTTTAAAATAAAGGTTCAGACTCAGCTTTATCACCTACATTTTCACATTTCCAGTCCACACCATTGATGTTTTGTCACCATCTTTAGAAAGCACAGAATCAGACTTTCTTCACCTGCCTCACAGAGACATGAAAATGGAAAGTGATCTGTACACAGCAAAGAGCTTTGCAACAATGTTATAAATACAGTAAAACAACTTATAGAAAACAAAATGTAGCACACTCTTGAGTCTCATTCATTCTGCCATAAAACTTCAAGGTAGAGAAATGGCAGCTGCAATGACTTTTGTCCAGGACAGTGGCACCATAAGCAATTTGATGCAGAAAACAGTTTTAGAAATTATTTTTATATTTACTGTTGTATAAACCATTAATGCTTTTACTAATTCTTAATTAATGTAACCATTGGAGCAAACACCCTGGCTGAGTCCTAGTCAACATTTCATTTTGGCACATGAAGTATGCCAAGAGAATAAAGTGGCCCCCACTGCAGAGAACTTGGCAGCAGCCCCTTCATGAGCTTCCACAGTCTTCCATAGTCTAAGATGTGGTATGGTTTCCCTGTCTCAATTAAGTGGAAGGAGTTTTAACGTTTAAAGAACAAACTATTGCCTTCAAGTACACTAGCTCATGATGACTCCATGTGTGTCAGAGTAGAACTGTGTTCCCTAGAATTTTCAATGGCTGATTTTTTTGGAAATAGGTTGCCAGGCATCGGGATGAATTTGAATCTCCAACATTTCTGTGAGCAGCCAAGCAGTGTTAACCATTTACACTACCCAGGGACTCCTTAACAAACCCTCACACCCAATGGACAAGGAGATTAAAAAGATCCTAACAAAGAAGTTAAGAATGAAGATAATTTCAAGAAGACAGGCATAAACAATCAACAGAAAAATGGCAGAACGGATACAGCTTTCCCTGCTAGTAAGAGCTTTTGTCAGGCACCAGCAAGGTAGACCCATTGACAACATGAATCACCAGTAAATTAGCCAAAAGGTTTCTACGTGAAAATTTTTTAAGAAGTCAAAATATGGATTTGCATCCACAACTGATGATGCTGAATCTTAACATAAAATACTTAATTTATTGTTTAATGCATCTTTAGACCATCCTTTCTTTATTTTTGCATCGGTTTATAATGCACATAGTATATCTATAAAATAGGGCATATATATGTGTATATTTTTTTCCCCAAATAATATCAATATACTTAAATAGGGGCTCAAAAATGTTTTACTACTGGATAAGCAATCAAAACCATGGGGAGAGTATTGGCATTACTCTAAGGTATTTCTCTAAGGTACCATTTCCCCCAGTTTACTCTTGTGTTAGGCATCAAGAGACTGCACCACACATGACAAAGATGACATAAAGCTGGATTTCCACTGGCAGTCTGGATGGTTGCTATCACTAGGATCATGTTCCCAGATGTTCCTAAGCCTCTAAAACAGCCAGAAGCCATTGATTGCCCTCACACTGTCAACCCTGAGGGCTGGAAGCCAATTCAGGTAGATCATACAAAACTCCACCAAGTACGTTTGCTGTCAACATTGCCACATGTAGTGGAACTCTGAAAGGTGCCTTGCCACCTTTTAACATTTTAGAGATATACAAAAGAAGAGAAAATAGCTAACCTTAATTGCACTTACTAAGAGCTTCATGTGAGTCGTCTCTTAATGTTCATTTTGATGCTGTGACAGAGGCTAAAGTATTACCTACCATATACAGATGTGGAGTCCTGGTGTGGTCCTACAGGATAAGCAGTGTACTACTAACCACAAGGTTGGTGGTTCAAACCCATCAGTCTCTCTTGACAGCAACAACATTTACACATGTGGCCCCCAAAGCGAAGAACAGTTAAATAATGTCCCTAAGATCATACTGGCATCCTGATGTGATGCTGTAGGATAAGCACTGGACCAAAAAGTCAGTTTGAACCACAAGGTCAGCGGTACAAACTCCCCAGCCACTCCTCATAAACCCTATACAAGGTCACTATGAGTCTGAACCAACTCCATGGTGCTTAACAAGATCATACGGCTATTAGTGTTCTAGTCCAGACTCAAAACTATGTTCTGACTGTAATCACTGTTAAGCTACTTTACCTTCATAGTAATAGTTTGGTGGAATATCATTATTAGCATTCCTTTACAGTATACCAAAAGTTAATTTTAAAGATTTGTTGCATTCTAAATGTGGTATTGTTTCATCTTGGGACCTATTTACCAGAACACATCACTGAGCTTGTAATAAACATCAAAAGTAAATTACAGTGTATTCACAGGAATTATTTTACAAACAGATTTTTTTTAATTCATCTTACCAATGTTCAAAACAACTGCTTTAAATCCTTTCTGACATGAAACAGGGTATAAACAAAAAAGAAATAAAATGTCCATGGCTTGCTGTTTACTCATACGTAGCTAAGGTTATAAGCACCAAAACTGCTAGCACCCAAGGCAGAGAGAAAAATGTAATGAATGATTCAGTTATTTCTCAATATGCAGATAATTAACAACAAGAAGAAAAAACACAGCTGAGTGAATTTTTTGATGAAATGTAATGTAGTTTTATCAGTTCCATGTGGTATTAAGATGGTTAAGGAAAAGAGAAAAAAGCCCAGTGAATGGCAGTGACTCTTGATTCTATGGCCTTCTTTAGTAAATGCAGGTAGTGGAAGTACTAAGAGGGGAAAAAATGGAATGACAATTTCACTGGAGAAGTACTGCTGAGGGCCAGTTCCTCTATATGACTGTGTGTTCTTGACTGTGAAAGTTGAAGACTTTTGAGCTTCTCTTCTCAGATGTTCCCATCATAAACATCTACGTCATGTTTTTAAAAGCACTCCAATTTACAAGAACTGATTCTGCGGCATATAGCAACAACACAATTTACAAAGCTCAGTCAACACCACACAGACGCAAAGGTCACTTTGAGTCACTATTTAATTTTTAATGAACCATCATATTTAGCTTTATAAACACTTTATTAAATAGCACTCTATCTGAAAGAGAAAAATTCAGCATCCAAAGAACTAAGCAAGTCAAAAGCCCAATATATATTTAAATTTTGTAATAAAGCAAAAATAGTCACTTGATTAGATTCTGTAATTTTATTACTGACATCATCTTTACTTGACTAGCACAAGATGCATAGAACTTAACAATGTTTAGAAAAGCAGAAAGAATTACAAGAAAATATAAGGAGGCAATTTCCTGTTTTATTTCTACCAGATTAATAACAGTTAAGGTAGTCTGGTTTCTTCCTGAAGAATCTTTTCTCACTTTATTCTCAGCAAGTCAGAGTTTATCATCTCATGGGTATATTATTCTAGTTTGTCCCCAGGTTTTAAAAATGCAATGCTTTTTGACACTTATTGTTACATTATGTGCTCATTTAAAAAGAACAATGACATGGTAAATTAAAGAACTACCTATTTTAATCAAATTGTCTATCTATCAATAGGAAATTGCTAAGATATAGGGACATTTCATATTGCTGTATGGAAGGAAGTTCTGTTTAAAAAGTAATTGAAAGCTGTTCTCATCTTAAATAACTGTAATCATTTTAAAAGCATAGCAACTAATATTTTCCTATATACATGAAATTATGTTTCTTTGATTGGGTTTCTTCATGCAAATAAAACATTTTAATCACTCAATTGAAGGAGGATACAACTCACCACGCTCCTATTTATACACGGTCAGATCCTGCCTAAGCAAACTTTCTTTTTCGGACTTAGTGTTTCTGCAGTCTTCCTGTCTTATTTTTTGCAAATCTCTTTAAGTCAGCATTTTATAACTGTAGTTAAAGAAAGCACATGTCTATTTTTTCTGGTGTTGCATTTTAACAGAATATATGTTTTAGATAGTCCATAAGCAATCTCACAGAAAAATTCCAATTTCTAGTAGATTCTGCAGAGTTTAGGCAGTCTGTCCAGGGCACTGTGTGTTTGTCACCCAGCACAAACAGGGAATCCTATTACCTACAAAGGTATTAAGAAAGTGCTCCCAGCTGAAAGCATTTATCCAATTCCAATTGTTTGAAAATCTAAAATACTAAGGGTGGTATTGTTCCAGGAGCTACTGTTTAAAACAATGCAAAGCCTGTTTAGAGCAAAAAATCAGTATTGAAAATCTGACTTGGTTTAAAAAAATAATAGCTGTGTATCCAAAACAGAGTTCCTAAAGATGCATTTTATATGCCAGACACATGTTTTTAATTTTAATAACATTGACTTGCCTAAATTAATATGTAGAACATAATGATTGTTCTCTATATTTTGATATTTTTTGATATTGTTCTATTTTAGTGAATTTGTGAAGAGGTTAATGAATAATTATGTAGAAAAATTACGTATCTGTCAGTAGAAAGTTGCTGTGGTTTAGGGCCATTTCAAAATGCTCCGTTGAAAAAAGCTCTGTTAAAAATAATTGAAAAGTGCTCAATTTTAAAAGAAATGAATGTAGCCATATCCTTATATTATAGCATAATGTCAGATAAAAAGTAATCACGTTCCCTCCACAATTGTATTTGTTGGCATTTATGTGAGCATAGTAATACTTTAAGGTTATTTTCATAGTTGTTCACTTAACATGAGATTAACATCAAAATCTTCAAAATTATCTGAGATCCCCTAAGGAAATTAGGGTGGCAAAACATATTAATGGTTAAGACACTAGCAGTTCTAATACTAAACAGATTAACACACATTAAAATAGTAATAGAATTTGTTCATTGAATACTATGCCAGATCAAATTTTTTATGATGAAATAATTATTATGAAACCATTTCTAGCTACTGCTTCCTATTTCTTGAAATATTAAAGTAAGCAGTTACCTAGGAAACTGAAACATACACATGGGTATGCAGGACTATCTGGACTTGGAATAATCTGTGGCTTTGTAATCTCACAATTTTCAAAGGTTTGCTTTACATAAAAGAGCCAAATATTACCATAGGAGGGTTATCCGGAATACTGAAAATACAACCCAGGTGGGATTATAAATTAAAATTTTAAGTGTGAAAGAGATTTCATATTGGTAAAAATGACTAAAATTTTATGACCCAGAACAAACAAATGTAGCTCCCTGCCTAATACATTTTAAGTAACAAAGAAGCATGTTCTCATAAAAATATTTCTGCCTCATAAAAATTTTTCTCCACCTCAACTTTCTCACTTCCTTGGAAATTCACATAAGAGGAAAGTGGGTAGTCAATTAGAAGGTAATTATAAAATAATTACCCCCAAGTCATGCTTATCTCTTTTGAATCCATGTGAAAAAATAGACTTCATTATTTGATAATCCTTGTTACTGTCGGTGATACAGATCAGAGTGGGGTGTGAAGTCTTGGAAATTGAAGGTACCAAAGGCAGGAGGTACCTACTGGAAGAGATGGACAACGTGTGCTAAAAGACAGTATCTGTATAACCTCAGCTGTGCCTGAGAAGGGGGGTGAGGTGTCGGAAATTTAAATCATGTTGTTTCCACTTTATGCAGAGAGAATCCATAAAAAGAGATTTATTATCAGATTTTTAAGAATGTATTTGTTTTTTACTTTTAAAGTGCTCCTCAGTATACAGCAAAGTAAATATTACAATTCTCTTAAACAGCAGCCAAGACTTAATTGTCTGTGAAATACAAGGACCTGATTTAACTACTGCTCTGCTGATGCTAACTGGACTGTGTCTGCGTGGTGAACGTGTGTTACCAGCGACTGATTTACACAGAAGTGCTCTCTCGCCAAGAATTAAAAGTGGGCTGGGGGCAACTGCACGCCTGCAGGAGCCCATCCAAAGGACTCAGAGCTTTATTCTTCCTGCAGCAGATCTAAAGTGACTTTGAGCAAATACTCAAACAAGAATAAGCTGCTATGGAAAATATAACAAATCATCCTAGCAGCTGAACAGCGCGGGAGAAGGGGAAATCCAGCAACCGTTAACATATACTAAAGAGAACTGTAATCTGGATAGAAGAAAGGGGAAAGGGAGAGAAAAGCTGAGAAGGGCACAACACTGGATTCCATATGTGAATTGCATATTTAGTCAGAAACCTGAAGAGTTCGGCTCCTTTAACATTGTTGTGTACCCTTGTCCTCGGGTTTAGGAAAGGGTCCCCCACCATCACCGGCCCTCAGCGCCCTCCTTCTGGCTACCAAGGCTCCTCGGGTCGCTGACTCCAGCCTTGAGGGTGCCGGAGAGAAAGCGGGCGGCTGCAGAGTTGCCCCGGTGGCACCGCAGCCACAAGCCAACCCGTAATTGCAAAGCAAACAAGGCTGAAATATTGGATTGGTCTCAATCGTGACAAGATCTACGCTTTTGCCGCCAATTTGTTTGTGCAGCTCTATTTAAAGGAACTTGATTGAGGAAATGTTGAAAATAGCGGTGAGGGTTTCCCTAATGAGACCTCAGGAGGGAAGCAACGGCCTTCGCCCGGTAAAGGGGGCATGGGGGAGGGGGACTCGCGGGGGGCGCATTTAACCCCTTCCGGCCCGCCTCGGGCGAAAGGGTCTTGGCCGGAGCTGGGGAAGTTAGGAGTCCATCCAGCCCCGGAGTAGTGACCTCCCCCAGTTTGAGCGGCCACCTCGGTGCCGTGAAGCGAGAAGAGGCTGGATATTCAAAAGTAAAGGTAACTAAGATGGAAGGGGCTGCCCGGAGCTACCGGCGTGACTGGGAGCTGGCGACCTCAATCCTCAGTGACTCCCGGCTGCGGGCCCCGGCCCCACCCCCTCCCCTCTCCTGGTCTCGCAAACCCCGCATCTCGCTCTGAGGCGCCCGCGGTCGGTCGGGGTTAAGGTTTCGCGCTGCTCAGAACGTCGAGGCTGGGCGGTGCCCTCCGCGGCGGTGCGGGGAAGTGCACCTGGCCGGGTTACACTGTCGCCGTCGGGCTGGTAGGGAAAGACGAAAAGACCACAGAAGAAGAAAGTAAAGAAGTAAATAAACACTTACTGCACAGGATGTGTTTCTCTGTGGCGTAAACCATCTAACTTCATCGTTCCCACACAGCCCTGCAGTTGATGTCTTTATTCCCATTGTATGGATGAGGAAACTAAGGTTTACAGAGATTATGGAGTTTGCCAATGGTCTCACAGACAAATTTGTGGACTCCGAGAGCCTGCCTGCCCGACTCTTGACTCCGAAGTCGCGGGTGCAGAGGTGGCACCCACGAGACTAGGCCGAGGCTGGGACAGGCGCCCGACTGACTCAGACCCAATGCCGGCTCCATAAAAGCCTTTTTCGGTGCTCAGGGATGAAGAAGGTCTGTTCTGAGGGAAGACTTCAACTCTCACTGCTTTTAAAATAAATCCGATCTCTTGATAGGGTCAGTAGGTAATTTGAATACACCAAGTTTCTCTAAGTCATCCTCTTTGGCAGGCTCAATGAATTGCTTGGACCATCAAGGAATCCAAAGTCTGCAGAGGTGAGAGATACTTGTCCAAATAAGACAGAGAAATTCAAAAAAGAAGGGAAGGCTTGATTGGTGGGTAGGGAAGGGTAGGTAAAAACATCTGGAGAGGCTTCCTGGAGGAGGTGGCATTTAAACTGGGTCTTGAAGGAACAAAGGAGTGTGGATTCTCTGAAATGGGAGAGAGACCGGTTGTTTGCCAGCAACTGGGAACAATGCTGCCTTTTCTTGGCTGCCCCACTAGCTTTGAGAGCTAAGGGTTGATCGATCACACCATGTGCCATACATAGTTCCAATCACTCCAAGGATTGGAAAGTCAGAGTTTGAGGGTAACATTTACCCTTCCAGAGCCCAGGATTTGGACCAGAGGCACTGCCAAGAGCAGGACAGGTAAATGGTACTGGGTACAACCTCACCAGAGCTTTTACCAACCTCCACATTCCCTATGCCTGTGTTTTCCTCAGTGGAATCTGGTCTGAGATATACCTTGGCCAGTCTGAAGTCTGTCTCTCTGGAGTCACAGGCAAATGTGGACTATAAAAGTGAAGACACTCCTGCCCAAGGGAGGTAGATGACTGGTTTCAGTTGTACTTCCCAGAAGAAATGATCTGTGCTGTCGGCAAAAGAAAACAAACCAAAAAACATCAGTCACACCGAATTTAGTGAAGTCTCAGAATTTTGAATGGAATTTTGCCCTTATTATTTTTTTTTTTCCGTGCAACCAATTCCTCCATTTGAAGTTGGATGCCTTGCAAGCAGAATGCAATTCCAGTTTTTGTTCCTCGAGGTTTTGGACTGTGTTAACTTAAGTGGACACTCAAACAAATATTAAAAAGAAAACCATTTTCTTCTGGCAAACTGAATAAAGTAGTGCCTCTCCAATCATAGTGCAGATATATAATCTGTAACAACAAATTAGTCCCCTTGTGCTGCGCATTTCCAGCAAGCATCCTGCCTTCTCTGTTTATATTATAACTTTTGGGCCTGTAATTATTTTATTTTAATTTTCTGTCACTTTAACAAAAACCAGAGCCTTTGCTTTTAATGTTTTGTACACAACATGTTCATTTTGATAAGATGTTCTTTCCTATCCTCTTTTAGTTTGCCTTTTCTTGTTTAGAGTTCAGTATCAGAAGTTTCTAATATTTCTCCCTTTTTTCTCTCTCTCTTTTTGAGACCATGTCCCTGTCTTGCTTTATTTGTTTGTGTGAAATTTAGTTTGAAAGGAGATCAGAGAGAGCAGGAGGGGTTTGTAATAAGAGAATGACCGAATGACCCAAAGGCTGATTATCTATCATTAACTGGAGACTTGGTGTACCCAAATTACCAGGGAGACCTCAGTCCGCCGGATCCTTACCCAGCCAGAAAGGCGAGCATGGAATGCACACATTGCAACAGGCTTGGGACATGCAACTGGGGGCACTGCTTACACATTTTCTTAAAGAAGTTTCCTTTAAATCTCAACTCTTGTTCAATGGGCATGTTTATGACATTCTGACAGTTTGTACACAAATAGAAATTTTTGCCTAAAGACTAACATTTCTGTAGCTGACTTTTTTTGTGTGTTGCTTCATTGGGAGCAAAATTGCAGTTAATTGTCTAAGCTCCAGAGAATATTGAGAAATCAAGCCAAGCTGCTTTTGATCTGCTCATGCTGCTAAACCCACACCTTGTAAAAATCGAGGTTTTCCATTAATATTGACAATAAAAGTGTTTCTTTTTGTTAACCTGAAACCTAACCATCCTGACTCAAGTCCCTTGTCTAAAAGCAAAGGCCCTAGAAAAAAGTACAGAAGGTTTGGAAGAAACTGGCAGGGCTAAAGAAATTCATCCATGAGATTTTGCAAAGGAGTTCACAGAATACAACTTCTCAGGAATCCAAGTAACACTGTAGTTAGAAAAGAAAATGTGTCCGGGCCTCAAGCCACAAGCAAACCTTTAAGTTACATAAATGGCTTTTCCAAAGACCCACATTTTAAGTTGTCCTTTTCTCTCATATTTTATCTTGAGACCACGGAGTATTTATGCAAAATCACAATTCCTTCCTCATCTGAACATTGAGTGTTTTCCTCCTTCCTTGTAAGAAAATATTGCTAGTATATATAGTGTCCTTCAAAGAAGGATGCTTATGAGTATTTAACACAAATCCATACATTCTGCGGGATGCATTTTCTAATGTCACGCCTGTTCTAAACTCTATTTCTCTAAAAAGTAGCAAAGGTCAGGTTTACCATACCTTTTAGAGCCAGTATAATATTGCCCCTTGTGAGGACCTCTCACTTAGGTTTCTTTTAGTCTAAATAAGTATTTTAGTTTTACACACAAATTTGAGTATCTGGCAATTATCTAGTTCACGTTATCAACAAAAAGCCTTCAGAACAGCAGTGTATCTAACAGTTTTTCTGGGAATCTAGGCATTGATCATTTGGTAATGCTACATATTAAGCTCTTTCTTAAACAACTTAAGGAGGAACTGGTATCACATTCTTCTTTCTCAGTCTCAGATTCAGTGACATCAAAAACTTTTAAATACAAACATTGCTGCTAGGCAAATTAGGAAGGAGGGAAGAGGAGGGAGGGGGAAAACAGGGAGAGAGAAATCAAATGGAGAGGTCTGAATTTACAAACATCATGCAAGTCCTGATTTTTTTCGACTGACTTAAACATTTCCCAATCAAGACTGAACTGAAGGATTCATAAGCCCTCCACAGTCACTACAGCAGCTAGACAGCAGCTAGACCTCCTCCCATCTCCACTGGTCTGCTTTGATGGAAAAGGGGAGGGGATAAGACCCACTCACCAAATACCCTGCCCCCACATTGACTCCAAAATAATTTATCAGAAGAAATAAAATCTCCTAAGAGCTTTCCCTGCCCTTCATTTTTGAACCAGACATTAAAAATCCAATTAAACCTGATTTTACTTTGAGGCAGTGTATTTTGAGCAGCATGTTTTTGGAGCTACAATCATCATGCCATGTCCATAGACAACTATTTCCCAAATGGGAACTAACAAGAGAGGGACTGTAAAACCCCAATTAGAGGGAGATCCTTGCAGCCTTGTCCTGGATGTTCTAAAGATTCTAGGACTAAGTGACTAATATGTAGAATGGTTCAATCTGATCCTAGTATAGACAGAAATGTAGAGGTCTCAGGGTTTCCAGGAAGCACCATCTTTGGAGCGCATGCAGCTGAGGTTAGTTACATCTTCAGCACCCCCTTTAAGTTTTCTGTCATCTTTAGGATTTGACGCTCTTTCTGAGGTACTTAGCATTTTCTGGGGTTCATCTTAATTCAAGAGCATTATGGATATTTAAGGGAATGCTCAATGTCATTTTGCCTATGTTGGTTAAAAAAAAAACAAGGTAAAACCAAATTTAAAAAACTTTGAAGGGAATCAAGGCATAATTTCTTCAAACATAATATATGTTTATGACCCTCCATCCTGGTTCTTTTCAGGTCCAGTTTATTTTGAGTTCTCATGAGCAAAACACACAATACAAAGTGCCCTTGCCTTTGAAATAATAAATACCTCGAAAAGATCTGTATTTTCCCTAAAAACAGGCTGAAGTTAAAAAAAAAATATTTAGTTTAAACCAGATTGATTTTACAAGTAATATCTCATAAGACCAAAATGTTTGCAAGGGAGTGCTCAGCCTCTCTGGAGCTCTTTGAATCTTTTCCAGGGGAAGTAGTGGGAGTGAAGGAGACAAGAGATGTGGATGCAAAATAAATGTTTGAATCCTGTCTAGTTGTTTGGCCTGAGGCAGATGTAATGCACCGCACAGTGAGTACACCATCAGCTACAACCAAGAACCTGGGCACACTATCACAAACACTGCTCCAATCTCCAGCTGTCCCACTGTGAAACAATGCAGAAGAAAGGTTGAGGGTAACATGTCCTCCATAAGATTTCTCCTGTTGGCACCCAAGACAGCTCCCAGCTGGCATTCTCAAAGTTTCCTGGGGTCTTGAGAATTGAGAGTTTGTTTCCTCTAGTGCAGCCCAAAGTATGTGGTCTCCTAGCTGACATCTAAGCCAGGAGCAGCATTTCTCCCTTTATCATCTGCACTAACATCACCACCAACTCCCAACAAGCACAGACCACCAAGATAATAGTATCTTTGCCTCCCTGCTTTCAAGAGCAGCAGGCTAACTCAGCAGCCCCAGGAGACGTAGAACTAAATGTGCCAAGCGAACACAAAGAGTAAACGTGTATGCCTTTGAGTGTGCATTCAGAGTGGGTATACCCAGTCAAAGCAAGCACCTGACCTCTCTTGGTCAGTGACTAGTTAAGGACATCACTGGCATTCTCCAATCTGTTCCCTGACTTCAGGCCACCTACAGGCCTACCTTTCTAAGACTGTATCCTCTGCATTTGGGATACATGACCACAGTAATAAAGTGATAATGATGCTGTCAGTGAGGCCTGATGCTCAGATTAGCATCTTTTATGATTTTTTTTTAATCCTATATTGTTCATTTCTCTTATCAATTCCGATGCCATCTGGGACTCTGAAATGATTCATCTACTCTTTTTGTTTTGTTTCACTTAAAAGAGCATGAGAAAGGCTGATAGGGGCAAATTGTGAAGCCTTCCCTACTGAAGTCATTTACCCTTTGTGGACAGAACATTCCAAATTCCAACACAGTTCCTCAACCTAACATCGAAGGAATGCTCCTTCAATCCCCAAAATTCCATCTGTGTTTGAAAGCAGCCAACCGAATACTTCCCCTGAATTTTTATGTTCCCAAATTGGGTGCAATCAACCTCTTATTTTGTCTGTTTCCAAGACCTGTAAGTGTTTTTATAAACAGACTTTTAGAAGTGCATCAAATGCCATAGTATTGAACTTCAATATTTACACATCCAGAATTTCCCTTCCCAGTGAAACTGTAAACAAAACACTGTCCACCACACTACCTGTACTCTTTCCTTGAGATAACCAGGTCTTAAAAGGGCTCTCCTGCTGTTCAAAGCTGTAGACCCACTTTTGTTGAGGTCGGAAGCCACAAGCTTCAATTTTATTCTAAAACCAAATAAAAGGCCAAAGAGACTAGCTACTGTTACTCTTCACCAGTCTCTGCGTTAAGACATTCGGCAGAGGACATCCAGGAAAACTGATCCTCTATGGAGGCCACCGACTCCCTATTTGGATTGTTACTGTGCAATGTAACAATTTCCCTTTCCTATGGCCCAGCGGCTGCAAGCCTAAAAGATATGACTCAGAGCTACTACCCCAGACTCCGCAGGGCTGGGAGGAGGAACACCAAGCCCCAGTAATGGCAGCGCGGTACTTGGGTGCCACGCGCCCTCCACTCACGCTGACCTTGCTTTCCACCAAAGGACCAAGGATTCCGCAGCAAGAGCCCTGCAGGCAGGGAGAGGGCTACCCACCCCCACCCCACCCCACCCCCACCCCCAGCCCCTTAGGTGTGAGAAGCCTGGGACTCCTCTTGTGGCCCGGGAACCTGCTTTGCTTGCCTCCAAGGGGCGATGCCCAAGGTGGAGTCTTAGTCTCTCAGGAGCAAACCGGGTCAGGCCCGGCGGGGAGTCCTGGCCATCCGAGATCCTGCACATTCTGATCCAGTTTCCCTCTTGTTTTCTGGCTGCGGGCGTCTGTTGGCAGCCTTCTCCACACGGAATTCCTTGGGGCTGAATCTCCCATCTACACATCAGCCTCTCTCGTTACTGCTGGTAATTTCAGCTCATTTCATGCTCCAACCTCGGTGAATCTTCTAAGATGTTCACGCCACGCGGGCACCCAGGCCCGGCCCGGCTGCACCGAGGCCGATGACTTACAAGTCGAGATCCATTTTCTGTTGTAATGCGTTCAAGATCACCAAGGCGAGCAGTCTAAACATCCAAGAGCAAGTCCTCCCCGCCTGCCTCTTAAACTGGCGTTTAATGGTTCCTCTTCGAAAGTTCACCCTGCTTTCCACAGATGCCCGCTTTTATGGGGGAGGCAGGAATGCAGAGATATATTTATATGTTTGTTCATAAAAACTGAAAAATAAGCTCTGAACACGCTATAAAAAATATTCAGTTACTTACCAAACAGGCTAGTTAAACCATGAGAACACGGATATCGACCACGCCACAGATTCGGGCAATCGAGGTGCTGGCGCTTTGAAATCGCGCTTCGTCAGATTTGACGACCCTGAAGAATATGGAAACAACATTTACAATTGTCTTGACCAGTCGCCCAGGGGTTTCAACAGAGATCTCAAAAAGCAGCCACAAGAACATCCGCCATCCCAGACTGTCCGGGCCGCGGTAACGTAGTAAAGAGCCCTCGAAACAGGCATTTCCAGCCTGTACCCTGTCCGCTGTCCCCGGTGGGCCTCGGCCCAGAAACTGCGCGCTTCCTAGCCTCCCCATTGTGGGAACCCCGCTGCCTACTGTCCCCGCTCCTCGGCCTCGCGAGCAAGGTCTCAGTTCCAGGCACCCGCACAAGACTGCATGCTTCTTTTCTGGTCTCGGTTACCTGTGAAACATTTCGGAAAGCAATTTATTTCTTTTAACCTGAAAAGAATAAAGAGTGATACTGTACCTGGTATGAGATTCTTCAATATTTGAGACTGGGGGGTGGGGTGGGGGCTAATTTTTAATAGTGAGGCATCTGTTAAACACTTGCATTAACCTCTAGCTGATAAAAAAGTTTTTTTAACCCTGCCCCCCTCCTCGTTTTAATTATCTTATGGTTATGAAGGAGCAGCCAATCCTGAAAAAGGACCTTGGCAATTAGCAACTTGAACATCAAAAAAGTTTTATTGCGGAGAACGCGAGGCACCGCCCCCGCCGCCCCGGGATTGGCGTGCGGAGCCTCTGACGACATATATTAACCCGAGCTGCCCTAAAGATGTAGCTGTACATGGAGATCTTGCTGGGAAAAAACGCTTGCTCCCCTCTCGGAGGAGTCCAGCCCGGGAACGCCGCCGCCGCCGCCACCACCATCCGGGAGTTCCTTCGGCCGCTGCGCAGACCCATCCGAGAGTTCGATCCGACGCCTTCGCTCCCCAAGGCGCCTGCAGGACTCTAGATCCTTGCCCCCCAACGAAAGAGAGGATCTGAGAAAATGGATGCACTGAAATCTCTCTGAAAACCTTCCGAGAGAGCACAAGAGAAGGGAGGACGCGTTCATTGCCGCTAAAATCTCATTCAAGAACCAAAACAATAACCACCACCAAAATAATAATAATAATCATTAAAACAATAAGCGCCCAAGAACCCAGACCGGGCTGTGGGGGGAGGAAGACGGGCGGGAAGGGGAGGGTCGCATGGAGGTAGCTGTACAGTGAGTAGTTGGACCTGCTGCCTCCCTCCGGGCCGGACCGGCTCCTCCAGCCGCAGTGGACTTGCCCCGAGACTCCAGCTGAGCTTCGGCATCCGGGTGTGCGGGCTGCCGGGGAGCCCGGCGACCCCGCGGAGTAGCCTAGTGGGAGTCTGGCCACATTTGCATGAGCACAAGAGGATTCTGCGTCCCCGCAACAGCCCGGGAAGCAGGATCCGGCACGGGGGCCGCGGAGCCGAGCCGGCGCCAGAGGCGGAGGCGGCGGCCAGGGGCGCACAGTGCCTGGACCAGCTGTCCGCACCCCATGGGGAGCCGGAGGCCGCGGCGCTGCTGAGGCGGGCCCAGCGGGCCAGGTGGGGGGCCC
>NW_006408584.1:2821153-2857135 GCF_000296735.1 Chrysochloris asiatica
GGGGCCCGGGCGGAAGGCGCGACGGGACTGCGCGCACGCTGGGGCGCGTGGAGGGGTACGTCGGGCGAGATGAGTCTTGTGGGGGGCTTTCCCCACCATCCCGTGGTGCACCATGAAGGCTATCCGTTCGCTGCCGCCGCCGCGGCTGCTGCCGCCGCCGCCGCAAGTCGCTGCAGCCACGAGGAGAACCCCTACTTCCATGGCTGGCTCATTGGCCACCCCGAGATGTCGCCCCCTGACTACAGTATGGCCTTGTCCTACAGCCCCGAGTATGCCAGCGGCGCCGCCGGCCTGGACCACTCCCATTACGGGGGGGTGCCGCCGGGCGCTGGGCCCCCGGGCCTGGGGGGACCGCGCCCGGTGAAGCGCCGGGGCACCGCCAACCGCAAGGAGAGGCGCAGGACTCAGAGCATCAACAGTGCCTTCGCCGAACTGCGTGAGTGCATCCCCAACGTGCCCGCCGACACCAAACTCTCCAAGATCAAGACGTTGCGGCTGGCCACCAGCTATATCGCCTACCTCATGGACCTACTGGCCAAGGACGACCAGAACGGCGAGGCGGAGGCCTTCAAGGCGGAGATCAAGAAGACAGACGTGAAGGAGGAAAAGAGGAAGAAGGAGCTGGTCAGTACCAGGGGACATTAGGGGGTCTTGGAGGGAGGTTTTCGGG
This sequence comes from Chrysochloris asiatica, assembly GCF_000296735.1. NCBI lineage: Eukaryota > Metazoa > Chordata > Mammalia > Afrosoricida > Chrysochloridae > Chrysochloris > Chrysochloris asiatica. Next base: position 2,821,824 of record NW_006408584.1, read on the forward strand.
GGCATTGATGCTCTCAGCCTCTTTCTAATTGGGCTGAGCAATAGCATCTCGCGTTCTTTGGCCGCGTCGGGAGCCAAGGTTGTTTGCCTCAGCTTAGTGTAGAGATGGTTTCCTGCCTAAGTAAGTAGAGGATATGGGGGAGGGTGGCAGCCAGGCGGAGGACGAGGAGAGGGATGCTTTGCCTTGGTGACCTTCCCTCCGAGTTATCGGTGCCCCCCCGCCCCCAGTCGCTTAGGATCGGCCCCAATCCTCCCACCTCACTAGCCCTTTAGTGCTCTTTAGAGCCTTTATTTGGCCTCCAATCTGATCGAAGTTTCTAAATGTCTTAAATAAATCGCCCAGGAACGCTCGATTCCTGTTGTTTCACTATGAATCCTATTTTCCCTTAGCAAGGCTGCCCCTGACTCTGAGCCCTAAGAGAGTTTTGTGGTTGTTCTCATAACTGTGCCCGGCAGAAGTAAAGGTAAACATAAAAACAAATACTTTCAACTTCAAAATGCAGCTTTAGTTTCTCTTTGATCATGAGGTTGAACGCAATTTTCCAGATATCCACAGGTATTTCTAATGAACCTGTGCATTTTAAGACCGACAGAAAGTAAATTTACTCTCTCGTCGTTGGCAACTGTTGGTAACAGAAGTACGAAATCATACATAGGCGTTGAAAGTTTTCGCATGTTTCTCCCAAATGTCCATGGAGTCGTTGGTGTTTGGTGTATGTCCAAAGGTCATAGAAAATACTTTTTTTTTTTTTTTTGCCGATGCCTTTCTTCTTTGGTTGCTACATAACGGAGTGACCTTCTAAATAAACAGGGGTTTAGAAACATTGGAAGAGAGGCACTGCTGAGCTGGAGACTGAGAGCCACTGGCGGGGAGGCCCAGGCCGGAGCTAAGGGGCCTTCTATCGTCCTTAGAGCGCATATATGAGATTGCGGTTGAAAACCGAGAAAACTCGTTTTAGCGGGCCTCCGACCACCTCTCCTCCCAACGCCCTTAGAGTCATAGAAGAGGCTCTCAGAGCCTCCATAAACAAATTGAAAATGGCGGGTTGTTTACAAACGTACCGATCCTGTAGTTGAGCGTTGTGGGCTGCGGGAGTCCTCCCCAGTAGTTAGAAGCCCAAACCTTCGTAGCTTTACTGCAGAAGCTGGAACTGGGGCATCTCCCGCCCCCTACCCGGACCCCCTATTTCCTTTTCCTTTCTCTACCGTCTCTAAAGGCTCGGGAAGCGCAGGGTGTCGTGGGATCAGGTCTCCTCTCTGAATTTCTCTTGCCATGTTTCTCCCCCTCGCCTCTCTTATGCCTAGAACGAAATCTTGAAAAGCACAGTGAGCAGCAACGACAAGAAAACCAAAGGCCGGACGGGTTGGCCGCAGCACGTCTGGGCCTTGGAGCTCAAGCAATGAGGAGGAGGAGGAGGAAGGAGAAGGACAACCCGAGCTAGCTGGGGCCGAGGCGCCTGATCGAGATCCAGGACTCGGGGCAACTCCTACGCGGCTCGTTCTGATGACTTCTTGCATTTGGATTTATCTGGTTTATTTATGTGCAATTTCCCTCCCTCTCTTTGCCCCCTTTGAGGCATCCGCTTCCCACCTTCCCCTCCAAAAAAGAAAATGGATATTTGAAGAAAAGCATTCCATATTTTAATATGAAGAGGACACTCCCGTGTGGTAAGGGATCCCCGTCGTCTTGTAGATTCTCTGTGTGAATGTTCCCTCCTGGCTGTGTAGACACCGAGGTTGCCCCTTCCCCACTTACCTAACCTCTTCCAGCTAAAATAAGTGGACAGTAGTGCCTATGTGAAGTATATCTTTTGGGCCTTTTGGATATAAATATTCCTAGGGATTATAAAGTTTTATTTCAAAGCCGAAAACGGGGCCGCTAACATTCGTTGGGGTCGTTATCTAGTGCTGTCGTTTCATCTGTGGTGTTCCTTATTTGAAGATGTTTCCAACAGCTACTTGTTTTGTGCACTTCCGTCCTCTAAAAATAAGTGGAATTTAATTAATATTGAAGGTGTAAACATTGTAAGTATTCAATAAACCACTGTGTGTTTTTTTTTTTACAAAACCCCCATCTTTTAATGGTTGATACCTCAAGAGTTTTGAAAACAAAGCTGTTATATTTGTTTTCAGAATATTTAAAATATTCAGAAGTAAACTAAATTATCATGATTGCCTCTACCTTTATTTGAGAGTCAGTAGTTGCGACCAGCCATCAATGTGATGCCATTCAAGCAGGCCAAGGAGGTTCTCTTAAGAAGTGTGTCCTCAGTGAAAATTCTGTCAAAGGGTTTGCCCTCTGTCTGCAGTGTATCCTGCCCTCCACCCCCCACCATCAGGACCACCACCCAACCTAGGAAAACGCTGATGGGTCTCTAGAAGGAGGGTCTGAGCTTGGAGAACTAGCTCTAGGAGTTCGCTCAGAAGTGGAAAGGTGTCCTTGTTGTCCCAAAATCAACCAGATGCCGCTTGTGGTGGTTGCTTCGCTTTTTGTCTGAAGTGGAAGAGGTGTGAGGAGGGTCCCAGGAATCATTTTAATTACAGAAACTAGTGTTTAATTCATACAATAAGGCTTTCATCCCAGAAAAGCCAAAAGAAGAGGTTTTTTTCTCCCTGTAGTCTGAAGGGTGGGGAATCCCCCTCTGAGTAAACTCAGGGGCTTGAGCATGGTGGAGGAGGGCTTTCCAGAAAGGTCCATGATTAGGTAACAGGGAATTTGACGTCAAGTAAGCAATCACGAACAAGACCACAGATTTAAAGGGTAGAGTTGGGAGGGGAGTTAGATTTACAAGGAGCTACAGGGAACTTAATATTAACTGTGTCTGAAGTCTTAAGGCTCCAGCCCGGTGAAGCCCAGCGCCTCATCGTCCTCCCGCTGCTTCCTTCTCTTCCTTCCCCAGGTGCTAGCCGCCCGGGAAGAGTTTAGGTCTCTCTAGTTTCAGCACATCCCTAAAGAGACCCCTGTGCCTCCAACTTAGTTAAAATCTGAATCTCTGTTTTAGGAACGAGATAAATTGAAGTGTCATAAAGGACTCAGTAGAGCATGCAGGGAGTGGGAAGGGATTTCGGGTCGAAGAGAAAAAGGTGTGAAACGTATTGAAAATCGGATTGTTTCAGGAAACGCGCACGTAGATAAATCTGGTGTTGCGGAGGCTTGCCAAAGGGTTCCCATCTTGGATCCCTTCTTCGGGCTGATGCTCGCATCTCGGCTGCGGACACAGACCCTCAACCCCAATATCCCTGGGGTTCCCACGCTTCACCAGTGCCCACTTTGAGTGCTTCGACTACAGCAGATCGGGTCAGGCCCAACGCGGGCAAATTCGTAAGTGTCCCTGGAGAGACTAGCGAGTGGCTCTGCGGGCGTCTTCTGCGGGCGACTGACAATGCTAGGGCGAGGGGTTAGAACAACTTGGCCAAAGCGATCTGAACTTTCTCCCCTCGGGTCAGCCAGCGCTGGGCTGGCTCAGTGGGCGCGGGGCTGTATTTACTGACATTTGCCTTTGTTTATAGCACTGGGGGAGGGGGGGCTCGGGAGGAGGCACTCCCTGATTTTCTGTTACTCTCTGGAACCTTGTCTGCTTGACCGAGTAGTACCCTCCCTTTCCTGCCTACCGCTGCCTTCTGCGTCTTCACTTTTTTATATGCTCTCAAGAAAAAGACACTAGGCCTTAGAAGTGAACGAAGAAGTCTACAGAAGTGATGGGGCTAACAGTGATAGAGACAGTGATGTTATTAAAAAGTAATCAGAGAGGAGTTCTCTGTACATGTGCACTTGTGCCTGTGTGTTCTTCCTTGGGTAGCTAGTCATTTTCTCCACCTGGCCCTTAACACTTCTGCTGTCTTAATGGAAGTGTTCTGGTTTATTAAATGCTAGGAGAGGAGAACCAGGAACACCCTGGCTCACCATCGCTAGTAGGTGGCTGTCTAGTGCATATGTTTTTAAAGCCTTGCTCCAAAACTCCAGCCTCTTTGTCTGGCCTGAGCCAAGCACTGCACTTCCTCTCTCCTGCCATGCCATTTTCCCAGCAGCACCAGGCTCGCATACCCGAACCTACTCAACAACCCAACTGGACAGACAACCCAGTCGGACACCCAGTAAGCCTAACATCCTGGACAGCGGGACACCCCAGCTACCTCAGAGCTCCAGACAGCCAAACCTCCAGCTACCTCAGAGCTCTAGGCAGCCAAACATACCGCATACCCCAACTGTCCAGACACAGTCAAACCACCTATAACCCAGATTACCCATCATCCCAGCGCCCTAACGTTCCAACCACCCAATATCGGTTGCTTTCTATTGTCAAGTTCTGAGGAAGTGAAAGATGTTCAGGGCCCAGAATTTCTTTTGACCTTCATGTTTTTCTCCTCTACAAACTTCCAGCTTGTTTTTAACTTCCTTTCTTCTTTGCTTCTTAAAAAAATAATAGTAATAAAGTATCCAAGTTTTAGCTTTTCGGGGCTGGCTAAAAGGCCTCTCTGTTTTAATTGCTCGGATAATGTGGTTGCTGCCATTTTGTTAAGAGCAATCACTCCTGCAGCGAAATCGCAAGCGCTCTAGACAGGCCGGAGCCGACAAAAATGTAGGATTTGACGTTAAAAGCTAAATGGGAAGCCAGGGCGGCGGAAGGTAAATTGATGGTAGATCTGGCTGTCAAGGCCCTGGCCCCAGACCGCCGAGTGCCTGATAACCCTGGAGTACTAGAGACAGAAAGAGAGTTTTCTTCGCCCCACCCCACCCCCCAAAAAAACCCATTCTGAGTTGTACTTGGAAAGAAGTTGGGAAAGCTGCAGGGTGAAGCCTGGACACACTTTTTGCTTCTAATTTGCTGTTTCCCCACCTGGGGCACTGACTACAGTAGTAAAGTTTTTTGGGGGCCTAGCCACGGAGAAGGCAGTACGATTGCTTGGGACTCTGCTGCTTTCTAAATGTTGACTCTGTTCATTCAAAGCATCAGCCTTCGTGTGGTTTAGCCAGAAGGCCTGGGCACTTAGGGTGGATCATCTAGTGCAGTTTGCCTTCATTAGGTTTGGGAGGACCAAGCAGCCTGGTTGTCTTTAATAAAAGGTGGATACAGTTGTGGCCCAGAGGAGGGCGGTCTCTGTGTCCCTTGGAAAATGTATTTTCTTGAGTCTCCACATGTAATCTTCCACTGGCTGGCAGGAATCTTGGAGCTGATTAAAGCAGCTGGAGATACTTGAATTAGGAAAGGGTTCTGAGGGTCAGAAAGTGAGTGAGCTCGAAAGCAAAGCCACAGGTCTCAAGGGGAGTCCTGGGAAGCATTTCAATTTTAGATTTCTAGTTAGAGCCCAGTCCACTTGCAAAGGCTTGGGGTCTGTGAGCAAAGGACAGTAAACCAGGCAGAGGATGTCATGAAAACCTGACAGGCGTTTTGCACTGTAGATTTGCAAAATGTGGGGAAACGTCCTAGTTAAGGAGCTTTAGGGAAACGCTGTGTCTGACGCTGAGTTCGTAGCTGGAGGTTTTCTCTTCCACAATCGGATTTAGAAAAGTAACTGGCTGATGAGTGTCAAGTGGAGTTGATCTGGAATGAGGCTTGTGGAGTGAGTCTGAAACCTGATTGAATCCGGACCCGGCACACAGACAATCATCTGGGTCCGTGGTCGTGAGGGAACCCACTACCACCAGCGCGCCCAGCTCCTGGAATCCAGATCGTGACACTAGAAGAAGCCACAAACGTATCTCCTGTGCACAGGATTCCCTGGCTGTCCGAGCTCGCAGATCCCTTGGACAGTGTTTCTGGAGCCGGTTCCAGAATAGGCCCTGGATAGACCCTGGGCCCCAGCCGCACCTTCTCAGAGGAAACTCAGCTGTGTTATGAATTGCTGCTGTAGGGATTATGTCTTGAGGAGGGAGTTCTGGGAAGGAGAAAGACGAAGTCTTTTTTAAACTGTTTAAAATAGGTCTCCCCTTCCCCCTCCTCCTAAAGCATTTCAGGGAGAGGAAACGAATCCCGCATTACGGAGGGCAAGGCAGCTCTGGCCTTATCACCCAACCGTATTGCAACGCGCCACTTTCCCTGCGCAGCGACTCTTTGCCTAGTTCTTTTGGTTTGTAAGAGTTTAGCGATTTCGTGCTGCTCAGCTAGTAGGAATTAACGCACACTCGATAGTTGGTTTACACCCGCTCAGATGACACAGAATTCTCTCCTCCTTCCCACTCTTCTAGTCAAGTTCTGTTCCCTTGAAGGAGCGCATCACCCCCTTGCTCCCCCGAACGCAATCCCACCCCCTTCGCATACACATTCCCTTCAAATTCTCCCGGCTTTTGGACCGCTTTGATGATCAGATGGTAGAGCCCTGATTACAAATTTATTCCCGGGCGCTCAGTACGTCTTTATCTCTGCTATTAGGGACATCTGGGAGTGATTAGCGCCGCGCCCGCTCGCGGCAGCACTTGCCTATCTCGCTGTGGCCGGGGCTTGGAGGCTCGCTGACGTCAGGGCAGACGGCTCGGAGCCATCTCTGCCGAGCTGGGTGTAATCTGCGGCCGCGTGGCCAAATCTTCCCTGGGCCAGGCCAGCAGCTGGAACGCGCCCCCAGCCTGCGCACAGGGATTTTCTAAATATGTATTTTTAGCCGAGAAGACGTTTTTGTTCTCCTTGTTTGGGGTGAGGCAGGCCGGTTAATCTTCCCACTGCCCCTCTCACTCTGAATTTTGCAACTCGTGTCTGGTGCATTGAAAAGCATCCATGTCCGGTCCTGATCTGCGAGAGCTCCTTGGTCTTCATTGTGCCGGAGCGCTGTTCTCCTACATCCACATCTGCGGCCCGGGCCGTGTTGCCCCAGTTGGCCCGGGCGGAAGGAGTGTGGTGACAACTTAGCCTGGCTGCTCTTAAGAGTTGGCTTCCGCGTTGCCTCTTTTACCCCACCCCAACCCCACTCCCGGCCCTGGAACCCACTTGTCCCTACAGTTCTCGGACAAAATTTCGGAAAAAGGAGTTTCTACGAAGAGTGGCAGTTCGCCAGACCCAGATTACAGAAAGCGAAGTCTCAACCCGGCGCCTGACCCAGCGGCTGCCTTTGCACCTGCTATTAAAACCTAATGGATCTAGCGAAGAGAGGTGCTAGACCCTCTCTCCCCTCGAGAATTGGCCTTGTGCGCAAATACTGACACCTTGAGAAGGCAAGAATGGTTGGCGGCAGCTTGGTTCGCTGCTGTGACCCAGTGCCCAGAGGAGAGAGTGGGTGTGTTTGTATAATTCCTAGAACCATAGAACCAAGCCCTAGACCTCAGACTCGGGGCCAGTCTGAGCTTTCGCGCATGGAAAAAACAAACCGGAACCATTTAGGTCTGAGCATCCGTAGTGGTTACGAATCGGGCTGCGAACCGCAAGGTCGGCAGTTCGAAACTACCAGCTGTTTCGCGGGAGAAAGATGAGGCTTTCTGCTCCCGTAAAGATTTACAGCCTCGGATACCCCGTACAGGGTCGCCATGAGTCGGAACCGACTCCACGGCACATAACAACAACAATCCCATATTGAACGTTAAAAAGCTGCACATTTAATTCCTATTTTACCCTCTCCATTGCCTTCTAGTAATTCTGACTCAGCAAGACAAAGACAGGACCTGAATCCTACAATTTTCAAAAGTTCGCCAGTGGATTTAGGAACTGAGGCCCCACCCACCTACCCACTCTTGAGAACTTGTTCTGCGGCCTGTGTGAAGTACTGGGTCGCTTGGATGGACTTGGTTCGATTGAGGATGGGGAGGGATCGGGGGAGACCTACATTAGAATTCACTACAGTACACACCAGTTCTACATATCGATTTAGTTGGACAAGGAAGTATTCAGAGCAGACCTTTTCTTTCCACACAGTCTGCTAAGGGCAAGCTGCGTTCAATCAGAGGCTACAGTGGCTTTAGCTAAAGAGGGGGAAAGAAACGGCTCGTGATGTGAGTGGAATAAGATTTGTTTGGGGACTAGAAAGAAGTATCAAAAATAAAGAGGAAACCTAGTAGGGAAAACCTCCCAAACGTTCACCCCTCCTCAATACTTGGTCGCAACTGAATACATCACAACTCCAAAGTGTCTTTGTGTAATCTATAACGGAAAAGCACCATTTCCTGGGCTAAATCAAGAAGAAACGTCACATTGAGAGCTTGGTTCCTTCCCTTTCCACCCACCCCTACATCAGCCTAGGGGGAGGAAACATTGAGTTCTGTGTGGCTTGAGGCGTAGGAGTGGGGAATGAAGCTTTTAGACAATTGTATCCTCAATGACTTGGAAGACCCTGGGCTTCCAGGGCGTCTGGATGAAGGAGGGACAGATCAGGGGTGCTCCAAGAACGTTCCCACAGAGCTGGTAAGTGGATTCCCCACGACAAACTCTATGGTGGAGTCTACTCAGGCAAATAACCAGTTGTCAGATCTTTCAGATCACTCAAAAACAAAACAAAACCCCTGCATTTGCCTGTGGTATTTTCATGCTCAAAGCATAAATGAACATTTACTTGAATAAGATGGGATGATTCAATGCGAACCATAGGTTGTCCAGAGTGTCCCTGTTTAAATCCAAGCAAAGGCCATCAAGCCATTTTATGTAAAGAATCAGAGAGTATTCACCAGCTTCCCCCCATCCAACTAATATGTTTCCTCAAATAGTATTTCTAATGCCTGACCATTCCAGAGCAAGTAGACAAGACTTGATGTTTCTCAGAGACAAGAAAAGGTGTTTTCAAGTAGCACACTTTGTTGTAGTACCAAATCAACTTTCAATCAATGGTGAACAAAAACTGAAATCAGGGAGACCTACAAATTCTTCTGGGAGAAGCAAGTCATTTGCTTCTGTGACACCTGAATCTAGCCTTCACTAAATGCGTTGCTATAGAGAAGAGACCAGAAAAGACACTACTCTAAATTAAGATGGCTGTAAATCCATCCCTTTAAAAAGGATGAAACCCAATGGCCACTGACACCCTTGCTCGGTTGTTCTCCATTTAAAATGGGCTGCTGTTGATGATGTTGTTGTTACTTTGAGGTGACATTTATTTCTTTAGGTTAATGCAAATATGAAGGACCTGTTTTGCTTTTAACGAAGAAAACCTGTAAACAAACAGAACGTAGGCAGGGAACTGGAATTGGAGACCAAGGAAAACTGGTGGATTTTTACTGGGAGAAAGTGGTGGGTAGGCCTGACCAACCATGGCCTGTGCTCGGCAAATCTGGTTTTCATATTCTCGCTCAGTAATCACCCAAAGCCATAACTGTCTCTGAAATTATTCATTAAAGTCATTTTCAGGGATTCTCACAGGATGACTCTTTTACGTTTATGGTCTTAGGAGAGCTATGACATCAGCCTCTGTCTTTCCTCTACCCCCTTTAATTAATGTGCTGGGAAAAGAAGAGAGGCTAGGCCGTGGCTGTGTGCGTGGGGAGGGGGCGGGGACCCGGTGGGATCCGCGGGCCAAGCTACTCCTGGCGCGGTCAGCTGAGTTCGGGCGCGCAGACATCCTTTGATTAAGGAGGGTATTTGGGGAGTGCAGGCTGTGCAGAAGATCACGGCTGTGCCCCGTGGTGCTGTCAGCAGTGACAGATCCCAGATGGGGCCGCTACTGTATGGCAGATTGAGTTTCTCAGCAGAAAACTCGCCCTCCTTCCTAAACGTCTTCAAAAAAAAAAAAAAACTTCTCCAGATATTACAGGGCGCTTCGTGTGAAACTGATGATAAAAAAAAAAAAAAAAAAATGCAATCCTAAAGTTGGTTTGGTGTGTGCGTGGGTGTATTAGGGTCCCCCCCCCCTTCTTTTTTCCCTGCACTTCTCCATTGAGCATCTTCATCCGCAGGGCAGACGTGGTGGACCTGGGGATTGCTGTCCGCAGGGTCCCGCCCAGACGACACAGCACCGAGGGTCCCCCGAAGAAAATCCGGTGGGTAGGGACGCGGATTCTGGGTAGCGGTGGGCAATGCTGGAGCACGGAGGTAGCGGGGGTTGACTGTTGCCCGCGGGAACAACGCCCGCAGAGCACGGAGCAGGAAAAGAGGGCGGGGGAGCGCGCAGAGGTGGAGCAGAGTCTTGGGGTCTGACTCTCGCTGCCCAGCTTTGGGTTTCCCCGCGGAACTTTCCTGCCAGCCTGGGCCCCCTCGAGGAGCAGCAACACGGAGACCGAGAATGGGGGAGAAGGGTGTTTCTTGGGGTTTAGAAGGGGCGAGAAGACCGGTCCTGGGAGCCCGCCGAGCCCTGCAAGGTCCACAATGGAAGGAGCTGGTTGGAAAGCTGGGAGAGTGGAGGGCTGCGGGAGTCCTGTTGGCGGCTGCAGCCCGGAGACTGAACTGGGTCCTCTCTAGAATGAGAGGAGGCGCCTCGAGGCGCAGCTTACTGAAGAATCAACATTCGACACGTGGGGTTACCAGTCTGGACCCCGAGTTTTGCGTTTCTAGAGACACTTCGGGATGTAAACTAAGTAGCAGGAACATTTGGGACTTACTTTAAAGTTTTATTTAAAAAATTAAATCAAATGTCCGGAGCCCCTGCTTCCTCAGAGGCAACAGAGATTCTCTATCTCTTCTCCTGCCCTCCAGAGGATGCCTAAATCGGCTCCCTGGGAGCAGCAGTGGCAGAGAGAGAGGAGGTGGGAGACTGAAAGCAAAGCAAAGCTCACTGTACCGGGATTCCGCGCGGGTTTCTGGGCTCCACCCACCCCTGCTCCCGCGCTCCTCTTATCTGCAGGACGTGGAGTGTTTCTTGGGCCATAGCTGAGAACAAGGAGAGAGATCCGAAGATGCCAAAGGAAGCGAATTTTGTTTTTTGTTCTGTTTTCGTTTAAAGATAAGCAATTTCTTCTTCAAAATACCCATCACAGCGGCCTCCACCCCAAACCCTACCTACAGGTGAGGGCAGTTTGAAGTGCCAAGCTTACAACGGAGCTTTTAGGGAACCGAATGGTGAGAGAAGCTAAAATTAGCGCAGCCGCTAGCCGCAACGCTTCTCAGGCCTGGACGCAGAGGGGACCGCCGCTTTCTCCACCTGAAGGACATGGGCCGGGCTGCGCCTAGGGGTCACTTATTTGAACCAAGGACCGGCGCCAGAACTAGGCCGGGGACCCAGGCAATTTCGCCTTTCCTTTGCCGCCATGACCCGGGTCTTTTGTGGCCTCGCCAGCTACACTTACGAAAAGCCGACCGGCCCCAATCTCTGGTAAAATCAGATGTCACACTTTTAACATTACCCCATCTTCCCCTTTTGTAGACTCGATTTTTAAAAAGAAAATAAATGGGATGAATAGATCCTATATTATATCAAATATTAATATTGCAACTCATGTTTTCTCCAGTTTATGCAGAGGATGGATGCAGTTGCTTGCAGTCTTCAAGCACAAGTTGGTTGGGAAGAAATCTGCAGACCTTTATTCCAGTTCCGTGATAAAATCGCATAACGCTTTACAAAAGCAAACACACAGTGAATTTTAAAACTCCCGCTTGTCCTCTCTTGAAGTCAGCTTATATTTTCACTGCGCATGTTGGATGAAAGTGGTTTATTTTTATTTTTATTTCCTTGTACCCACATGCCTTGTAAAAGTTTCCTGTGCAGCGGCCCCGGCCCTCCTCTGATGGCCGCAGGACTTTGCTTCCAGACTGTAGCCCCCCGCCACTTGGTCTTCGCCAGGAGTCGAGGTGTAATTGTGACCCCGTCCGAGTCGCGAGCCTCCCGGGGGACGATTGGCCATGCCTGGGTTGGGGCCCGGACCTCCCAAGTGGCGGGCCTGGGAGCCGGGAGCCAAGGAATCCTCTCCCTCCTTGCCTCCTCCCTCTTTCCCTCGTGGTGTCTGCTCTGTTCTCCAGTTTACCCGCGCTCAGTGTTCAGCAGTTCTCTTTCGCTTCACTATTTTGGTTTTCTCTTGCCCTTTTCCTCTGTTAGCACCTTTTAACCGCTCTCCCCGTCGCTTTCACGTTGAAATCCCAGGCTCGGACTAGCAAAGTGGAGCTTTGTCGGAATCCGGTGGACAAGAACCGGTAGCCTCTGGCCCCTTGGCGCCGCGGTGGAGACGGAACCGGGCACGCTTCTGCATAACATCAGCGCGCGGGGTAATTTACCTTCCCTCGGCGCCTGTCAATATGACTAATTTCCACAGGGGTCAAAAAGCCTTTCTCCCGCAGTCCATCTTGGAGTGCTCTCTTATGCAGCAGACCGGGTTGGTTGTTTTGTTTCCAGTCGGAGAAATAAATACTCCTGGGGCGTCTCTGTCAAGGCAACCCAAGAGGAACAGAGGAATATACACTATGTCAAACAAAGGCAGCTCTCCTTGAACTGCGAACGACGATTGGGCTTCAACGACAGAGACCTGCTTACCTTTTAGTACACATTATCCAAATTCGTCCTTGATACCAATGCTATGTTTAGAAACGGGAAATCAAAAAAGAAGGAAATAGTTATGGCTTCCGTTATTTATTCTTAGTCTCGTGCAGATCCCCACTGAAACATTTTCTCTGCATTTCAGAGTGTGACTTCAGCTTAGAGTGTGCTAGAGTTATGCTAATCAGGACCGATGTTGTGTTGTTGAGTTTCATTGAGTAGATTCCGAGGCATAGCGACCTTGTGTATAGTGTTACCAAGGAGCGGCTGGTGAGTTTGAACCTCCGACCTTGAGGTTCAAACGGACCCTTGCGTCCAGTGCATTATCCTGCATCGCCAGACAGACAATATAGCACCCCAGGTAGTATTTTGCAATAGATTTTTAGCTGCTACTAACTTCTAAGCGTGAATCAGTACTGTGGATTTAAACATTCTCTGGAACTGGATGTTGTTGTTGTTAAGTGCGTCGGTTCCCACCCACAGCGATCCTGTATAGAGTTTCTGGGAGCGGCCTGAACCGCCGACCTTACAGTCCAAACCGACTTCGCAGTCCAGTGCATTAACTCACACCGGTACACCAGAACTCTAGGAACTGGGTAGATGTGACTAATTGATGCTGGTTGCATAACCTGGACTCACTTTGAGAAATGCGCTGAAAGAAGCCAAAGTGACCAGGAACACAAGGCAATTCCCTGCATGCCAAAACCTCTCTTGTCTGAAAAACAGAGCTGGGAGATTAAGGGCCTTCACCTCCAAAGGCAATCTAGCCCTGTGGGTGATGAAGAGATAAACCCCTCCAATCAGGGAATAGGGAATCAGTAGGGAGTGAAAGATGCAAAACAACCCATTTTCCTCCACCCAGGCATAGTCAATGAAGCTCCAATCTATAAACTTCCCTGAATTTATTTTTCTATTTTAAAACAACACACCTTACAAAAAAACACATCCTGTGATCCAAAGGCAAGTAAATGCCAGGCTTTAGGCAGTTTAGATCTGTTGGTGAGACCCACAGAAAAAACCTAAAAACTAAGAGAGCTATAAAGCGAAGCCCTAGGAAGCATTACTGAGGGCAGCTTCAACTCCCTGGCCTCTGCTGGTGGGGGTGGGAATCATACAAACACACACACACACACACACACACACACACACACACACACCCCTCCTTCTCTCTCTCTCTTTCATCTGTTGGTACATTTATGACCTAAATGAAAGTATATCCTTTTGGGGAAAGAGTGTCTATAAAATGTGAAATATGAAGAAACCATTTGAATATCCCCCCTCCAGGCCAGGCCCAATCTTGAAGTTTTTAAATACTTTTGAACAACTTGACTTCTTTCATAATTATTTTTACAAAAATGATGAAAATTGCTTCTAAATTGACCTTTGTTTATTCCCTGTGAAAGGGGGAAAATCCTCTAGCCCTATCTATATTTGGAAGAAGGCATGACTTATGGAAAAAAAGAATTGCTTGTCATCTTTGGGAAACCCTGGCACCATATGTTCCAACTTCTACAAACAGCTGTGAAAACCAAGGGCTCTTTCAATTCCCTTCCCTTTCCTCTTTGTCCCGCTGTTTCCCCCCAAATGCTACTGGTTTGGGTCTCACAAACATAAGACCATTCTTTCTCTTGGTTGCTCTTCTGAAATCCCTCCTAGTTTCACTACAACTAGTAACACCTCCTTAGAAATCAGATAGTAACCACCTGTTTTGTGAGGTAAAAGCAATCTGATTTCGTGTGTTGGGGAGAATCTGTTTATAACACAAGTAGGCAGGCCAGAGATTACTCCCCATGGAGTTTTCCCTATACCACACATTTAAATAAGATAGTTTAAAAAATCCCTTTCATTTTTCAATTTGACATCCACCTGAAAGTAGTTTCAGTTATTTACTAGCAGGGACTATGCAACAGGAAAAGTTCCAAGACACATAAACATAAATGTGAACTGAAGAGCTACATCATTTAGTGAAATGGATTTATTTGCATATTTCTGGAAGAGGGTGGCAGTCCTAACTTAAAGACATTTTTTGACATCTAGAGATTTAAAGACCTGGGTGGTGGAGTGGGCAGATTTTTTAACTCTCTTCTGGGATCATCCTTTTTATTTCTTAATTTACATCACTTAAGAAGTATTTCTCTTCTTTTTTTTTTCCATTGAGGTATAAAGCTTTACATTTTCTGAATAGGATTTGTCTGACAAGAACGTTTACATATGTAGTGCTGTAGGATCAGCACTGGACTGTGAACCACAAGGGCAGTTCAAACCCTTGAGTTGTTCCTTGGAGACTTTATACAGGGTCACTGCGTCAGAACTGACTCAATGACATTTAATAACAACAAAATCTTAGAAAAGATGCAGAAGTTCCAGAGCAGTGTTCATCCCACCATTTGTTGTTGTTGTTGTTGTTGTTAGGTGCCATCTGTTGTTAGGTGCCATCAAGTCAGTACCGACTCAAAGCGACCTTATGCACAGCAGAAAGAAACACTGCCCAATCCTGGGCAAACCTCATTATTGTTGCCACTCTTGAGTCCATGGATGCTGCCACTTTGCCAATCCATCTCACTAGGGGTCTTCCTCTTTTTTTTCTGACCCTCCACCTTACCAAACATGATACCCTTCTCCAGCGACTGGTCCCTCCTGACAATATGTCTGAAGTATGGGAGGTGAAGTTTGGCCATTTTGGCCTCCAAGGAGCACTCTGGCTGCACTTCTTCCAACACAGATCTGTTGAGTTTTTTTGGCAGCCCATGGCACTTTCAATATTCTCCTCCAACACCATAACTCAAAAGCATCAATTCTTCTACAGTCTTCCTTATTCACTGTCCAGCTTTTATGGAGTATCCTAAGAGGCAGCCATTTCTGCCATTTTTAGAAAATGGTCTTGCCTTCCTTTTAAAAGAACTGTTTGTTTTCAAACACCCATTAGAGAACATCAATCCTTTTTTCCAGTTGTGTTCTGGCTTAGCCTTTCCACTTGTCCTACAAGTCTTTGTTCTGTGACCTGGCTTAATTGGAGGAACACGTGGTTTTAAATTAGGAAATCTCCTCAATTGAGAAAATGAGGAAGTTTTTTTATACTTCTACAGTAGAATTCTAGATAGATTTTTCCAACGTATGATCCATTGAAAAAAAAAAAAAAAAAAGTTGATTGTCTGTTTTTCAGTCCCATATTCCTGACAGATGAGATCCTCTTCCTCAACATGTGATGTTGTTATTAACTGCCATCAAGTTGGTTCAGACTCATAGCAACCCTATATAGGGTTTCAGAGGAGCAGTTGGTGGCTTGAACTGCCCATTTTGTGGTTTACAGTCCCATGCTGATCCTACAGCGCCACACCAGAAGTTAAATATTTGATGGTATGTCTAAATATATTTAGTAAAGGATAAGCACTGGACCTCAAAGTCATTTGAATCACAAGGTTGGCAGTTCAAACTCACCAGCAGCTCCTCAAAAACCATGTACTGTTAGTCTAAACTGACTCCACCACAGCACTTAACAACATTTAATATAGGGAACTCTTGGTGTGGCACTACACAATAAGCACTGGATTGCTAACCACAAGGTAGTTCAAAACCACCATCTGCTCCTTGAAAACCCTATATGGGATCACTATGAATCAGAATGGACTCAAAGTCACTTAACAACAATGAGCTAATACATCCTGATTAGATTAATTTCAAAAGCATTACAGGCATTGCATTCCATGGTTCAAAAAAAAAAAGTTAATTTTTCAATATTTGCTCAGTTTCACACACACATACACTGCAGCTCATTTCTTGGGCATCTTAATTTTTCCTAATGTACCAAAACAGAACAAATAGGAATATAATGATTATTTTATGGTTGTATATTTTATGGTTTGATATTTAATTTTATAGTTACAGAATGATGTGGATTACTCCAGCTGTATCTGTTCTGGTGAAGAGGAGAATGTAGTCCCTATAAGCTTTGGTGGATTTCAAGAGGTTCACACCAAATGTAATCTGGTAAGGGACTTCTGATTATAATAAGAAATATCTAGGAAATTAGGAGTACAAAGGGTTACAGGCAGACCAAACAATCCCTAAGACTCCAAACTGAGTTATTTGTCTTTTATCTGTGACTGAGGTCAAGGCATAAGAGAAAAATGTGGACGGAAAGAAACACAGCAGAAAGAATGAGGCTATCATTTCTAAAATTGTTATTCATTTTTGGTATGCTTTCTCCAACTCATGTTGAAAAGGAATAACTTGTTACACATCAAATATAATGATTTTGCTGCATTCTAGCATGTAGATATTTTGTATGAATTACATATGGAATGAGGAGGGATTGAGAATAATCTCACAGGGAATTGAGATAATCTCACAGTTTACTAAACAGTTATACTTTTGATAGATTTCAGGCATTTTGTCTTTTGAGCTCAATTATATCAGTGCAGCCATGTGAGAGGTTACATGGGTCTCAACATTATCCATCCAGGTGACAGATGTGAAGAGGACATAGAGAGTAGGAAAAATGCCATGTCCAGGGGCTCCTTGCTAGGGATGGGAATAATTCTGCTGTCTGGAGTATTCTGTGAAATCCTGGTACATGGCCAGTATGTGTGGTTTTTACCTTGACTCTAGACTAGTCTCCTTCTCACCACACCTTCCTTGTGAAGGTAAATAGGAGTAGAAGCATTTTCACCTTATGGATTTGGTGTGTGTGTGTGTGTGTGTGTGTGTGTGTGTGTTGGGAGAAGGCAGCTAAATATACATGTTGCTATTGCTAAGTGCCATAAAGTCAGTTCCTACTCATAGCGATCCCATATATGGTTTCCAAGAAGTGCCTGGTGAGTTTGAACTGCCAACCTTGTGGTTAGTAGTCCAGTACTTATCCTACAACACTACACTATACTGTCCATTAATACATGCTGTTGTTATGTGCCATCATGTTGGTTCCAACCCATAGCAACACTGTATAGAGTTTCCAAGGAGCAGCTGGTGAGCTTGAACCACCAACCTTGCAGTTCTAATCAACTTTTCAATCCAGTGCATTAACCCACAGCACCACGTACACACACAAAAATCCTTTCACTTCGGGCATCTCACTGCCTTTCTCATAATAATACTAAATGCAGCAACAACAACAAAAACACACTGTTAATTTTATATTCTTCAACTACTGTAATGTTTTAGCCTCAGTTACCGTGGTTAAGCCACCCTTCCAAAGTGGGTAAGTTTCAGATCACCCACTGTGCTCAACCCTGGTAGGACCAAAGGGCATTGGTGGGTGAAAAGGACCCTAAACCCTCTGCCCCTGATGCCCTGGAGCTATTTATCAGACTGGATGTCAAAGACTCACATAATTCTAATTAATGTGTGCATATGTTGGCCAGTCTCTTGGTCACTTTTATGGGGTTTCCCCAGCGGTACTTGAATCAGCAGGATCACAAAGCCTGATGCTAGCACTCTGATGAGGATTAAGTATCCTAATGAATCATGTGACCAGAATGAATTTAGAAGGTGGCTAGATTTAGCCTTGGAAATCTCCACCTTGAGAAGTCTGGTCTGGGAGTAGTCAGCCAAAGAAGTTTAAAATGTCCTTGTCATCTGTATCTTGGCACACAATATTACTGGAATAATCTCTATAATTGTTCAGGAATACGTAAGAATTTTTTTGTCTTGAAAGTATTGAATTTAATATTAGAAATGAGCCTTCAAAGCTTATCTAGTCTAACCACTTCTTTACAGAAAAGAAGGATCAAGAAGCTGATGGACTTAGTGCCACTAGTTAGTGAATCTGGAGGAAGAGGGGAGATTGTTCCCTCCTATGGTAGTTACTTCCAGGAGTCTTTTCTTTGAGGAAGATAAAGAAAAAAGTAAAAATGAAATTGCAGTAGGAAACTTTTTGAAGAAAACAACGGAGTACAGGGCCTGGTGGTAGAGAGGTATGGAGAGAAATTAATATCTGGGGGACGATAATTAGGCAAGGTTGTAGAGTCCTGGTGTGGCGCTGTAGGATAAATACTGGATGCAATGTTTGTTTCAACTACAAGGTGGGTGGTTCAAACTCATCAGCCACTTCTCAGAAACCCTATACAGGGTCGCTACAAGTCGGAACCAATTCTACAGCACTCACATCGACTCCCAGGCAGTTATTAGAAGCTGATGCTTTCACACAATGGAATACTTTTGTCCATTTTTTTAATGATGTCTATAATATGTACTTAACAAAAACAACAACAACAACGTTCACTCCTGAGGAGAGAGAATAGTGTTTCCGAAAGGGAAGCAGATCTGTGACACACGCTAGTAGCTCAAAACCTGGAGAGTATCCAACAAGTGACTGAGGCGTGTTCAAGGGCTGCTAGGGCAAGAGCAATGGATATTGGGTTCCTGGTGGGCTGTGTCCCTGAGCACAGCCTGGGTCCCCAACACAGGTCTAGTGCCCATTCACCAGAATTGCAGAGAGTGTGGGCTGAAGGAGTGGTAGGTCACAGTTCGAAAGAAACTTGAAATAGGGAGAGGAAAGAGCGGGAAGAGAGAAATTATAGAGCTACGGATGAGAGTCTTGGTTGTCTATTGGGAAATATAGGCCCTCTGAGAGAGCAGGGCAGCCAGATCTGATCCGATACCCAGGCTGAAGATATTGGTTGGGCTGGAAGCAAGATGGCTCTGGGGTTTGCAGGGATTCAGGCTAAACAAACAAACAACAACAACAACAAAAAATTACTCTTTTGAGGTAGGTTTCAGTGGGGCCCATGGTCTTGGTGATAATGACGGGGCTGTCTTTCCCTAAATCATAGAAATTGAAAGAAAAAAGAAAGGGAAAACAAACAAGCCCCATAATCATCCTTGTATAGCCTGGAATGAATGTTCTGACCTCAGCACTCAGGTTCAAAACCCAAATTAATGTAGTCAGATCCTGTATTACACTCCCGTGACAGCGTCTTAATGTAAATGTAAAATATGTTTGTAATCACTTGTGGGCCCTGAAGAGCCATTAGAATATCTTGTTTAATTATAGGGGAATGAGCGGTGCATTACCAGCTAATTAAATCCAATCCTATTTGTTATTCTCCCTCTGCTGCTGCCTACTTTAAAATGAGAAATTTCATTTTAAATGTTCCTACAGACGAGTTTTTAAAACACATGTGAAAAACCAAAGAAAGAGAGGCAACGGGAAAGAAGCTGCGAAGAAAGAAAGAAGGGAGGCATGTAGGAAATAGAGACGGTGGCTGATGGCCCCGAGTTCAGGGGCGTCGGCTGAAACGCCTGGCCTTTCTGAGCTCAATTGGCAAGGAAGCCAGGTCCCGCGCTCTGAGATCCTCTTCAAAAAGAAGTAACGTCCTCTCTTTTCAGGGGCTTCAGCTTTCCCTATCCCCCGCCTTGAGGATTGTCGCTCAGCCCCAAGAATCGGAGCCCGGGAGTGTGGACTGGGTGCGGTGAAGGCTTAGTTCGCCGAGCTCTGCACTCAGAGCTGCCAGCCAGGAAGTGAGCTCATTGGCCGGGAAGGAAAGCGCCGAGACACGGCCTGGCAGCAGCTGGGACCAAGAGGGCACTCTGGGGGCATGCGGGCAAAGGGCTGAGGGTCCCGGAGACTATTATACCGAACTCCGAGAAGACCGTTGGCCAAGCCCGGCTTTGGAAAATGTCTGGGCCTTTGGTACCAAAAAGATCACGAGCAGTGAGTGCAGTCTTTCGCGCTCTGCAGGAAGAGGAGTGCAAGGTGTGAAGCGAAAGGCTCAGACTTCGAAGTCAGAAACGGGGGTGGGGTTTGAAACGTGCGACAGCTTTATCCTGGCGTTTGTCTGTACCCCTCCTATACGTACACTTTCACTTGTGTAGTGTCAGCTCTCCCCAAAGGCCCTGGCGAGTTATTTAAATGAGAAAACCATAGTGAACGCGTCCACCAGTCTGTAAATAAATAGATCTTTGTACTTTTGAAGTTAAGTCGTACTATGCTGTGGGGTCCAAAACTGGTTATGCACCAGCGCCCGGGGCTGCTCCCATGCAGTCCGTTTTGGGGAAATTATCTACAGAGTGACGTCAGCGACGTCACCTCTATACAGATGCAGTAAACAAAAAATGTGACAGCTTTGGGCAGAAATGTTTCCAAAGTGACAGCAAAATGCGCAAGGCACCTGTCAAGTGGAGACTTCCCCACCTCTACCTGTGGGACTGCCGGCCGGGTCCAGGTCCCCAGTCGATTATGGCTGTGCCCAGTGTATTCGCGCCTGGAAGAAAGGCGGCAAGGGTCGCCAGCCCTGGCGTGGAGGGTTGTAGTTCCCGGCTGTACCCAGGATTTTGTGCCTTCCTTGGAGCACTACTCTAGTTCCTAGGCACCATTCTAGGGCGGGGCGCGCGGTCTGTGGTCTGGCTCCCCCTGTCGCTGGCCTGTGCGCTGGACATCCTGTGTGACTGAGGATTACTGAAACCGAGAAGGTGGAAAAGCCTGAGACCCTCTGTGCGGGTAGTGGTTAGGGAGGTTTGCTTGGTGTGGGTGGTTATGGTCAGGCCTCGGGGAGAGGACCTTGTGTGCAAATCTCTTGGTAGACTGGTTTGTCGGTTTTGTTAGCTCTGCACCCTCAATAGATTGGATAAATTTCCATTTATCTAAGGAGCTCTGGTAGTTAGTGGTTACGAATCGGGCTGTGAACAGTAAGGTCGGCAGTTCGAAACTACCAGCTGCTCCGCTGGAGAAAGATGAGGCTTTCTGTTAGCGTAAAGATTTACAGCCTCGGAAACCCTGTTCAGGGTCGCTATGAGTCGGAACCGACTCGACGGCACTTAACAACAACAAGGCCTCTTTACCCCCACTTCTTTCAAGTGAATATGTTGTTATTTCGTGCCCTGAAGTCATTTCCAACTAACAGCGACCCTATGTCGGGTTTTTAAGGAGCGGCTGGTGAGTTTGAACTTCTGACCTTGAGTTTAGTAGTCCAATGCTTATCCTACAGAACCACACCAGAACGCCTCAAATGGGTAAATAATTAGTAAAGACTTGATTTTAACCTAACTTTCAACAAGATCTTTATGTATTTTTTGTGCCGAGTCTTGCTCTACATTCAGGACCTAAGTGGAAAGTTTTGGAAGCCGCCAGGAGGAAGAAGCCTACAGACTTTTCCTGAGGTTTCTCCCCTACGCACTTGGCTAGGCCCTCACCTCCACCTCCCCTCTCCATGGAGCGTCTCCTCCCTCCCATTCTGGTGTGTGTGTGTGTGTGTGTGTGTGTGTGTGTTGGGGGGCGGAGGGGTGGAACCTGGTTCCCTTAGTGGTCCCCGCCAGTAGCATCCACACATGGGGAGGGGGAGACCTTAAGGACTCTGAACCTCCCGGGCAGCGGAGGGGGCCTCCTTGGAAACTCTCCATTTTCCCACAGTATTTCACATTCATATTACTTTTCACACCCTGTTAGGCTGTAATGGCACTGAAACTGCTAAATACTTCCATGCACCAAGCCAGCCCTCCCGTGACTATTCTAGATCTCTCGGCCTTCTACTGGTAATAGGAAAAAAGCTTGCTCTCCTCGTGCGGAGCTGTTGGCTTCTTTTTGCTCTTTTCATTTCCTCGGAGTTGCAACCAGAGTTTAGTAAGGCTATGTTGGTCGTGGGTGCCGGCTGGAAGCGCTCAGGTGTGGAGGGGGTCTTGACGCTCGCTCTTCCAAGGGGCATTTGTGGGAAGAAAGGACTCAGGGGTGGGGTTGGCTTTTGGCAGCAGTGTGAGGGCAGACTGGCGGTTTTTAAAAGAGCTAGGCCTTTGTTCCAGACCTGGAGCAGAAAGAGCGGTTCTTAACTTCCTAATCAGCGCCGCCTCCCGGCCTTCTCTTCAGGACACCAGACCGCTTGGGTAGAATTTGGGCACTTTGAAGTAGCAGAGAAAAGAGCGATAGCGGCCACCGCCGCCTTTGTTCGCCGCTGCACAGCAACTTTGGGAGCTCAGCGTTGCTGCGTAAATCTGGAGGAAGGGTTCGAGCTAGGCGCCAGGTGCGCCGGTGAAGGGGGCTGCTGTAGAACAGAGGAGAAAGCTGTTAGGGCCAGCCAGTCTCTGAAAGTCGCTTGTTCTTTGGCTGGTTAGGGGATTCTAGGCACCCACTGCCCTAGCTGTACAGGGCAGATTAGCAGAGAGTGCAGATACCTTGAACTGAACCTCGCCTGTCACCGCAAACTTCACGTCCTGACCTGCGCGTTGGTCCGGGCTCCTAGAGGACGCTGTCCGCGGACTCTGGTAACTCGCCGCTTTGGTAGGACTGAAGCGGATGGCCTTGAGGCTTCATCCCGAGAAGAAATTAAGGGTAGTATTCTGCAGAGTCCTGATGTCGCGTTATGGGTTAATGCGCCAGACTGCAAAGCCATTCGAACTGCAAAGTCGGCTGTTCGAACTCACCAGTCGCTCCTGCTATATAGGGTCGCTATGGGTCGGAACCGACTCGTCGGCACTTAACGTTAACAATTCTGTGGATCCTCCAGGATCCCAGTTCTGCCAACAAGAAGAGAAGTAATAAAATCTGCCTGCACCCTACCTTTACTTCATGGGGGAAGAAACTAATTGTTAATGTGTACCTACCATCGGTTCCGTGAGAGACAGATGAGGCTTTCTGCTCCCATAAAGATTTACAGCCTCAGAAACCCTGTACAGGGTCGCTGTAAGTCGGAACCGACTCCATGGCACATAACCACCACCACCACCACCTACAGAGTGCCACACATTTTACATGCTGCATATTGTTCAATCTTCACAAACTGTAAGACGGTAATATCAAAGTTTGCCTGCAAACAAACTGAAGTGTGTAGAGGTCAGACTTGGACAGAGTCACAGTTAATACATCCAAACAAGCCTCAGGCCAGGGTGGGTTGGCTCAATGATGGGTCGTGCATTCTGGACCAGGTTTTGGTGACAGGAGAGGGACTTGAACTGCTTTCTGTGAGTCTCTGACATACTGTCCTAGATAGTGGTTTAGGTGAGGGGAATATCTGGTTCTAAGGACTTTAAGATTTGGGTTCCATTTTAAGTAGTTGTGTCATATTATTCCTCCAAAACATCCATGAGAAAGTAAAAGTTAACAGGAAACTCTGGATCAACCAGGGGAGTGGAGTCTACTACACATATGCCCCTCAGTGTCACTTTTGTCACTCTGTCTTACCAGCGTTTGAGAAGGTTTAAACTCAAATACTATCAATATCTCAACTGAGCCCAAAGCTCCCTTCCCTTCAGCCTAAAGTAAGGATGTCTCTTCTTAGAGGGTTAGGAAGGTTTAATGGGAATGAAGAATAACTTGGTTCCTAACTTCCAAGGGCTAGAGTTGGTCCTGGGAACAAGAAGGGACCACCCACCCCTAAACTGGGGGAGGATGGGGTGTGGGACTCTAGATACCCACTTTTCTTTTTCTTTTAAGTGATGATGTGTCAACATTTGGGAGAGAAGCTCCAGGACCTCCCCACTCCCACATATTGTTATGTGCATACACCCTCCCCACTCATATCCAGTAGCTGCTTGAAGTTATCTGGCCTTTCTTCTTATCCACAGAGAGACTGTCTGGTGGCAGCTTACTTAACAATGTACAGAAAATGATTTAGATTTTGTATTTAAGGAATTTGCCAAAGATAGGCAGGATGAAGTAGAACAGGCAAAGGCAGGAAGCAAAGAAAGAAAGTGTGCAGACATATGGAGAGGAGGTCATTGTGGTTTGGGAAGTGCTTGGGAAGAAGTTTTTATTTTCTCTCCTTACATAGACACAGCCTCAGCACAGATTATCTCCATTGCCTGTCTACCTTTCTCTTTCCTTTTTGCTTCATTCTGTGATGCTGACATTATGCCAGAATTGGAGTAGTCAGCTACACAGGGTACTGTAGCCAAGTGGGCATTATGGGGAAATTGTTTTAAAGAGTCCCCTATCCCAGTGCCTTCTTTCTCAAAAAACTCCCAGCCATCAAGACCATTCTGATCCTGTATAGGGATTTCCCATGGCTTTAATTCTTTACAGGAGCAGAAAGTCTCATTTTTCTGAGGAGAACTGGTGTTTGAAGTACTGACCATGTAGGATAAGCATTAGACATGGTCAAATTTTGTCCTTATCCCTAAAACCACACTCACCCCTGTGGCGCCATCTTGTGCCTTTTGGGCAGAGGGGGTAATGTTTGGAAGGTATCGGGTCCATTTCCTGAATTTCTGGTTAATCTGAAGGCTCTAGACCCTAATTGCCCCTGGAGCACTATTCCAACCTTGCAAAATAAGTGGACATTTAATGGAATTTAAAAGTTTACCACATTATATGAATTCATGAATTCATGTGACAGTCGTTGCAGTAAGGGAGGGAAGGATAACACCTAAATACCAACTAGTCATTTTCCCACCCCACTCCAGTTATTGATCATTTAATTTATAGTTCATTGACAAGACTGACAAGTGAAAACCTACTACATTTGTATACTTCTCTTCCCCTATTATCATCCTTTGCAATGATTTCTGCAGATCCCTGCAATTTGTGGTGCCACACTTTAGGAATGCAGAGGCAAAGAGGCTGACCACACGTGGGTCTGGGATTAGGTTACTAATTGAGTTGAACTTGGTCTCCTCTGATGGGGATGGTGCTGATCCAAGAGTGACGTCTATTCCTTTTCAGCGGTCTGGAAGCTCTAAGAGATCAAGAAAATGGGGGTGGGGAGAGGAGGGAGTGTTAAAAGAAGAATAAGAAACTAGGAAAATAAATAAGCATGCATTACATTTCAAGGACTAGGAATTCTGCCTGAGTATTCAACAACAACAGACGCTAAAATGTGTTTGTCTTTGCTTTTGCAGGGTATATCCCCACTTGATTTGTAGAGTTCATTTCAGAGTCTCTGAAATTCTTTGCCTAGGAACTACAAAGTTGTCAGGAAGAGGGGAGGACTCTACATACTGAAGTTGAGTAAGGAAAAGTGGGCGTGGGCGTGGGGCTGGGAAAGCTCTGAGCGATTCCGGCAGATCTACTGAGATCCTCAAAATTGGAGGGGTTTGCCGGTGTATCGCCTGCAGTTCCTGTGGGAGTCTCTGAGCTCCTCAACTCCCTGGATGACTTGAGACAGAGAGATCTTAGTACAGTTATAAATGACCAGAATGGTCTCATATGCCAGGACCAAAAAAATAAAAGAGAAAAAAAGAACCAAGTAAAACCAAAGCCGCTCCGGCTCTGCGCAATAAGTGGAGATTACACCCGCTGGCACTAAGTATAGCCGATCCTTTGGGATCCATTGGGTGGCTGGTGAAGTGGTGTGCGCGGCTTGGACTCTGTGCTAATTTGCAGAGGCGCGGCACTGGAAGGCATATACCTAAAACAGTTAATAAGTTGCATATAGTTGGCGGCAAATGAAGGACACTGCTGGCATTTTCTTTTATTTCTTTCTTCTTCTTTTTTTAACCCATCCTACTGCCACCCTTACAGCAGGTTCAGGGTAAGTGTGCTTTTTGCTGAGGACGGCACACCTTAAAATCCATAAGGGGCTACAGCACATAATAAACTAAGAACAGCAACGTCAGAGAAGATCTTTGAGTCGCTTGTCTGAGGCTGAGTGGCAAATGTTTAACGCCATGTAAGCCAGGCACACCTGGCCTGGGTCTTGGCTCCTGGATTTACTGACTTTGTGGTCTTCATCCAGCTCCTTGGCTTCTCAGAATTCGTTTTCCCGTAAGAAAAAATGTTTCTGTCTTGGAGAAATTCCCCGCATCATCTTACTAGAAATGCGATAATACAGACCGTTAATCTCCCCTTACCATCCTACGGTGTGGTTCCCAGCACCACCAACTCACCCACTGAGGGAACTCCAACCCTGCGAGTTTCACGGCCCTTCCTCGGTCGCGATTCTCAAAAGCGCACTCTCAGACGTAACCTAGTATATTCTCCAGCTCAGACCAGAGAAGTCTGATCCAATCCTTGGTTCTTAGAATTGCTGGTCATACCGTTCTAGCACCATCCTACAACCTTCTGGAGAACCTACGTTCGACCGCCCTGAAGGATGTGCCCTGAAAACCTGAACGAGGGCTCAAAGTCCTCAACCCAAGCCAAAGCAGTAGCGGTCTCCCCTGCCCACCAGCCGCGCGGACCCGTCCTCACATGCTAGACACTAAGGAGACTGGGAGTTGGACATTGGGCACGAGCTAGCTTTGGGGATCAGGAGGCGACATCTCACTGACTGAGCGGGAGCCCAGTAAGGCTGCACTCAGGGATGCCTGACAATGTCTAAGGCGCTGTGGAGGCACCCGACCGGGACTGCGCCACCGTCACCCCCCATCTTCCCAGCCCCCAGTCCTTGGGGGGGGGGGTGGTGGTTAGGAGAGGTTCAAGGTCAAGCGAGTGCCCGCCCCGCCAGGGACTTCCCCTTTGCAAAGAGTCCCTCGGTGTGTGCCAGGCCCCCTTAAAAAAAAATTTTTTTCCCCCACTAAGCAAAGTAAAAGGAACTCTGGTAGCGTAGTAATTACGAATCAGGCTGCGAACCGCAAGGTCAGCAGTTGGAAACTACCACCTGTTCCGCGGGAGACAGCCTCGGAAACCCTGTACAGGGTCGCTAGGAGTCGGTTCCGACTCCACGACACATAACCACCTAGCAAAGTAAACATCTTGCATATATTTCTAGAGTGGTCAGGCTCTAATTATAATTATGCAAGATCGTATTCCAGAAGCGTGGATATAGGGAGCCCGTATGGAACTTTACAGAACTGTTGTTACTTGCCGCCCAGTCGGTTCTGACTCATAGCAACCTTACGCACAATAGGATGAAACACAGGCAGGTCTCGCTCCATCCTCACAATTGTAACATTTGAGGCCATTGCTACTGCCACAGTGGTAATCCATGTCGTTGGGGGTCTTCCTTTTTTTTCCACTGACCCTCTTTTTACATCTTTTTAAATTTGCAGACTTAGAGAAGGGGAACCGGGTAACCGAATTGTGGAAACATCTTTTCGGTCACGTGAGCTCTATTGCAAATCAGGAAGTTATCTATAGCTGCCAAAAATCTTCGCAGTCCAGTGCTCCAAATGTTTACTGTTTCTTACACCTCACCACAGGGTGCGGAATCTGCTGCCTTCGCGGTTATTCACCTTTCCTATGCCCTTTCAGCTTCGATCTGACCCACCTGACTGCTTTCATTTTCCTTCTTTTTCCATTGGAGAGACCATGTGGTTCCCATACTTACCTGGGCTTCCAGCTCACCCTCCCACCCCCACCCCCACTCCTGTACTGGGAACTCTAAATCTCCTCCAGAAAGTAGGAAAGCCGGGTTTAGGAAGGGTCAGAAAAAGGAAGCCGAGTCGAGACCAGATGTGTAATATTATATTATTTCCCGGTGCATTTGATTCATTCCAGGTAAAAGTTCAGTGTTGTTGTTTAGGGCCTTGGAGTCGGTTTCGACTCATAGTGACCCTTTATAGGGTTTCCTAGGCTTTTAAAACTTTTTGCAGGATCAAAAAGTTTTATCTGGCAAAGCGACTGGTGGGCTTGAACCTCCGACTTTATGGTTCGCAGTCCAGTGCTTATCCTATGGAGCCAAGAAGTTGTTTTGATGCACTAATTGCCGGTCCTGAACCATGTTTGCTGGCAGGTATGTGGCCTTGTATCCCCCAAGGGTCCTAGCAGAGATCTGAAGGAGCTGTAAGCACTCAGACAAGGCATCCCGTTTGACTGAGTGGATGTTCTAATGTAGATGAGGCCACGAAAGTAAAGGTAGCTGTGTATATCCTGTGCCTCTTCGGTTTCAGACTCAGACACGCTATGCGCGTAGGGAGATTCGCTCCCACCTACAACTCAACGCCAACGTGTACGCGGATTACCCCAAATAATCTGGGCCTATGCAGAGAGGGTACCCGGTCCTGCTGGCCCGTCGGACGCAAGCAAGAATATCACTCGTTACTCATCAGTTCTCCATTTCAGACCCTCCAGTGGTCCAAAGCCTTCCTCAGAGACCAGAGATCATAGAGGCCGCTCCTCGTGCGCCCAGTGAAGTTATTGGGGTCTAAGGGTCTCCGGGCCGAGCCCAGTCCCCGCAACTACAGACCGGGCCCGCGAGTTTCCACCCAATGCGAATGCCCCTTCTCGGGAGCGGCCGAAAGCTGAAGTTAAAGTGCTTGATTACTGGGCCTTGACGACGGCTAGCTAGCTGAGACCATCGTTATCAGACGTCACTATTGGTCAGAATTGTGACCCTGTTCATTGTGGCCACTAATGTGCCTCTCCACTCTTTGTAATTGCTAGAGGACTAAGATACTCTCCCGGTAGCGCACACCCCGGAAGCATTTGCCGAGACCCGGAAGTAGCGGGAATTCGGACCCAGATCCCCTCGGGGTGAGCCCTCCTCACCCCCGCCCACTTGGGAAGTTCTCGCGTTTGTAGTCTGTCTTTGCAGCAGAGCAGGTCCCACTATCGCACCCTTCTCGGCCGCCGGCTGGGAAATGCTTACATCTGTGTGGCCAACTCCGGCCTCCCTGCCCCCCAGTGGGAAAAGACTTTCCTGGAGGGACTCCAGCGGATTGACATCCCATGTTCAGGTTGCTTTTTTGTCCCGCGGTGGGTACAGGGATGCAAACGGAAGAAGGGATTTACAATCGGCGCGAGAGAGACTATTAATAAACTTTCCCAAGGTTAGAGTGAAATTTTACTAGAGATTTTGGGTTGTGATTCATAATTCCGCTTGTAGAAAAGTACCACCTCTGCTCACAGCCTTTTATTTCCTGCGTCGCTGGCCCGCGGGGCGCCGAGGTAGGCGCGAACCCGGGTCTCGCCCGAGGCCCCTGGACGCAGTTCGCGAGGAGACGGGCTTGCGGGCCGGGCGGGCCCCTGACCCGCAGTCGTAAGAATGCTTCAGATCCAACCTGGGCTTGTTTCCGTGACTGAGGAAACATCTGGGGAGTTTTACGCTGGCGTTTGGGAAAGTGCTTACTTCCGAACTTGGCACTAAGCTATTCTAGGATCCAGGCAAACCCAGGCCTGAAAGGGGCACGAAGAAGGGGGTGGCAGCGCTGCCATCTGACAGGGTGCAAACTGGGGAGCTAACCTGTGGCAAGCATTGGGTGAAGGACGAATTAAACACTTAGATCTGGGTCCGCGCATTCTAGTCTCATTGTTTTAATGTCTGTAGTATTTAGGCGCAGTTTGAGAAAGAATAATGTCTTTACATTCAGAAAAAACATCAAAGACCAGGGCTGCTCAATATGGAGCACATATGGTAGTCTCGAAGGCCTTGCTTGCCAAAACGTGTTTCTCAGTATTTTTTTCCCCCCTTTCCTTTCTTTCGATCTTCCCCACCCTATTTTTTCCTTCCCAAATGGGAGGGAGCTGCGGGTTCAGGTTACCTAGGGCGTCTTGCGTTCACAGGAATCTGTGGGCGGCTGTATGGAGGCGATCAATGAAGCCTTTCAGGAACAGACTCTAGTCCAAGAAGGGACTTTGAAGATGAGTTGGCTGTGGGGGCTCCAGAGGCCTTTACTTGCCCAGAGCCAGCTATGTAGAGTTGAGGCTTTACCCTAGGTTGTTTTTGGGTATTGTACCTGCAAAAGCTCATTTTGCTGTTAGTAGCTGCTGCCATTTTACTGTTGTCAAGATAAAACTAGCCATAATCTCAGGCTCTAGCACATTGTTTGTTACTTAGCAATTAGAGGACACATACTGAATAATTATTGAATGAATATTGATTGAGATTAATGAAGACAGTAGTCTGAAAAGTCACTTTTAATTTCATGTGACTCAAGATTCTGTTGAAAAACTTCCATTTT
The DNA here is from genome assembly GCF_000296735.1 of Chrysochloris asiatica. Lineage (NCBI taxonomy): Eukaryota > Metazoa > Chordata > Mammalia > Afrosoricida > Chrysochloridae > Chrysochloris > Chrysochloris asiatica. The sequence goes on from NW_006408584.1 coordinate 2,851,838, forward strand.
CATCATTCATTAAAAGTCTATTTTAATAGATCAGAGAGAGGCAGAGGACAGTTGGATAAATGTGTAGGCAGTTTACTTTGGGAATTTTTTTAAGTGAAATCTCTGAATGGTCTTGTTGTTTTTGTGTGCCATCGGAGTTCTGACTCGTAGCGACGCTGTATCAGGTTTCCAGGGAGCAGCTGGTGACTTTGAACCAACCACCTTGTAGTTCAAACCAGCTTTGAAGTTGAGTGCTTATCCTATGGTTCCACACCTAAAAATGGCTTAGTTGAACCAAAACAGCTAGTGTGACAGAAGATACATCTTCAGAGAAAGATCATCAGGAAAAACCCCAAACAAAAATGGCAGTATGACTGGCTACTATAAGAATAAACAAGTTGTTCTCCTGGAAGCCATCAAGGCAAGCAATCAAGTTCCTTCAGGACAAACCCCCCTCTAAGACTGAAACTCAAAGGGAACACATAAGCAGGCATGTAAGCTTGCTGGGACCACATTGGTCTACTGGTGGTGAGTGGAAGAGGGGGAAAGGCAGCAATGAAGAAATGGACTGAGTTCAACCACGGTCCATAGACTCCCACTGACCTGGAGATGAGAGCGAGAAGAGGAAGGGCTGGTTGGTCCAAAGTGTGGTGAGACCTGGGAACATGTGAGCCCATGGACTAGGACATAGCCATGGAGGGCTAGAGCTGAGAATGCAGCATCCAACTGATATGAAGTGAGGGGAGACACCCAAGAACATCCAAACTTGCAGATAGACCCATTTGACCTAACCTCAATGGCTTGATAATCAGAACTTGAGTACAGGAAGATAAAATAAAAAATAAAATAATTTTTGATAAAGGGAATGAGGGTAAATTGCTACAATTTAATGAACTTGACCTATACTCATGGAGGTAGTGACTCTAAATACCAACAGAGAAGGAAGGAGTCTTCATATAAATTATTAATGCTATCCCCTCTGTACACAGGATAGGTAGGGATGGGCAACTTAGATATTGGCTACCTAAAATGAAGGGGCAATGGAGACATGAAGTGACTAGCTTACAAGGTTTCAAGAGGGAGTTTAGTTTAACAGTATGTGGGGGAAGAAAGAGTACCCACTGAATAGGTTTCATCTTGTCTAGATGGGTCTGGTGAAAAGAGAGGGGGATAAGATTCGTATGATTCAATAGTGAGTAATAGTTATCATGACTGTGACTGTCACAATTGTAAAGGTAGAAGTTTTGTAACAAAAATGGGGGAGTAGTTAATTTTATAGTCCAGAAATAAGGACCCTAGGACCATCAGGGGGGAAGAGCACAAGCGAAATGCGGGACCTTATCCAAAGAAGCAGCGACATCAGAGATGGAGGCAGAGATGGGGACATGGAGAGAAGGAGCAGCTGAGGACTCTAAATTCATGGGAAGAGAGGGACTGAGAGCTGGTGGCCAGGAGGCAGACTTGCAGAATGTGCCCTTTGGTGGTGTAAATTATATATGACTGAGTGTTAAAAAAAAAAAAAGAATAGAGAGAAATACTGTTAACTGATGGTACATGGAGGGTATTATTATCATTGTAATGAAACAAGGTGTATGATTTGTTGAATGTAATACTGATGATCTGCCCTATAAACTTTCACTCAATTCACAATAAAAACTTTAAAAAAAAAAAAAGGTTTAATTGAACTTTTGAATTTCCCTGAAAAAGAAATTGAGATCAAAGAGGTAAACTTACTTGACCAAGACACACAGCTAGGATGAAGCTGGGGGAGTGCCCTCTTTTCAGTGTTTACTGTAGTGCTGGGCTCACTGCCCCACACAGCCCTTGAGGAAAAACAAGCCAGATAATGTCTCCTCTTTTAGCCTCTTTAATTAAATGGGCTCCTTTCATCACTTCTGAAAAATGATCACAGGATATTATCCTTCAGCATATTTACATGCAGAGTTAATATTAAAGGCAAGGGTAAATTCTTGGGGCTTACATTTTAAAGAAGACCCATGCTGTCGCCAGAACACGCAGCTTTTTCTAAAGCAGTATTGATGGTGGGGGAAGGAAGGACACCACACATGGAACTGATTAAACATGAATCTCATCAAACTTTCCAGTGTTCTGGCAACTTACATGAATTATGCAAAGATACCAATGGGTAAGTTACCTGACAAGTATTTAGAAAACTTGGACTTTAGGACTAGTGCATATCTTCCAAAGTGAATTTCTCTCTCTCTCTCTTTATATATATATATGTGTGTGTGTGTGTGTGTGTGTGTGTGTGTGTGTGTGTGTGTGTGTGTGTGTGTGTGTGTGTGTATGGAGTCCTGTAGGATAAACACCGCACTGTTAACCACAAGGGTGATGGTTCAAACCCACCAGCTGTTTCTTGGAAACCTTATGCAGGGTTGCTGTGAGTCAGAACCAACTCAACAGCACTTAACAACAACATATGTTGTTTCTGAGGAGTGCCTGGTGGGTTTGAACTGTTAACCCTGAAGCTAGCCATCCAGTGCTTATCTTACAGTGCCACACCAGGACTCCATATGTACATATTGGAGTATCCTCTTCATAAAAGTCCTAGTGTGGCACTATAAGACACTGGCCTGTAACCATTGTTGTTGTTGTGTGCTGTCGAGTCAGTTCCAACCCATAGTGACCATGTATAGGGTTTCCAAGAAGTGACTGGTGAACTTCAACTGCTGACCTTGTGGTTCAAACCGACTTTTCAGTCCATGCGTTAATCAGCATTGCCACACCAGGATTCTGGCCTATAACCATAAGGCAGCTCAAACCAACCAGTCGCTCCTTGGAAACCCTACAAAGGGTCTTTATGAGTTGGAACCAATCCAACAGCACTTAAGGCAACAATAATATGTAATGCATATATGCATATATAACATACAGATACACTTACATGACATCTTACTCATTTTTAATATTTAGGTGATCTGCTTGGCCTGTTCTTATATTTTTTTATATGTACTATAAAATATAAAACCCTTACATCAGATAGGCAGCAATAGAGTCGATACTAAAACCCAGCTTATTCTTGCAGTAAGCACTCAGGGAATATTAAATCTGGAAAGGCCTCTAGAGATACTCTAGTCCCTCCATCTTAGAGCTGAGTACACTGGGGCTCAGAAAGGTGAATTCACCAGGTCACATAGAGAGCCCACATGGCTTCTTGCTCAGTGCCTCACTCTTTCAAGAAAGTAACTGCAAAGATGGGGTCACCAATCTCTGTGATAGATTTAGATGAGCATGGGTCAAGTATTTAGGATACCTGCTATTTATCCCATCCATCCTTGCTTCTCACCTTACTTCATCATTCAGGTAAGAAATCAGAATTTAAAGGAAACCTTGAAGTCCATACCATTCTACCTGGCACTGAGAGTTTTTCTACTATTACACTTAAATATAATTCTCAAGACCCTGACTGCTACTTCTTTATTTCTTATACAAAACCCTCTCCCTGGGCTATGCTCAACTGTAATACCTCCCAAGGTGATTGTGAGGATTAAGTTAGATAATCTACTAATAGTGCATTGCACAATGCCATATATATACTATTCACTTAATGCATGCTAGTAAATATCATCATTATTAAACATTCAATGGTTTCAGTAATCACTTATATTTGTTGGCATCCGTAGTTGCTGTTGTTGGTGTTAGGTGTTGCCAAGTTAGTTCCAACTCAGTGACCCCATGTACAACAGAATGAAATACTGCCCAGCCCTGTGCCATCTTCACAATTGTTACATTTGAGCCCATTATTGTTGCCACTATGCCAGTCCATCTCATTGAGGGTCTTCCTCTTTTTTGCTGATCCTCCACTTTATCAAAAAGTCCTTCTCCAGGTGTCAAGGTCCTATGTTGGGGTCCCACCTCGGCAAGGAAGTGTGGGTGTCACAAAGAAGGGAGATCTGGCGGCAAAAGTGATAGAGAAAGAGAGAGATGAAATATACACAAAAAAGACAGACACACAGATATGATGCAAGCTGGCAGGTAGACAGATCTGCAAACATTTTGCCTAGCATTGCACAGCATTGCCTGCAGAACTTACTCTACCTCAGCCTTTTATTCTCTTTTTTAGGGAGGGATTTGTGACAAAGGAAGGATGCAAGTCATTCAGGGAGGATGTCACAAAGAGAAGATGTGATTAAGACAGGATACGGAACTGAAATGTGATTAATCATTCAAAACAGGACATAATGATTCACAGGAACAACTTTTATGATATTTTCATAGTTTTTTCTTAACAATCTAACATTTTTATTTTTACATAAAAAAAAAGGTTCAATCAAGCTGTTATATATTAACTTTTAGGCTTAAATGATCTAGAGTAGCAACGTGCAGTTTCTTAAGGATACATAACATAAAGCAAGGTTCCTGAAAGGAGCCAAGCTGTCTCTACACTTTGCAAACTTTTGTTTGTGAGCAAGATCTCAGGCACCGGGCTTCATTTATCTATACCTAAAATGCTACATTGTTCTTAATATTCCTATATACTTTCAGGAGGAAGGAGCACATCTGGGTTAAACTGATTATATTCAGAGGTGGTTTAATGGGGCTGCCACGATCAACCCAGGGTCTGCATATGGTGTCCCCAGCATCCAGGGACTGGTCTCTTCTTGAAAATATGCCCAAGATATGAGAGACAAAGTTTTATCCTGGTTTTCTACAAAGCATTCTAGCTGTACCTCTCCCAAGGTAGATTTGTTCATCTGTCTATGGTACTTTTAATATTCTTTTCCAATACCATAACTCAAATACATCAGTTCTTTTATGGTCTTCCTTATTCATAGTCCAACTTATATGCATATGAGGCAACTGAAAATACCATGAATTGGGTTAGAGGCACCTTAGTCCTCAAACTGTCATTTTTGCTATTGAACACTTCAAAGAGGTCTAATTCAGCAGATTTGTCTAATGCAATGCGTCATTTGATTTCTTGACTGCTGCTTCTGTTAGTGTTGTCAGATCCAAGCAAAATGAAGTCTTTGACAACTTCTATCTTTTCTCCATTTACCATGATGTTATATTTATTAGTCCCTACGCACCTTCATCTCTCGATTATTCAGATCTCTTCATGAACTATAGACCTGAGTAGCTGACTTCCTGGTAGAGGGATGTTGTTGTTGTTGTCAGCTGCCATCGAGTCGGAACCGACTTATAGCGACCCCGTGCACAGCAGAACGAAACAATGTCCGATCCTGGGCCAACCTCACTACCACTGCCACACTTGAGTCCATCAATGATGCCACTTGGCCAATCCATCTTGTTAGAGGTCTTCCTCTTTTTCTCTGACCCTCCACCTTACCCAGCATG
>NW_006408584.1:2857975-2859542 GCF_000296735.1 Chrysochloris asiatica
CAATGTTGTCCATAGCTTGTCATGATCCACACAATTGAAAGCCTTCGCGTAGTCAATAAAGCATAGGTAAACATTCTTCTGGTATTTTCTGCTTTCAGCCAAGATCCATCGGACATCAGCAATGATATCTCTCGTTCCACGGCCTCTTCCGAATCCAGTTTGAACCTCTGGAAGTTCTCTGTCAATGTTAGAGGGTATCTCCATATAAATGTCCTTAGATTTTTAAAACTCAGCATGTTCAAAACAATATTTCTAGTACCTCTTTCTAGTCAACACATATAATCTGGGCTCCATAAATGACACCACCACCCACTTGTGCTCAGATCAACAACCTGGTAGATATCCTCCTAAATATCTTTCAAATCCATCCCTTTCCTACCTCCCACTTGCCTTAGTAACAGCAGATATTGCTTACTGGCCCCATAATTCCATAATTTCTCCTACTGCCAGAGTAATTTCCAATCTTTCCCTCATATAACCACTAGAGTGATCTTTATAAAATGCCATTTATGTGGTTTTCCTCCTTTAAATCTTTCATTCCCTCACTAACTTCAGGATCACCCCAATTGCTGAACTTTTAATGTTCTTCATTGTCTCCTTTCTCAACACTTCCTACACACATGCACAGCCCTGGCTCTGCTAAACTATGGAATACTCTAGGTGTTTTGTTTTTTGTTTTTCTTCATGTCTTTGCGTTCTCCCTTCTTCCTGGTACACTCCTTTCTACTTCTATATCAGACTGCATCTATTTGTCCTTCAAGAGTTAGCCTAGGCATGTCCTCTCCCTACAAGCCTTCACTAAGCCCTTGGGCATAAAACCTCCAGGACTGTAATTTCTCTTCTCCACAAGGTGTGAGTTCTGTAATGGCAGAAGACTATGTTTCTGATCTCTGTGGCCACAGTGCTGTAGTGTGTGGCACAAAGTAAGTATTTACCATGTTTGGTGACTATGAAAGTAACCCAGAATTAAAGCTTCTACAGCTTTTCATCATTGAGATCTTGGGAAGTTACCTTTTGTGAGTCTCAGTTTTCTCATCTGTCAATGGGGATTAATAATGTCCCTGGATGGTGCAAATGGTTAGCACACTTGTCTGTTAACAGAAGTTGGGTGGTTTGAGTCAATTCAGAGGTACCTTAGAGGTACCTGCTAATCTACTTCTGAAAAGTCAGCCATTGAAAACCTTGTGGAGCACATTTCTACAGTGACACACATGGAATTGCCATGAGTTGGAATTGACTTGAAGACAGCTATCCCCACACACACACACTGGTAATGTGAATATCAAATAAAAAGTGACTCTGATGGGCACAGGATATGAACAGACATTTCACTAAGGAAGAGATCTAGGCAGCCAACAAACATATGAAGAAATGTTTACGATCACTAAACATTAGAGAGATGCAAATCAAAACAACAATGAAATATCATCTCACACCAACAATAACAACAAAGATGAAAAAAGTAGAGGACAATAAATGCTGGCGGGGATGTGGAGAGACTGGGACACTCCTGCATTGCTGGTGGGACTGCAAAATGGTCCAACCTCTCTGGAAAGCAATATGGCAT
>NW_006408584.1:2860992-2898932 GCF_000296735.1 Chrysochloris asiatica
CTGATACAATTTGATGAACTTGACCTACACCTATGGATGCAGTAACCCAAAAGAGGGAACAAATACTTACAGCAAGAAACATTCCCACCCCTTCCACACACAGAGTAGACAGAGATGGGCAACTTGGACATTGGCTACCCAAATTGGGGGGGGCGGGGGGGAGGACTACAAAGGCAAGAAGTGACTGGCTTACAAGCTTTCAAGAGGGAATCTAGAGCTAGGGGGAATGGAGGAAGACAGAATCTCCAGTGAGTATTATCCAATCTGTCTAGGCGGAGCTGATGAAATGAAATGCAGAAGGGTCACTTGTGATACAATAGTGAATGATTGTTATCAGGACTGATTGTGAGGCTTGGAAACGTAAAGGTAGACGTTTTGTAGCAAGGAAGGGAGTGATTAACTCTCCAGTCTAGGAGCAGAGGTCTCTAGGACCATCAACGGAGAAGAGCCAAGAGCAGGACCCTACCCAGAGAAGCAGAGAGGCCCCAGATGGAAGCAGAGACGATGAAGTGGAGTGATGAAGCAGCTGGGGACTTTGGATCCAGAGAGGGAGAGGGACTGTGTGCTGAAGAATGGGCGTGAGGGGGAGCGTAGGGGGCGGGTTTATAGGGTATACCCTTTGGTCGGTTGATGATGCATGGAGGGGATTGGAACCATGGCAATGAAACAATGTACGGTGGAATGAATGTAAAACTAAAGTTCTCCCATGTAAAATATCATATAATTCACAATAAAACATGGGGGGGGGGAAGTGACTCTGAAATCTTTTGTAAAGTGTGTACACATGGCAAATACAAATCCACATTTCCTATTCATGTACTAATTTTCATTTATGCATTTCTTATACATAGTATATGCATCCATGCATGTTCTTACACAGTTACATGGAGAGTCAGTTTCAAAACATCTTTTCTCTGAATTCTACCCTTTAAGAGGAATTCTGAAATAGGTAGATAAATAATTACTTTTGAGAACTAGTCCAGGTCCTAGCTAATTAGCATTTTAGCATTTTATAACTGTTCCCTGGAATTAACCGTCATTCTATGAATTCATTACATCCATACACACAAATGCAAACTCAGTTCAAATTTATATAGCATCTAATGCAGCGCTATATAGAGTCCTGGTGTGGTGCTATGGGTTAATGCACTAGACTACAAAGACGGTTTTCCCCACAAGGGCGGTAGTTCAAGCTTAACAGCTGTTCCTCAGAAACCCTATACAGGAATGTTATGGGTCAGAACCAACTTGATGGCACTTAACAACAACAATACATTAATAGCAGCCTAATGCTGTTTCTTAAGGAGCTCTGGTAGCATACTGGTTATGAATCGGGCTGCTAACCTCAAGGTCAGCAGTTCGAAACTACCAGCTGTTCCATGGAGAAAAGATAAGGCTTTCTGCTCCCATAAAGATTTACAGCCTTGGAAACCCTGTGCAGAGTCACTATGAGTTGGAACCGACTCCATGTTACTTAACAACAAACAATGCTGTTTCTTACTGACTAATTTTAAGGAGTTTATTGTGAATTGAATGAATGAAGATTTCTCTTTTTTTTTTCATTTTATTTTTACATCAATTACATGGAACAGTTACTAAAGGCGTTTTTACTGCATTTTGCTTAGGAACAAACTTAGGCACATCCTTTAGCAACATGTCTCCTTTGTACTGTTACATCAAAGTGGAGATCAGCAGCTTCTGATGCTATTTTTCCTATTTCTTTTTCTCTCCCGGTTGAACTAGGAAGTTTACTCAGAATGGGTAACTGATACAAATGATTATTTGTATATAATAACCAGAGCTGATAATTATATAAATTGGCCTGTGCTTATTTTACTGCTTTAAGTACCACAGTTATTTCTGCATGTTTAACCTTCCTGAAATTTGCAACCTGCTGTTGTAATTTCTCTATCAGTAGCAGAGAAGTTCCTGTGTTTTGTTTTGTTTTTATTTGTGGGGAGGTGAGTTGTACCAAAGTAGTCCCACCAGCAGAGTATGAGGATTCCAGTCTCTGCACCCTTGCTAGTATTCTTTTCCTGTTATTTTGAACTTTGCTATTAATGCTGTGATGAGACGTTTTCTCATTATTGTTTTAATTTGCATCTTTAAGCATGGTACTGCCCTGAACTGTCCAGCTTCTCACTCTGGTTCTGTGAAGATTTAAAATCTCAGAAACCCTATCCAGGGTTGCTATGAGTTGGAACCAACAGCAATGGCTAATGGGAGGCCTGGTGTGGCCCTACAGGGTAAGCACTGGACTGCTAACCACAAGGAGGGTAGTTCAAACCCACCAGTAGTTCCTCAGAAACCCTATACTGGGTCGCTGTGAGTTGGAATCAACTCCATGGCACTTAACAACAACGGCTAATGATCATGAGCATTTCTTCATGTGTATGGTCATTGCATCAATGTATTATTTGGTAAATTTCTGTTCTGCCCATTTTTTTTAATTGCCTCTCCTTCTGCAGTGCGTGGTCGCCCGCCATGCTGCCCTGGCGCCTATGAAGTGAAGGCGCACCTTCCTGCTGGCTGTGGAAAGCGGGGTGAGAATCCCTGTTCAACCTCCTCTACCTCCTGCCTCTCGTTCTTCTTTAAAAAGCCAGGTGGCGCCAACTCTCAACACCCGCTGGAAGTGGAAGGTTTTCTAGCCTGCGCAGAGTGAAGACAAGAAGCGAACTGAAGAGACAGCCTGGGATTGGAGCTTTCTCTCTGCGCCCTCCACTCTGGAAAAATGCATCTGCCTTTTTCTTCCTCCGCACCCCTTTCAGGATGACGGCAAGCCCAAAGGAAAACGGAGTGTCCTGTGTGCCACATGGAGCTTGGGGAAAGGAAATGATTAAAGCCGTGAGGTTTCCTGGCGCTTCGCGGTGTTTACGGTGGGTTTTGATTTGAGGAGAGCTGGAGAGGTTAAGGCCGGTTTCAATCTCCTTGTATCCTGTATCTGTCTGTGCTGCAGATGACATTTCTGGAGGGGAGGAGGACGCGCGCCTGGCTGTGCATGTACCTATGGGGGTACGGTGATGTCTTCGTGTGTCGCATGCGTATGTGTGTTGGTCTAGAGGAGAGACAAAGTACATGCGTGTGTTTATATAGAACTAGAAATCCTCCCAGCTGTAAAAGGAGGGTTTTGAGGATCTCTTATGGACAGTTGAAATTCGTAATCTATTTTGGAAGGCACAAGCTTCAGTTTTCAAACCTGATTTTTTAGCCTTCAAATGTTTTCTGTCTTTCAACTACTGTTATTTAACGGGAAGAAGGGAGAAACCCATTAGATGATTGTATCTATCAACTTGATTTAAACCAAATTTCATTGGACAGAAATGTTTGTTGAAACTTGGAAAATAACTACTACTCGGGCCATAAAAAATTTAGCCTTCCACATATGCTTTTGTGAAGCATCACCAAACCTGAAAATAAGATAAATTCAAGAAAAGTAATGTTTTTTGTATCCACGGGACAACTATGAGAATAGTCTTCGTATTATGGCCTGTAGCAATTTTAAGATTTTAATTGAAATGATAGCACCAAACACATAGAGTACTACTCAGCAATTTAGTAATGATGACAGTATGCTATTAATGCTGCTCCTAGCAGTGTTGGTAGTGTGCGCTTTAGAGCAGTGCTTTTCAAATACCATCAGTAATTTATGAAATCAGTATTGTGGGATATGACTAACATTTTGGAAAAATAAAATAAAAAATACCAAGATGGTAAGGATAAATGTTCCTTCGTGAATTTTTCTCTCCCTAAATGTTGGGAGTCCTGGTGTGGCGCTGTGGGCTAATGCATCAGACTGCAAAGTCATTTGAACTTCAAGGTCCGTGGTTCAAGTTCACCAGCTGCTCCTTGGAAACCCTACACAGGGTCACTATGGGTTGGAATCAACTATACGGCACTTAACAACAACAATGTTGCAACAGATTGGAGATTGGAACCTTAAAATGTTATTTCTCCTGTCGTTTTTTTTGTTTGTTTGTTTGTTTGTTTTCTTTCCCCACAGGTTGAAGTAGGAAGTTTTCTCAGAATAGGTAATTGCTACAAATGAGCTAGAGCTACAATATGTTAATTGATTGATACTTGTTTACAATACTTTAAGTGCTATAATGTAAAATGTAGTTCTTGTTGTGGATTATACTTTTTGTAAATTTGAAAACTATGTTTTCAGGAAAAACCCATGGTTCTGTAACAAGGTCCCCATTGCTTTTATAATCTTTAGGTTTGATGTACAAGGTTGAGGTCCTTGTTTGCTCTGTTGTGCTCTGCACTGTACTCTTGGCAAAAGTACTCTAAATAAAAAGGATATTGGAGCTGAGCACTCAGTTTTTAAAAAAGAAATTAATAGATTTTGTTTTTAAATCAGTTTTAGTTTACAGAAAAAGTGTACAGAAAATTCCATTTGAGCACTCATTTTATTAATCTGTTTGTCTCTTGCAGACAACATATTGAAGTTCTAAATCCATTCATGAACTCTCAGGATGGCTGCAGCAGGTTCTGTCCGCTGCAGCTGCTTGTCAGTCACCTCCTCTCTTGCCTCATCTACGCAGCTGTTTCTCCCAGTAAGCACTTGATTCACTTTTCTATCCCTTCATCTGGTGCTCAGAGTTCAGGACTGTCCTCTGTGTCTGTCTTGTCCAGTTTCCGTAGTATCCTTGTTGCAGAGAGCCTGCACAGCCTTTCTGCCTAGTCTGCCATTTTCTCCTTGTGCCTTGAGTACTCATATTTTACAGTCTCAACCTTTATGTTTTCCAAATAGTAGTTAGTGATTTTTCCCCCTAATTATGAATGTACAAGAGGTCATGTCAGGCTCTGGGCCCAGGAAGAGGACGAGGAAGAATGAATGACATTAAACTGCAATCCCAGGAAAGGACAGGTGGCAATATAAGGATCGTTAGAATAGAAACTCAGAACCAAGATTAAAGCAGAAGTTTACTTATTCAAACTAGGTATGAGAGGGTCATTTCCTGAGTGGTGTAAATGATTAGTATGCTCATATGCTAACTGAAGGGTTGGAGGTTAGATTCCACCCAGATATGTCTCCAAAGAAAGGCATGACAATCTACTGAAAAATTAGCCATTGAATACCCTATGGAGTATAGTTCTACTCTGAAACCCATGGAGTCTTCTTGAGAAGGATTCAATTTCCATGGCAACTGGTGTGTGTGTGTGTGTGTGTGTGTGTGTGTGTGTGTGTGTGTGTGCTTATGGGTTGGAGGAGAGGTAGCGAAGTCTGAAATTTTGGAAAGGTAATTCATTATTTTTACTGGGACAGGTAGGATAGATAGTCTCAGGCCATGGGAAAGCAATTTAGGAGGTTAATGATTAATGTTGGGGTAAGGAATGCCTTCTGTCAAAGAGGAAGGGATATTACTTTTATTATTAAAGTTCCAGGACATAGATTAGACTGTATTTACTAGAAGGCAGGCCATTTTCGTTTAAAAGGCCATGGGTCTATGAGCTCTTACCCCATTTCCTAGTGAAGGAACTTATTAGAACCTGCATCAGGAATGTCAACTATAACCCTTTTTCAACTGTAGACAATGGGGTTGGTTAGTTGAACTAAGACCGTGTTTGAGTGTGACCTTCTTTTTATATCTTCACCTAAAACATATTGATAATACCTTTGGATTCCTGCCCCATGTGGCCAGCCAGAGGAACAGGAGATTCAGATTTGGACTTTGGGAGCAGTGGAACTAACCACATTCCCCATCCTAGCCCTACTAGAGCTCAACACTACAGAGTATGATGTTTTCCCCGACTAATAATCAAGTGGGCTTTGTTTCCCATTATCTGTTGTTCCTGAAATGTGTAATTTTTATAGCAATTCTCAAACTTTGTCATAATCCACCCAGAGGGTTTGTAAGCACACAGATTTCTGGGTCTTACCTCTGCTTCCTGATGCTGTGGGTCTAGGGTAGAGCCTGAGAATGTGCCTTTCTAACAAGTTTTCAAGTAATGTTGATGCTTCTTGTCTATGAACCATGTCTTAAGAACCACTGCTCTATGGAATCTTGAGAAGGGTATAGAGTGGAGAGGTAACTGGCAGGACAGAGTAACTGGCAAGACAAGTTTGTGGCCTTAATACCGGGAACTTCATCTCTGCAAGCCAATCCTCTGACACTTGTCACTAAGACAACAACAACATGAGTGTTCCATAAAGTCTTCTTGGCTGTAATCTTTATAGAAGCAGATCATTAGGCCCATCTTCTGTGGTACCACTAGCTGGCTTCAAACTGCCTGCCACACTTCAAGGTTAGTGGTCTAATACAGCCTGTTTTCAAGACCCATCAACCTTCGGGTCTGAGGCCATAAATCCATTATTTAATTTGTTTCATTTTGACTCTTGCATATTACACATTTGGGGAAAGGATCCAAGTGACAAATCAAGGCATTGAATTAAAAGCTCAAGCAAATGATAATCATAACCGTTATTATTAAATAAAAGTAATACTTAGCACATTACTGCAAGAAGGCAGTGACTCCATATTAAGTGGGGCCTGAAAACATTAATATGACTGATTTTCTTCCAAGATATCCCTTGGTCCCAGGGCCTGGCTCATTGTTAGTTGATGGCCTGTGGCTTCCCAACACTCTACTTTACTCCTGCTGCTGGGCCTCAGAGAGGAATGGGGGTGTTTTTAAGCCCAGCGTCCTTAATGAACAGTGCCTGAACCTGAAATGTGGGAGTAAATACCCAAAAAGTCAGATGAGAAACTGCTCTATGAAAAGTTGGTGACTTTGACAGGGTGAGTTTTAAAATAATAGATTTGTTTTATTTGACACTTTAGTAAATGATTTAATAAAGCAACAACGTCAAAGAAATTATTCTGTGTTTTTCATATCCTGCAGCCTGGAATGTCTAAACTATATTATGCAAAATGATGTAGATGTCCTCTGAGACTGTGGTCCTTAGCCTTCATACCCAATAACTTAGTCCCATGGGTGTTTGGCTATGTCTAAGAAGTTTCTGTAGCTCTACAAGCTGCTCCTCAGAAACCCTATACAGAGTCCCTATGGATCAGAACCGACTCAATGGCACTGAACAACTAAGGGGCAATTCTACTCTGTCCTGTGTTGTTGTTGTTATTCGGTGTCATCAAGTCAATTCTGACCCATAGCGACCCTGTATAGGGTTTCCAAGGAGCAGCTGGTGGATTTGAACTGCCAACCTTGTGGTTCACTGTCCAGTGCTAACATATAGTACCACACCAGAAGTATATATAAAAATACATATGCAGCACATAGGAATATGTCTATGTACATGCCCACAAAATAGACTGCCATTAAATCGATTCCGACTCATAATGGTAACCCTATAGAAGTCCTGTGTGGCACTGTGGGATAAAGCACTGGACCACAAGGTCAGTGTTTCAAACTCACCTTAGAAATTCTATACAAGATCATTGTGAGTCAGAACAAACTTGATGGCACCTAACAACAACAACATAGTACAGAGTAGAATTGCTCCTTAAAGGTTTAAGGAGCCATAAACCATAAATCTCTACAGGAGATTGTCTTTCTCCCAAGAAGCAACTGATGGGTTTTAAGTGCCAGTCTTGCAGATAGTAATCCAATGTTTGACCCCCAGCACCAGGCCTCCTTAAATAAAGGACATTTACCCTAGTTTCCCTTTTTTCTTGCATACCTCTCAGTGTCTTCATTTACCATGGTTTTGTTGTGCTGACTTCCCCATATTGTGCTTTTCCCTTCACCAGAATTAATACAAACCCTGAGTCAGAATCCACTAGATGGCAATGGCTTTGGGGCTGTTGCTTTATTATCTAGTAAGTGATTCTTCCTCCCGCTTCCATCCCTGGTAACCATCAAAGAACATTGCTTTCTATATGTAAACCAGTTCTTGGCTTTTTAAAAAGTAGTATCCCATAGTATCTGTCCTTCTGTGATTGCCTTGCTTTACTTAGCATCATGTCATCCTCCAGATTCACCTAAATTATCAGATTTTTTTTTTGGAGGGGCTTATTATTCTTCATTGTTGCATAACATCCCATTGTATATATGTACCACATTTTATCTGTTCATCCATTAATGGATATTTAGGTTGTTTCCATCTTTTTGCTATTGTGAATAATGCTGCTATGTACAAGAGTGTTCATATGTCTGTTCATGTCAGTGTTCTTATTGCTCTGGGATATATAACTGAGGAGTAGATTGCTAGATCACATGGTATTCCAGTTTCTAGCTTTTTGAGGAAATGCCATACTATTTTCCGTCGTGATTGTACCATTGTGCAATCCCATCAGAAATGTATAAGAGTTACATGTGCCCCATGGCATCTGTTGTTTTCTGAGTTTTGGTTGTTGTTTTTTCATCAGTGCCATTTTTTCACGGATGAAATGATATCTCAGGATAGTTTTGATTTGCATCTCTCTAATTGCTAATGATTGTGAGCATCTTTTCATGTTTTTGTTAACCCAGTGAATGTCATCTTTGGTGAAATATCTGTTCATGTCCTTTTCCCCAATTATCAACTAATTTTATCTTTTTTGTTGTTGAGGTGTTGAAATTTTCTATATATTTTAGAGGGTAGACCTTTGTCAGATATGTTGCCAAAATTTTTCTCTCAGTCTACAGTTTCTCTTTTTACTCTTTTGGTAAAGTCATTTGATGTGCATAGTATTTAGTTTTTCAGAGGTCCCTCTTACCAGTGTATCTTCTGTTTCATTAGTGAAATTTTGTTGTAAAATTTGGCATAAACTATTTGAAGTGTCAGACTTCTAGGCTATCACAGAATTGACAAGAGTCAAGGGACTTTTATTGCCTTCGTAGAATTTTTCTTTATTGTCTTCATAATCACCTGCTTTATGAACTAGCTGGAACTGATGTTGCAATTGGTAATTTTCTTAGAACCCTAATGTGTTTATATTTTTCCATCTTTTGATTGCCTTTATTTTGGGGAATTGTTAGTAGATGGATAAAAAGAAAATATATTGTAAACAGTTCACAACACAAAAACAAAATTCCTTGGACCTTTTACAGATGCCACATATGCAAATAAATGTGGTTTTGCATTCCAGAGTCTTTCAAGAGGGAATTACATTTTCCTCACTAACTTCTTTCTTAACCACATATATTGTTTTTCATGTGTATTATAACTAAGTCAGGTTTGACATTTAAATTAATTCACATTGAATCACTTCAACTGGAGACGTAAAATACCTTCTTCATTTGATTCAAGTCTTTTGTGCAATCCTGGTTGAATTGTACCAAAGTAAGGATGCCTATTGCTTGCAAAACCAAAAAATGGAAGAATTAGTATGTTTTTTCTTTCATTACTAAGGAAATAGGTGGAAAAAGCAATCCACGACATATACTTGTAGTCTGAACACAGCTGCGTTCTTAAGGCAAACCGTTTATAAAATGAATGTGCATATTCCTAATTGAAGTAAGACTCAGTCTGTTTTCAATCAGTCATAACTAGTCATTCCTCCACTAATATGTAGACCTTAATTTGAAGCAGTGGGAATCTTTTCTTTTCTCCACGAAAGTTAACAGGGTTGTTTAAAAAGACTGCAATTTTAGTAGGAACAAAAATGTAATTTGATTGTTTGCTTAAACTTCTGTAAGCACTTTTGCATGAATCTTCAATTTTTGCCCTGGGACAGCAACAAAGTACACATTGTTTTCAGTGTTGATACCTGGCAGCAGATAATGAAATATATGTAAGATATTGAAATAATACTCAGAGTTAAACCTATGAAGTTCAGGAAACCCTGTATTAGCTGTCTTCACTCTGCTGCTAACTCGGTCCTCTTTTGCCAGGCATCCTTTATCATTCCACCATCTTTTCGTGCCTTGTTTTCAGACTCTTGAGATCCAAACTTAAGATAGCATGAGTTAGAGTTGGTAAGAGAATGAACACTGGTCTCCTTAGTGACCACAGTTTCAAAACACACCCTTTAATGTCATTTGACACCGTTTTCTACATGTGCTTTCTTTCTAAAGTGGAAAAATACATTATTGAGAGTTTGTCAAATGAAACTATATTGCAAAACATTAACAAAATACATGGGATTCCAAAAGGCCCTGCTTGATTGAAAGCAGTTGTCTGTTTCAGAATGAGAATGCTGCTTACCCTTTCTGTTGCCTATCTGTTTTTAGGTTCCTACAGAGCATACCTCTAGACTTCTGTCCCCAGATAGCAGTTTTTTCACAGCTAATTCAGAACAGATAGAGCTAGAGTTTTAGAATACTCTACTTTTATGTATGTTATGCCTTAAGTGAACATTCAGGAAAATCGCATCCTCATGTTCTCTCACGGTCATCTCATAGGAGGTTGCTTTTCCCTGCATGCCCGTGGTGTCCAACAACCCCTATTAAATTGCATAATCAGGCTGGTCCATCCCCAGCATGTTCTCACTGTTGCCAAGATGTAATCATGTCCTTGGTTGGTCCTTTGGGGAGAAGTTCTTTCCAAGTCCTGGAGCTTAAGGATTGATTTGTCAGTTATTCCTAAATGCCCTAATTTGCCTGACATTTACCTCTGAGAATGACACCAAAATCAGCTCTGCCACTAAAAAGAAATGCTCCATTTCTATTGAGAAAGGAGAACAATAGCCTCCTGGAATTTTTAATTTGCATACAATTAGAATTTTTTGAAAAAACGCCAAAAAAATTTAAAATGTCACTTAACTAATCTGTGAACTCACCAAATATGTGTGTGTGGTGTTTGTTGTTGTTAAGTGCTGTCAAGTCGATTCCAACCCATAGCAATCCTATATAGGATTTCTGAGGAGCAACTGTGGTATTTGGGTGGTGGGAATTTATAAGGTGAAAGAGATACTTTTCTAAAATCGAATGTATTTGAATCTTAATTATCTTTTTACTAGGACAGAATTGTTGTTGTTGTTGTAAATGCTGGCGAGTCAGTTCCAACTCATAGCAACCCTGTATAGGGTTTCCGAAGCAGCTGGTTAGCTTGAACCACTGACCTTGCAGTTCAAACCAGCCATGCAGTCCAACAACTTAACCCACAGCACCACACCAGGACAGAATCAGCACCTTGACAACCAAAGAAGGAGAAAAAAATAGTTCGTTTTATAGTCTCATTTTAACAATGCTTCCTTTGTCTAATTTTTCATTGTTTTATTTAATAAGAAAACCCATCAAGAGCAACTTCGTTTATGCTATATCACAAAAGTTAATGTCTGAAACTATGTCTTCTGAACTTTTCAAAGGATTTTTGCTGTCGGCTTCATCTTGCTTAAAGATGTTAGAGCTGTGGTGAAATTAATATCAACAATCAGAAAGTAATATTGTAGTTCTGGTTGTCATTACCCTGTTTAGACATGCTAAAGTTAGATTGTCTGTGTTAAAACTTAATGGACTAGAGAAGCATTTGAAATCTTAATAATGGGGGCTTCACTAGCCAGGCATCTGCCAGATGTCTCCTTTACTGAACTTACAACATCTGATAAATCCATGATTTGCCTCAATTTGTATTCTTAGCTCTCGCTTCATTTTAGAATAACCTCACAGTTAATATAAAATGAGTGTATGTGTAGATAGATGGTGGGTGGGTGGTTTGTCTTTATCCTAATTAAAGCATACTAATTAAAGTAGAATCTTTCACAGTAAGGTCCCAGACATTGGTATATTTTTAAAGTGCCCCAAGTGATTCTAAAGTATAGCCTGGTTGAGAGCCACTGACCCATATGATAATTTCATCTTTCAGAAGGAAGAGGAAATGATGAGGGGGATTAGCACCCTACTTCTAATTCTGGCCAACTCCAAGGCTCTGAATGGGAAATCAGAAGTGACAGGAATTCTGGAGAGGGCCACCTGGCCATCAAAAAATTCCAGAGGGATGTGGTCACTGCCAGATGCACATTCAGCCTGAAACGTAAAGATATTTCAGGAAATTATGAAAGCCTGACTTTGACTTCTTGGTCGGAGATTCCAAAATGAAACAGGGGAGAGTCCTCAAAGCAAAATTCTTATGCTACTATTATAAAGGATCCAAAGCAGGAACAACAACAACAACAACAAACAACCACAGAAGGAGGAGGGGGAAGAAGGAGGGAGTTTACCCAAATGATGTAGTGTTTTCCTGTAGGAGACCATCTGATGACATATGAGATATTTTTAAATGGTACATGTAAAATGTAAAAAGTGGTCTAGAGAAACAAGCATGGTTTTAAAAAAATCGGTCAAGAATATGTGAGGAAGGGGTCAAAAAGACTAAATCCAGAAGAAGGCAACATTCTACATGATGAAAAGGGCTGGATGAAACAAAATCAAAGAAATGTAGGATCCAAGCATAGTTTTGATGTCATTTGTCAATGGTGAGGGATACAAGACAGGACATCCTCAGAGTCTGCATTATTCTTCTGACTAGGAAGGCTGAAACGAAGCTGATAAGAAGAATTGAAAAGTAAGATCACTTAGGAGCAAATGCTAACATTCCTAAATAAGTTCTAACACCAGCATTGGCAAATATCAAACCAGAATATTAATAGAAATTTCAGATGAATCTGCTTCACTTAAATATTTATATTTATTATGGAAAAGATATCCGAGCACCAGTGCAGTGGGTTTCTCTTATATGGCTTTTCTGGCCCTGGGTTTGTAATTCTCCCAAAATGATTGGGTCTGACTGAAATATTGCAAGGAATGGGCCAGTTTATGACCCATTCTGTAGTTGACTTTTTGGGATTTGCAGGGGAGCCCATCTAGTAGCTGACCTTTACCCAGATTGGTTAGGGAACCTGCCTTTTAATTTAAAAAGGAGTATATAGACTAGCCTATAAAAACTGGTTATTGAGGACCAAGCTCTCCTGAAGGAGAGGAGAGCTGCCCCAGTCTTCCTGAGAGACCTATCCCAGTAGGGAGCTTGTCCAAAGCTATGCTGGTTGTCAAAGGACAAGATATGTTCTTTGCTCTGGAAACTCCCAGGCCTCCTCTGTACACCTCCTTCCTGACATTTACTCTGAATTGTATTGTAATTTGTATCCTGTCCCTTTTGCAATTACCTTAATAAACCACATAACTGTGACTATAGTCAGTGAGTTTTGTGTGACTGTTGCAGCAAGTTATTAAACCCAGTAGAGAAATAGAAAAGTGAAATAATGGAGAAATAGGTATTAACCTCTTTTTCCTGGAAACCAACTTTAAAGTTATTCTGAGCCACTACACTGTCCTTCTTTTTTTTTTTTTTTTTTTAACTAGGAAATGTCTTTGAACTATAAACTTGTTTGGCTGTTGACTCTTCAATGCAAAAATTTTATGATTAACTCTAAGATGCAGTAAAGAATATGTTAAATTATTACATGTTTTATGGTCGTGGTCGTGATGTGCCGTGGAGTGGGTTCCGACTCATAGTGACCCTGTACAAGGTTTCTGAGGCTGGAAATCTTTACAGGAGCAAAAAGCTTCATCTTTCTCCCACAGAAGAGCTGATAGTTTTGCACTGCTGACCTTAAGGTTCACAGCCCAATTCGTAACCACTACACTACCAGATTTCCTTACATGTTTTGTGGAGAAAGTAGAAATAAGAACTCAGACAATTTTAAATAATCAATTTCAGTGATTTTTAGCCTTTTAGAAGTTATGGACACTCTTGTAAGTACTTAAATATCATGCTAACAAACCATCCTAAAATTAGTGGCTTAAAGTAACATTAATTTGCTCACAGTTTTGCAGGTTGTGTTAGACCCAGCTGGGTGATTCTTTTGTTCATCTCATCCTCTGTCACTCACTCAGGTTCAGTAATCTAATGGCTTAATTAAGGCTGGGTGGTCTAATGTAGCCTCAGTCATTTCTGACTGGTTGTTACTGGCTGTCAGCTAGGTCACATGTCTCTAGTAGGCAATCTGGACTAACTTACTTGATGATAGTAGCATTCCAAGGGAATAAGAATAGAAGCTATAAAGCTCCATGAGGCCAAGGGTAGTAAGTCACTTTTGCCTCATTCTGTTGTCCAGAGGAAGTCACAGGGCTAGCCTAGATTGAAGGATGGGGAAACAGGCAATAACTTGACGCAAGTTGCTGCAAAGACTTTGTAGCCATATCTAATCTAACACGCTTCTCTCAGAAAAATGTTGTTGTTGTTAGGTGCATCAGAAAAATGCTTCTAGATAAATATACATAAAATATTTTATTTCAAGGGATTCATGGATCCTTCCAAACCAAATTTGATTTGACTTCCAAAATGAAACCCACTGCTTTGGAGTTAGTTCTGACTCAATGACCCTGTAGGACAAAGTAGAACTACCCAATAAGGTTTCCAATGCTATAAATCTTTATGGAATTAGACTGCCGCATCTTTGTCCTGAGGAGTGACTGATGGGTTCGAACTGCCTACCTTTTGGTTAGTAAGTGAATGCTTAACCACTGCTCCACCAAGTCTCCTTACCCTAGACTTACTTAAAGGAGGGAATTGAAGCTTGTAGAGCCTAGAGACTTTCCCAGAATCAAACATTTGCTTAGTGTACAAGTATGGTCTTATCACCCAGGTTTCCTGACTCTTGGTCCTATGCCATTTCCGTTATGCTCCATTGCTAATCTTGTTTTTACTATATAGAATGAATTTCAACAGCTTTATAAATCATTGGTTGACTATCAAATCAGGACATTAATGCATGTCAACTACATGCAATAAAATCTATTTAATTACCATTGGGTTTGATTCCTGGCTAATATACCACCCCTCTGTCATTGGAGGCTTGTATATTATGATCTTGAACAGGTTTTAGCAGAGTTTCCAGGTTAAGACAGGCTAGTAAGAAAACCCTATTTATCCACTTCTGAAAATCAGCCATTGAAAACCCTATGTATGGATCGAAATACTTATAGTCACAACTGATCATGGGAAGGGTACAGGACAGAGCAGTGTTTCACTCCATTGTGTGTGGGGTGGCAGTAAGTTGAGGCAAACTTAATGACAGCCAACACCAACAGACATGAGAACAAAGTGGTGGACTAGACAGGCACACTAAACAGACCCTGTACAGCAAAGATGAGAGAGCTCAAATGAAACATACAGATGATAGTCCTGGAAGCCTGAGCTGCAGAGGAAAGGAGAGAAGTGGATTGAATTCTGACTAGGCGAAAAAGCAGAACAAAAGCTGTGAGAGAGGAAATAGATGGGTGAGTTTGTGGTTAACCTGACATGATGCAACCATCTTCAACTGTTCCAGGCAGCATTCAATCACGACAGCAGCCTAACAATGCAAGCTCATATAGGTGACTGGAAACAACAAAGGTGGGATCCTCCCTTGTTACTCATACCCTCCTAGTGACCAGAAGTGTGGCCATCTTCCATCTTGTGGAGGCAAGCCCCACCCTGCATCTGAAAGCACTTGAGTTCCACCTCATAAGACCAGCGGAACACACAGTGCCAGTCCAGCTGCCTGTCTCTGGCAACTCCTCACAGCTGTCCTGCCCTTAGCTGCCCTTTGGACCTGAAAGCATTCCTTACAAGAACAAGGACCCTGACCTCAGCCACCATCTGAATCAGCACTTACTATTACCAAATCAGATTCTCTGGCGCCAGACAATACCTAGGCCAGCAGGAACTCCTTCTAGGATCAAGTGTCCCACCCTCTCATCCTGCTCTCCCTGCATCTTCAAACCCCATGAACTCATTAGCAGATAGAGTGCTAACCCATACTGGGTACCCTGCCCCCTAGTTTCATCCTATATGGCTCCTTTCTCTGTTTGTTTGTTGTTGTTGTTTTTCTTTATCTTATCTCCCTTTCCCACATTGTGTTTTGTTTTTTAATTTTTCTTTTATTTTTGAAACTATATTGTGAATTGAGTAAAGGTTTACAGAGAAGATCATCAGTTTCACACTCAACAAATCATACACTTTGTTTCATCTCAATGATTTCAGTCCCTTCCATGCAGCAACAGTTATCCTACTTCCTCCCTATGGTTCTTATTTCTATACCCGCCTCCTTCCCATCCATTCTCAACTCTGTCCTTAGGTAAATATTGCCCTTTTGATATTTAATGATTCCATGGCAAACATAATTTATAAGTGTTGTTGTCCTCCCTTACATACCTATCTGCTTGGCTGAACATTTGGCCCTGAGGATGAGTTCCTTTCCAGCCCTGAAGTATGGTCTAGAGTCTGGGGTTCGTCCAGTCTCCTTCTGACAAGTAAGCCTGTTTTTTTGTTTTGTTTGTTTCATTTTATAATTTTGAGTTTTGTTCCACATTTTCTCCCACTTCACCTGGGATCAGAGCAGGTGGTAGTGGCAGCCAGCCACCATTAGTTCTTCTGATCTCAGAATCACAGTGATTGATGTTCACCTGCTCCATTGGTCCACTGGACTAATTGATTCCAAGCATCTTCAATTTTCATCACTCTACTTTCTTCTGCACTTAGAGAGACCAATAGTTGCGCTTTAGATGGACACTCATGAGCTTTTAAGGTCCCAGCACTACTTCCAGTCTCCCAGTCTACAGGTTAGAATGTAGAACAGTGACTTTGTGGACTATGTTACGCCAATTGACCATGGTGTTCCATGAGACTATGGTCCTGAGCCCCCTAGGCCCAGCAACTCATTACCTTAAGATGTTTGATAATACCTAAGAAGTTTTCATCAATTTCCCCGCTGATGCTCTACCACATTCATAGTTGTGTTTGCAGCAAAGGCAAATATCCATGTACAAATATCCTCATTCAAACCCTTATCTACTGTGTGGGAATACTCCCACTCTCCCCCCTATACCAGTTCAGCCAGTGTATTTGCCTATGTACCCACAAAACACTATTGTTCTAGGGTTGTGTACATAGTGTTTTAACACTATTTACCTCTATCACATTTTGCCTGTGAACAACTCCCTGTGTCCTCACCTGCCTTTATCATTCTTCTGCCAACCTCCCTCTTTTTGTATATTGCCCTCCCCATCACCTGAGCTAACTTGTGTCTACCCTTTAGCCAGTGAATTACTCTCCCTTCCTTCCCAACCCTGGAAACTATCAAAGAATGTTTGAGTATGAAAACATTTTCTTGAGTTTATAAATATTGGTCTCATACAATATTTATTCTTTTGTGATTGACAAATTTCACTCAGCATAATGTCCTCCAGGCTCATCCATATTATTAGGTGTTTCACAGAATCATCACTATTCTTCAATGTTGTATAGTATTTCGTTGTGTGTAGGTACCAAAGTTTATTTATCCATTTTTCCATTGATGAGCATTTAGGCAGTCTCCATCTTTTTGCTATTGTGAATAGTGCTGCAATCAACATCAGTGAGCATATTTCTACTGATGTCATAGTTCTTATTTCTTATGGATATATAATAAGTAGAGGGATTGTTTTGTCATGTGGTATTTCTAATTACAACTTTTTGAGGAAGTGCCATACTATTTTTCACAATGGTTGCACCAGTTTATAGCCCCCACCAACAATCTACAAGAGTTCCAGTCTCTCCACACCCTTGCCATCATTTGTAGTTTTTTGAACTTCGTTATTAATGCTGGTATGAGATGATATCTCATTGTTGTTTTGATTTGCATCTCTCTAATGTTTAATGTTTTTTTGACAGTGAATGCAACACCATTCCTCTTCAATTTGTCATTCCCTGAGTAGTAAACCATGTGGTTGTCAGATTCAAAATGACCATTACCAGTCCATTTCAGCTCACTAATGCCTAAGATACCAATGTTTATGCATTCCATTTCATTTTTGACAACTTCCAATTTTCCCAGATTCATACTTCATACATTCTATGTTCGATTTTCAATGGATGTTTACAGCTGTTTCTCTTCATTTTGAGTTGTGGCCCATCAGCAAATGAAGGTCTTGCAGGTTTTTCTCCCATGGGCTTTACTCCATTTGCATCATCATGGTTAACTCTACTTTGAGGAGGCAGCTCTTCTCCAGTAGCATTTTGAGTGCCTTCCAACATGAGCGACTCATTTTCCAGCACTATATCTGACACTGTTTCTCTGCTATTCATAAGGTGTTTTTTTTTGGTTTTTTTTTATTATGCATCGTTTTATTTTTTAATTTTTTGTTTTCACAGAATACATTTTCACATTAGAGATGCCCAAAGTAAGAAAATAGCAGTTTGTTTCTTTTCAGTTTTATATTTATAGGCAGATTATTTAAGGACATTTGAAAGATATGTCTCAGTTTGCAATCTATACTTTAATACATCTACAAGGAATGGAGCTTCTCTGTACTCAAACATTCTCCAAGCTTTACCTCCTAAAATTCAGAAATTAGTGAGACATTTCCTCATTTTAAAGTTTCACTAGAACATGTAACTAACCATCAACAGAAGAGCATAAAAAAACAGAGGAGGATGTTTCCAAAATCTTAAGACAGTTATAATTTTCTGCAAAATCTTTACTTTTGAGTTAACAGACATTCCCATTATCCATCATTCCTAGAACAAATATTGAAGGGTATGATCGTAATATGCTGATATTAACAAATTGAATTCCCATTAAAAGATTGACAAATTAAAAGGTACACGCTCATACAATGTTTTGTCACACTGTGAGTCTTCTAAAAAGCTAAGAGACAATCCCCTTATCTCACCAGAATATGGAAGGCAGCCTCACTATTCTGTGAATATTAATTCCTCTCAAACCTTTTCCTCCAAGATTAAATTGTGAAAAGAACCAAGTGATTAGACGAGGGTAGTCTCACCAATGGACATCTGTTATTTCCTCCTTATTGATACTTGAACGGGATGACAGAGCAGAGGCAGAGAGGTGGACAATCATTTTTTAAGGGACTAAGTCAAAAGTCAGAGCTTCCACAGCATGGCCACAGCTTTGCAGATGCCGACATCGTGATAGTTGAAATAGCACAGACCAGCAAAGGTTAGAGCCGAGAGTGCCAGGAGGCCAGCCTTGGCTGCTTTCTGGGGTACATCCTCATGGACATAGTCAGTAACAACCTGTCCCATGCCCCAGTGACCATGGAGAGTGAGAACTGCAGCTAAAGAGTAGTCCATCGCAGAGCAAGGATTCAAATAAGCAGCTGGAAGCAGACCCAGGAGCAAAACACTGACAACCCTCTCACCAGTCCAGTGGAGAGATGCAGCCTTGGAACCAGAACAGTGGCTGGGGGACAGGTGAATGTGCTGCACTCCTGGAGTAGACCGGTCCTGGAGAAATGCTGAGGCAAGAGCAGGTCTGATCACTGGAGTTCGGAGGAACAGAGCTCGGGCTCCTTGAGCACCGCAGACAACACCCAGCCTCCAGACCATCGCCATGTCTGTCCTTTATTCATAAGGTTTTCAGTGACTAAATATTCGGAAACAGTTCATCACTCCTCCTTCCTAGTTTGTCTTCATCTAGAAGCTCATCTGAAACCTGTCCACCATGGGTGGTGAGCCTGCTGGTATTTACAACAGCTGTCCGAATCACAGCAACTCACAAGCCACCACGGTACGACAAACTGACAGCAGTCATGAGGTACAATGCTGTCTGTGATAGGATAATATCCATTTTGTCAAATGACTTTCCTGTATCAATCAATATGATCATGTGGTTCTTTTCCTTTGTTTATTTATGTGGTGGATTATGTTGATTGTTTTTCTAATAGTCTAATACCTCCCCTGGCATGAATGCCATGTGCACATGGTCACGATGTGTTTTGTTG
Source organism: Chrysochloris asiatica (assembly GCF_000296735.1). NCBI lineage: Eukaryota > Metazoa > Chordata > Mammalia > Afrosoricida > Chrysochloridae > Chrysochloris > Chrysochloris asiatica. Next base: position 2,880,580 of record NW_006408584.1, read on the forward strand.
TTGTTTTGATGTGTTATTGGATTCTGTTAACTAGAAATTTGTTGAGAATTTTTACATCTTTGTTCATGAGGAATATTGATCTGTAATTTTCTTTTTTGGTGATGGCTTTGCCTGTTTTTATTATGAGGGCTATACTCGCTTCTTTAAATGTATTCAGAAGTTATCAATACTTTTCTATGTTCTTGAAGCGTTTGAGTAGAATTAGGGTCATGTCTTCTCTCAATGTTTGGTAAAATTTACCAGTAAAACAATCTGGGCCCAGACTTTTTTTGTTTCGAGTTTTTTAATGACCTGACTAGTGTTTTCTTTTGTTATGTTATCAAGCGTTCTGCTTCATTGTATGTTAATTTAGGTAAGTTGTATTTTCTTACAAATTTGTCCATTCTGTGTTTTCAAATTGTTGGAGTACAATTCATTGTATTGTTATTATCATTTTTATTTCCATTGGTTCTATTGTCATATCACCCATATAGTTTCTAATGCATGTTATTAGTATCTTGTGTGTTTTTTTCCTTTGTTTGTTTTGCAAATGATTTGTCAATTTTATTAATTTTATTAATCCTTTCAAAGAATCAACTTCTTGTCCTGTCAATTCTTTCTATTGTTTTTCTGTTTACTTCTGCTCTAATCTCTATTATTTCTTTTCTTTTCTTGGCCGTGGGCAACCTTTGCTGCTCTTTTTGTAATTGTTGAAAATGTTGCATTAATATATTTATTTTGGTTCTTTCTTCTTTTTGTATGTGTGCATTTATTGTTATAAATTGCCCTCTAACCAAAGATTTTGGTATGTTGTGTTTTTGTTCTCATTTGATTCAAGGAATTTTTTTCAATTTTTATTTGTAGCTTAAAAGCAGAATGTTATTCAGTTTCCATGTATTTGATGTTTTGGGATTTTTTTTTTTTTTTTTCTTGAGCTAATATTTTTTACTTATAATTTTATAACATTGTGATCTGAAAAGAAACTTTTTAGTATTTTGATGATTTTACACTTGATTTGTGGCCTAACATATGGTCTATCGTGGAGTATGTTCCTTGTGCACTGGAAAAGAATGTGTATTGTGCTGTTGTTGGGTTCAGTGCTCTGTAGAAGTCTATGATGTCAAGTTGGTTGATTTTGTTATTTAGTTCTGTGTCTTTGTTGAGTTTCTTCTAGTTGTTCTGTCTTTATGAAAAATGGGGTGTTAAATCTCCTACAGTTATTGTAGAGTTGTCCATTTCTTTCTCCAATTCTATTAGTTTAATTAATGTATTTTGAAGTTCTTTCATTGGGAACACAGATATTTATTATAGTTATATCCTCTTGTTCAATTGACCCTTCAATCATGATATATTGTCCCTCTTTGTCTCTTATGAAGGTTTTCACCTTAAAGCATCTTTTGTCAAAATTTAATATTGACACTTCTGCTTGTTTTCATTGCCATTAGCTTGATTTTTTTTCCCCTCCATCCTTTGATTTTAATCTTTTTGTCTTTGTGTATAAGGTATGTCTCTTCTAGATAGCATATTCAAGGAAACGGTTTTCTTATCCATTCTGCTACTCTCTGTCTCTTCACGAGTACATTTAATCCATTGATGTTCAGTGTAATTATCGATAGGTTGAATTGATTGCAGTCATTATGTTGTGTGTGGTGTTTGTGTGTGTGTGTGTGGCATTGCTGATTTTTTTGTTCCACATAACTTTTTGTGCTAAGTGCATTTTGTTTGTGTGCTTTCTTTTCTTTTTTTTTTTTTTTATAAACAATTTTATATTATCCATGGAGTACATGGTTCAATAGATTGATTTTGGATCAATAATTTAGCATAACACTCTTCAAATAGTGTAACAAGGAAAGAATAAAATAGCAATCTCACTAGGAGTCAGGAGATGGTCGTGTTTCTTTTGAATTGAGGCAAGATAGGCAAACAGATTTACAGAAGAAATATTGGGTTTAAAAATCACCTTATTTTTACTAGCTGTGTACCCTATGGAAAATGTAAAACTTTTTTCTTTGAAAAATAAGGATAACTATAGCAACTTTTTAAGATGTTTCTGAAGACCAAATGTGAAACATAAAAAGGCACTGCCTTCAATAAGTGCAAAATAATTTTTCTATCCTCTCTCAGCGTAACCATTTCTCATTTATAGAATTTAATGTATTGTGTTAAATGCAGGACCTGCATTCATCTTTCACATTCATGAATTCTAATTACTAGTGATAAATTCATTTATAATTGGAATATTTATTTATTTCCATGAAGTTTTTCATTTGTCCTATCCTCTCTTTGGAGAAAGCTTGGGGTCAGGATAAAGTTATCACATTTACCTTGTTACTTTGCAATTTTCACATTAGAATATGGTGCCAAGGGAAGTATTTTGTATTTTAATTATGATAGCAGACTGCTGTTTTAACTAAACTAATTTTTTTAAATGTTTTATTGTGAATTATATTATAGTTTACATGAGAGAACTTTAGTTTTACATTCATTCTATCGTATATCGTTTCATTGTCATGGTTCCAATCCCCTCCATGCATCATCAACCGACCAAAGGATATACCCTACAAACCCACCCCCTACACTCCCCCTAGCCCCCATTCTTCAGCACACAGTCCCTCTCCCTCTCTGGATCCAAAGTTGTGTGTTTTCTTAACAAATTTTTCATTACTGTTGTTTTAATGTTTACTAAAACTTCATGATTTTCCTTTTTTTTATATTTGATGTGAAGGTTTATTAGTTTTCTTTGCAGTTACTCTAATTTATTAATTTCTTCTCCACTTTAAAAGTCTGTTTTATTTTGAAATCTACTTGATTTCCTTGCCATTTGGAAGTTCTATAACTACAGTTTTCCCTCTCTTTGCTTTGTATTTGTCTTCATTATAAATTGATATCTCTGATTCCGTATTTTAGTCATGCAGGTTTGTTTTACTTTAGATCCTTCTATCTGTGGATTGAATTATTGGTGGTATGTCAGTCTCAGGTTGGTGTCTACTGTTATTGGTTCTCAATCCAAAGGACTCCATTTATACTAAATGTTAAAATTGGTCTGTTATTGTTGTTGTTGCTAGGTGACTTCAAGTCTTATGCACAACAGAACTATATCTGACAATATTCTGGTGCTGTTTGTCATAGTTCAGTATTCAATATGCTGGTGCTGGCAGTGTTTCACCACTATTCATAAGGTTTTCAGTGACTATGCATTCAGAAATAGTCTGCCTCTCTTTCTTCCTAATCTTTCTTAATCTGGAAGTTCAACTTAAACCTCTCCACCATGTGTGTACCCTGCTGGTATTTGAAATACTGGTGGGATAGCTTCCAGCATCAGTGCAGCATGCAATCACCACAGTATGACAAACTGATAAGTGGTGGAAAGTTGATCTGTTTAATACAAATTCCTGGTAATGTTCTAGTTTTGCCATTTTAATTGAGGGACAATTTTTCTCTTTATATGATTCTTGGTTGGCAATTTGTTTCTTTCAGAATTTTGTATATGTCTTCCCTTTCTTGCCTGCCTGGTTTCTGCTAAGAAATCAGAGCTTAATCTTATTGGTTCTCCTTTATAAGTGACTTCTCATTTTTCCCATGCTGCTTTCAGATTCTTTCCTGTTTTTTATTTTTGAGCTTGTGATTATGATTATGTCTTGATGATTTTCTTTTGGGGCCTATTCTGTTTGTGTTTTGTTAAATGTCTTGAATGCTGATCTTGTCTTTCTTGATGTAGGAAACTTTTCATCTAACAACACTTTAACTATATTTTCTATACTTTTATTTGTGTCTTCTTGTTCAGGAATTCTACTCTCCTGTAAGTTATTCTTCTTTATGTCATACCACTTGAATCTTCTGCTTTCTTCAGATGTATTCATTCTTTTTTCTGACTAGTTTTCTAGCTTACCAGTATTGATAGATTTATTTTCAGGGTCACTAACTCAGGCTTCCATGAATTTAAATCTACTCTTTTACCCTTTCAATGTATTTTCCATTTCTGAAATCTTATGGATTTCTTTTTCCTGGTTTTGTGTTGTTTCCTATCCTTTATCTCTTTGTTTGTTTGTTCCTGTAGTGTTTTCCTGAATTCTTCCTTGTTTTCCAAGACCTTTTGGTCAATCATTTGGACATACCTAAATATCATTCTCTTGAATTCATTTTCAGGTAGTTCTAATGTCTTTTTTCCCAAAAAAAATGCTTTTTAGCTCTGCTTCTTTGTCACTTGAGCCACTCAGTCTTGTTTCTTTGCTTGAACAGAAATTGTCTGTTGCTTCTGAGAACTATAGGTAGTATTGCATTTCTATTAAATTTAAGATTGTATGTTGGTATATTCTTAGGCACTCACCAACTACCTCATGGTGGGTGTGGTTAGGGGATGGAAATGTTTATACTATTCTTTGTTCTTCATTGGTAAAGTTCCATTTAGGATGAGTTTAGCTGATGTTGGTTGTTGTCATTGATCAGGTGTATAACAGCTGGTATTGGCTCTTGCCTATTGGGTGAGATTATATAAGGAACTCTGGTAGTGTAGTGGTTATGAATCAGGCTGCTAACCTCAATGTCAGCAGTTAGAAACTACCAGCTGTTCAATGGGAGAAAAAGGAGGCTTTCTGCTCCTGTAAAGATTTACAGCCTTGGAAACCCTGTACAGGGTTGCTATGAGTCAGAGCCAACTCCATAGCACACCACCACCACCACCATAGAAGGTACAATTGTGACTGGGCTGTATGGGCATGGCTGTTGTCCCTTGTTAGGTGAGGCAAGAAGAGACACACAAGAGAGAAGGTAAACAAACAAGAAAATAACACTGAAAAAGAAAATAGTAAAGGAAGAAAGAAAGCAAAACAGGCAACTCTAGGAAAAGAATATAAAAACCCAAAAGAGAAGAGAGAAGGGGGGAAAATGAAAAAAAATATCATGATAGAATCAAAAGAAAAGAAAAAGAACTAAACATAATTAGGAAGAGGGAATGAGATCACAGAGTAGTTACAAAAAAAAAAAAAAAAAAAAAAAAACAAGAGAAAAAAAGGAAAAGAAAGAGAAAACAGCAGTAGTTAGGAAAGAGAAGAAAAAATGAAAGCAGAGATAGGGTAGGTAATGAGAGAAAGAGTAGAAATAAAAATAAGCAAACAAAACAATTAAGGGGAAAGCCAGGGTAGGTGCCAGCCTCAGAGAAGAGAAAATTCTGGGGTCTCTTTCCAGCCAAGTATTCATGTGGTGGGTAGGGATGGTATGAAACAATGGGGCTCCCGCCCTAGGTGGAGTTCTTTTAGGGCTAGATGTTACCTGTTCTGGGCCAATCCAGAAGTAGTCCATGCAGACCCCAAATCAACTGGGATATCAGGGTATATTCTGTCCCAGAGGGCAGCAGAGGGTTAGAGGTCCCACTAGTCTAGGACTGAACAGGACTAAATCTACAGGTCGGAAGCAGGCCACACTGATTCTAGCTGTTCTCCATCACGTTGAAGTACTCCAACTGCTCAAAGAGTGGGATATTTACAGGGAGTGTCCATGGGTGGGGGCTGGCCAACCACACCTCTGACCACCAGGGTATTATGGGATACAAGAAAAAAATTTCTTTCTGCCAGGGATATGTCTCTGCTCCATGTATCGCCCTCTTGCCTTCAAAGCTACCCTCAAAAGTTTAAGATGGCCTTGCTATGCCTGACCTGCTGGCAAAATCACTTGTCTCCTTCCCTAGTTCCCACAAGTCAGTTCAGCTGCTTCTCTAGTATGACCTAGACCAGGGCTGCCCAGGGCCAGCTCTGCAGGTGTGGAGCAGGGTTTACATGAATCCAGTTATTGGGGTTAGTGCAGACAGCTCCCCAATGACTTTGAAGGATGAACAGCTACAGCACTTCAGTGTGACTCTGACCTCTGTGAGAACAGGAGCTTCACTGGTTATGTATGCGGGTGGGGGCTGGTTATGCATCAGGTCACCAGGGGAATATGCGAAACAAGCAAAAACACAATAATCTTTATCTCTGTGATAAAACACTTTTATCTCTGAGTCACTGGTAATTTTCTGTAATGCAGATATGCTGTCCTGTCTCTGAAGCCTCTCAAAAAAGTTTAAGATGGCTACTCCTCATCTTGTCTACCTGCATAGGTCACCAGACTGTCTTTTTTTTTTTTTTTTTGCCACATCTGTTTGCATTCCTCTCCTACTAAGCACTCAATCCACTTCTCTATCTCTTCAACTGAAGCTCAGTGTTCTAGAACTATCATCTAAATCTGTTTCATTTGGTTTTACTTATCTTTGTTGCAGAGGGCCAGCATAGCCTTACTGTCTAGTTCGCCATATTGCCACCTCAATTTCTCTCTGCTTTTCTTTTTTTTCATTAATCTTTTCTTTCTCTTTTCTTTGTCGCTTCCCCTTCTTGTTCTTTATTTTTTACTTGATTTTTTTCTTTACTATTCTCTTTTCTTGTTCTCCCTTCTAGTCATATATATTTTAATTTTATGCCATCTTATTTTTCTCTTCCTTTGTTTTTATCATCCTTTTTCTTTTGTTCAATTAATTTTTTTTCTTGCTGCTACTTGTTGGGGTTTTTTCCCCCCTTTATTACTTTCTTTTCTTTCTTTTGTTTACTTTGAGTTTTTTTCTTTCCTGCCCAACCTGACAGGAGATATCAACCATGTCCATACATTCTACTACCCTGCCCACTAGATGAGGGCCACTACCTGCTTCTCTATCACTGGATCAAAGATAGACAGCAGCCAACACCAGCAAAACCTACCCTGAACTATATTGCCCGATTAACAGAGAATTGTGCACTCACTTCAATTTTCTTTCACACCAATAGACAGGTGGTGAGTACTGAAGAGCACACTAACATACAATGATCAATTAAATACAAATGTAATACCACAATGTCTTGGAGACAACAGATAATTTCAGTTTACATGAAGAAACAAGACAGAGTGACTCAAACAAGTGGCCAAAATACAGACCCAGAAAATGTTTCAGAGGAAAAAATGGCATTGGAGCTACGTGATATTTAGGTACCTTCAATGTATTGAAAGAAAGATTAATAAAACTGCAGGTGAAATCAAGGAAAACACAGACAAAACTGTAGAAGAGTTCAGAAACACTATGGACCAGTTCTACTCTGAGCTATAGGGCCTCGATGAGTTAGAATCAACTCGATGGCAGTGGGGGTCTTGTACTTATTAACTTTTAAGCATTCATTAAAAATAAATTCATAAAAAAAGCAAATAACAAGCTTATATTGATTTTAAATTGTGTAAAAAGGCATTATTACCACTTCAAGTACTTTTCACCTCATAAGATAAAGACAATTAAAGGGGAATCAACATGGTTTAGTATAAATTATTGCCTTTTTATATTAATTGCTCATGTTTTTGCCATTGGATGACTTTTCACATGAAGGATTCTGGTTCTGCTTTTTAAAGTTAAAAAAAAAAAAAGTGCTTATTTAAGTGAATTTTATAGGTTAATCTGGTCCAATGGGTGGAGAGAAACTAGTTTTGAGACACAATTTTCAGACATTACTAATAAAGTAAGTTTTCTGTTTTACTTTTTATTATTAAAGTGTTCAAACACAGAGAAATAATATGAAAAAAACAGTGAAATAAAAAAGAAACAATATGATGAACACTCGCAATTCAGTACCCTTTATCAAAATTTTTGTCATTCTTTTCTTCATCTCTCTGTATATTTTTTGCTGGACAGTTTTATAGTGAATTATGGATACGGAAAATGGTTCACCCTAAGCTCTTTAGCATACAGTTCCACAAAAGACATCTACTTGCACAACCAAATTTCATTATACCTCACTTAATAAATGAATAGTTCCATTAAAATTACAACCTTATTTTTACAGTTGTTTATTTTTTTCCAACTTAGAATCCACTCAAGGACCACATTTTACAATGGCATGTCTTCAGTCTCTTTTAATGTAGAACAGAAACTCTTCTTTTTTTTTCTCTGCTGTTGACTTTTGGAAGCCGCCAGGCCAATTGTCTTATAGAATTTTCCAAATTCTGCCTTGATTTGATTTGATTTTTTCTTTATGGTGATTTAACTTGTTCCTAAATCTTGTATATCCTATACATTTTAAGTCTAGAGTAGATTCATTTTAAGGACTACTCCATAGGTGAGATTATGTACTATATATTATATGACATTAGAAACACATTAGGAAAACCTAGCCCCTGGGTGGTGCAAATGGTTAATGTACTTGGCTGCTGAGAAGTTGGATATTGGAGTCTTTCCATAGGCACCTCAGAAGAAGGGTCTAGCCATCCACTTGTGAAAAATCTATTCAAAGCCCTGCAGAGTACAGTTCTACTCTGACACACATGGTGGTGGTATGCTGTGTAGTCGGTTCTGACTCACAGCAACCCTGCATAGGGTTCTGAGACTGAAAATCTTTATGGAAGCAGAAAGCTTCACCTTTTTCCTGCGGAATGGTTGGTAGTTTCAAACTGTTGACCTTGAGGTTAGCAGCCTGGCACATAACCACTACACTATCAGAGCTCCTTTTGACACACATGAGATCACCCTTAATCAGCGTTGACTCAACAGCACCTGGTTACTGGCCTCACTATTAGTGATGCCAGTTGTGATCCCTGAGGTCAGGTGGTGACAGTCACAATTTTCTTTGCTATTAAGGTGCGTTTTCCCCTTGGCAATTAAGCAATTCAGTGTTGTTAGGTGCCTTTGAGTCAGTTCAGCAAGTCAGTTGTAGGGTGATATTTTGGAGCTATGCAAATATCCTGTTCACTAAAATTAGTGGGGCTTCTTTTTAAATGTAACTGACTTTTTTTATTATTTTAATCAAGAATTATACTTAATCTTTCAAGGCTTTAATCAAACTGGGCATCTTCAACCTAGAATTATGAAAATAAACAGATGTCTGTATTAAGCGTTTAAATAATCATTCATTCTGCTTTGGTACCATAATCATGCATGCCTGGACTCGAATTGGGCATCAGTGGGCTCCCAGAGCTATGTGTTACAGTTCCCTTACCCACTCATTTTGTTTTAGGACAGTTGCATGTTAAGTTCAGAGATAAGGTAATATAGAATGTGTGAAAATGAATGTCGTATTGTCATAAGTAATGAAGTGAGAACCAGAAGCACCCACCCTGTCAGGAAGCCAAGCCTTACTGTAGGAATGATGGCTAGTAGAGAAACTACTGTGAAGTAATTGTGCCACACCTGAAGGTGAAAAACAAGTGACTTCTTTCTTTTTATAAGAAGGTCAAAAGATGTGATTGAAAACATACCAGTAAACCAAAATGGTGGCATTAAGCCTAATTAGGAATAGAAAATAATTTCTAAACTCTAGTCTGTTCATTTTCTTTATTTCATTTGTTTTTGTTTCACCCTCATCTGTGATTCATTTGCCTTTCGTCATCTTCCTCAATAGCTTCTGCAAGAATATCAGTCTTGAAATGTACAACATGGCTCACACCCACTTCAAACATTGTTTAAAATCTCATTTATTATTTCGTACTGTGGTCTCACTTAAAAGCCAATGTTACTGAGACTGCAGAGCACATACCTTTAATTCCCAGGGTGAGTGTGGCTGTGGGGTTGGAGGGTGGGGAAGCAAAAGCAAGAGGGAGAGCTAAAACTGTGAGACATTCCACAACGGGCATGTGAGGAAAGCAAGAACATTTAGAAGTCTTACAGACAGCTGAAGTCTCTAGGTAATAGAAAACTGGAAACTGCCCAAACAAGGGTTCAGTAGAGTATAGAAATATGATAAAGTCCAGAACTGGTCTTTTTTTTTTTTTTCCTAAAGAGGGGTTTGATATTTACAGAGCACATTCCCAAGATTATAAGGATTTGCCTAAATTGCCCAGGGAACATGTATCTATCTGTAGAATTAGTAAAAGGAAAAACAAAATTCTGTGTGTGCTATATTTGTTGTTGTTAAATGCCCTTGAGTCAGTTCTGACTCAGAACAACCCTGTTTAGGGTTTCCAAGAAGCAGCTAGTGGGTTTGAACCCTCAACCTTGCAGATAATAGGCCAGTGCTTATCCTACAGGGCCACAGCAGGATTCCACAACTATATTTAGAACTTGAAATTAACACTCGGAGTAATCATATTAAATTAGTATCAGCAGGTGAAAGTCAGATTAAGTAGGAATTATATTTTTTGAATTAGCTTACTTTGTCAGATACTAAAATCCAGGTATTTGGGGAGTCAAACCCAATCATGTGCTCTTCCTTTAAAGAAGAGCAAGACCAAGTGCTAAACTATCTCAGACCAAGAGTTCAATCATTCATTCAACTCATTTACCCCAAAGTAGAAAATATTCTCCCAGAACTGAAAATGCTTGGGCTATTTACGTAGTCACATACTTGCTTCAGTCCTTCATCGAATGTGTGCTGTACAGAAACATTTTGTGAAGGAAAAAAGAAAAGCAGATACCTAATAGGAAAGAGAAGAAGAGAGGAAGGAAATTGTTTTGTTCCTTGTGCAATGAATAGAGGAACCCTGGTAGATCAATGATATAACTGCTCAGCTGCTAACTAAAAGGTTGGGTTTAAACCCACCAGCCGCCCCACAGAAGAAAGATGTGGCAGCTGGCTTCCATAAAGATGACAGTCTCGGAAGCCCTATGGAAGCAGTTCTGCTCAGTCCTACAGAGCTATGAGTTGGTCTGTATGCAGTGAATTCTTTTTTCCTCTTGAAGAAAACTGTAAATCACTCCTTCAAGAGACCACACCTGTGAATCAGGCCATTCTTCATTCAGCAGCTCATTGTGACTGGGTGTCCTCACTCTGAAAGCTGTAGTAAGAGATGGGTTATTGTTGTTGTTAAATGCTGTCAAGTCGATTCCAACCCATAGAGACCCTGTACAGAGTTTCCAAGAAACAGCTGGTGAGCTTGAACTGCCAACCTTGCAGTTCAAATGGCTTTGCAGTCTGGTGCATTAACCCACAGCGCCACAATAAGATAAAAGGAAATAGTCAGCATTGAACTACCATTTTCATTCATTTTGCTAAAGACAATTTGTCTGAAAGAGCCAAGGGAGGCAGTGAGTTTCCTGAGCTTTCATCTTCTGGTTCGTTTGAAAAAAATGTTTTTATTTATACCTATTGCTACTGTTTTCAACTTCAAATTCTCCAAATAGACTGAGTAGTCAATTCTTCCCTTTTGTTCCAGGCAAAATAAACAATCAACAGATATGGCAAAAACAGATAATCCTGATTGAAGTGATTATGAGTCGGCTGCTAACCTCAACATTGGCGGTTCGAAACTACCAGCTGTTCCGCAGGAGAAAGATGCGGCTTTCTGCTCCCATAAAGATATACAGGCTCAGAAACCCTATGCAGGGTCGCTATGAGTCAGAACCTATTCCACGGCATAGCACCACAATGAATGTTTTTCCCATTCTCTAAGAGCAGGGCCATCTCTCAGAAATCTCTCATTGTCTGCTTCCCTTTATCCCAGCCTAGAAATCCTGTCTTAGTATTGAAGTCAGAGAAAACACTTCAAAGGTACTTCCTCTGTCACTGAGTTTTAGCAGGGACACTCTTAGCACATGGGATCAACCTTTTAGAGTTCTGCATGACTATTCCACTTATTGCAGATCATTTAGCATACCTGGCCCTACCCACTATTTTGCATAATGTTTCCCAACTGTAATAAACACCCCCCCCACACACACACACATATACACTCATTTTCTTTCTTTTTTAAATAACTTATTTTATGTTGTTGAAAACCCAAGCCCATTGTTATTGAGTTGATTCCAGTGTATAGCTACTCTATAGGACAGAGCAGAGTTTCCAAGTATTTAAAGACTAATCTATATACTTAGGCAGGCCAATACACCTTTCTCTCAAACAGCAGCTGATGGGTTCCAACCACTGACCTTTGATTACCAGCCAAGCACTTAACCACTGCACCACCATGGCTTCTTGCTGAAAGCATACACCAGTTCAACACTTTTTACATGTACCATTCAGTGACTGGTTACATGCTTCAAGCTGTGCAACCATTCTCATCCCCCTTTTCTGAGTTATTCCTCCAGCATTAACCTAAACTCACTTCCCCCTAAGTTTCTTCTCTTAAGATTTAAAGTTGCTATTGTCAATTTGATCCATATAGAGAGTTCTTTGAACGAGCTCAATGTTCAAGGCAAACTAATTTTACTAACTCAGTTAAACAACCATTCAATTTAAAGACTTCAGAGAATGTATTTTGGTTTAAAATATAAGGTTTAAAGATTATCTCAGGGCAATCTTTAGGAGGTCCATCCAGCTTCAGTGACTCCAGTTATTCTGGAGTCCAGGAGAGTTTGAAATTCTGTTGTGCATTCCCCACCCACCTTTGATGATAATTCTTCTGTAGAATCTTTGATCAAACTGTTCAGTATTGGTAGCCAGGTACCATCCAGTTCTGGTCTCTGGTTCATGGAAGCAATTTGCCACACATTCCATTAACCACCAAGTCAGCAGTTCAAACCCATTAGCCACTCCTCGGAAACAGGGTCACTATGAATCAGAGCTGACGCAACGGCACTTACCAACAACTTTCTTAACCCTTCTTCTTTCTCTTTTCCAGGTGAAGAGAGACCAATTGTTACATACAACACAATTTCAAGTATTCCCGGAAGTGTGGAGGGAAGCTGCCTACTAAGACTTCCAAGTCTATAACAATTTTTTTTTTTTTTGCAAGTTTTTATTGTGATTTGAGTGAAAGTTTACAGGACAGATCATCAGTTTTACATTTTAAAAATAATTTGTTTCATTACAGTTATTATAATCCCCTCCATGTACCATCAATTAATAGTATTTATCTCTATTCATTTTATACCATATAAGTTTTTCACATTAATTTTGGAAACTCAAAATCCTGAAAGACAGTCTTTTGGGGGTTTGTTTGTTTGTTTGTTTGTTTGTTTGCTTCCTTGCCATCACATTCTTTCCTTGCTTCAATATTCATATACTGGCCGAGGGGGTCCCAAGAGTGAGAAAGAGAGAAGAAGATGCTAACATTTCAAAATATCATCACACTACACAGAGATTTCTCATAGTGTTTGCTTTCTTCTCTTTAGTAACTGTGGGTATTTATAATTTCTGTTTCCTTGTCAGACAAACTTTTCTAAAAAGGTCTTAAACTTGCATCTATTTCAAGAAAGTATATGAACTGTACTAAATAAAGGCAATGATGGCCTCTGGTCTTTTTTCTGGGATAAATAATTTATTTTAGTAGGATCAGCACAAGGCTGGTCATCCCTGTGAGTTGAAGGTTAAAGATATGCCCAATGTCTAACGTTTCGAATATGCTGTACTACTCCATCATCTCTGATGTCACTTATAATTCCTTCCCTCAGTATTCTCCCTTATGATTTAGGATTCCAAAATTCAATGCACAATCTTTCAAGCTAATGAACTGTGAGAAACCAGCTCACATGTTTGTGGAGGCTTGTAAGTCCCAAATCTGTAATTCAGATCATTAGTCTGCAGGAGTCTCCTCACTGTGTGGTTGCAGGAACTGACAAACCCAATTGGTAGGTCAGACTACAGGCTGACAAGTTTGTGGAAGCTGTTGAAGAAGATCAGGCAATATGCCTGTGTTCCAAATAAGGATCCAGAGCAAGAAAGCAAATTTTGCCAAAGGGTTAACATGGTCTCCCAGATTTTGCTTGGCTTGGATACAGAGACACAAAATGGCTGAAAGTGGAAGAAGCAGCTCTTGCTTTCCTTGGCTAAGAAAAGGAGCACAAGACTCATATATCATCAAGAAGTCTCCTCTAGTCCTGGTCCAGGGGTCTTTTATTAGGGCCTTGTGGCACTGTGAGATAAAGCACTGGATCACAAGGTCAATTTGAACCACAAGGTTGGGGGTTCAAACTAACCAGTCATTCCTTGGAAACCCTATACAGTGTCACTATGAGTCAGAAGCCAACTCAGCAGTACTTAACAACCAAGGTAAAGGACTCCTGGTATGGCATTGTAGGATCAGCACTGGACTGTGAACCATGAGGTCAGCTGTTCAAACCCACCAGGTGCTCCTCAGAAACCCTATACAGGGTCTCTATGAGTTGGAACTGACAACCTAACAACAGCAACAACAAGGTAAAGGAGCCTGGTGGTGTAGTGGTTACACGTTGGGTTGAAACCACCAGCTGCTTTCTGCTCCTGTAAAGATTTACAACATCAGAACTGTGTCAGAACAGCACGCAGCAGCAGCAACAACTGAAGTAACTAGTGTCTGATTGGTGTTCTTAGGAGGGTCCACAAAAACTAGCCTGTGCTTCCTCCATGAGAAAGTGGGTGGAGGCCACAAAGATGGTGGTTTGCCTTTGTACTGGGTGTTGATGGAGGTATATTTTCAGCCTTGTGATATCAAAAGGTCAGACTGAGAGCATGTTATCTGTTCTATGGGCCATATCTGACCTGAGCCAATTCTACCCCAGTATCCTGCTTTTTAAAGTTAAATAGGAAGATGGCGATTTATCTAATAAGGAAACAGCTTAAAACATGTTATTTCTTGTTTAATGATACCAATTTGCATACTACACCCACAAGGAAACTAGGGGTGGTGATTTAAATCATAACCTTCTAGTAAGGTGCGGCCTCAAGATCCATCTCATTTTAATCCTGCTTCATTAACATAACAGACCACTCACTTAAAATGGGACTATAACCACAGGTTTAGAGACTAAGATTTACAGTCCTCCTTGTAGGAGGAGGACTGTCCTACAAGGACAATGTTTAGTAATTCACTGCATCAGTAGATGTAATACTGGCCTAGTCGGTTGTCTATACTGACTGACTATGACCCTGTCAGGTTACTTGACTTCTTACACCTCAGGTAAGTTCAATGGACAGCACGAGGTTCAATTAAATGATCATTATAATGCCATCCGTACAAACAGTGTAATTTTACTTTATCATATGACAAGTGATTTCCTTAATCCAGTTGTAGCTCCAATGCATTAATCTTAGAAGTATTTTTATGCAAAGCTGTGTGACCAGTGTATAATAATAAGGATTCTCATGTAATTTGGAAGACCACATTTTCTGAAGATATGAAGAATGTCTAGCTTTTTCCCACTTAATCTAAATTTTTATGTACCTTTTACAAATTTTATTTTGAAGTTCAAATTATCTGCTTCCCCTAAGTAGTTAAAGGCTTTGATGCCAGAGACCTGGCTACTTTCAAGTCATTTAATCTCCTTGTATCTACCTCCATATCCACTTCCTAAAAACCAATCATCAGTAACCATCAAGCAGATTTTGATTCATGGCAACCCATGTTTGTCAGAGGAGAGCTGTGTTCTGTTGGATTTTCAATGACTGTTTTTTTAGAAGCAGGTCACCAGGCCTTTCTTCTGACTCACTTTTGGGTGAACGAGTACCGTCAATCATTTGGTTAGCAGCCAAATGCATTAACCATTGACACCACCCATGGACTCCCAATATCTAAAAAGTGATGACTAATTAAATAAAGTTTAAATTAGTTTTTCCATAAGAAAAAAAAAACAAAGATACATTCAGTTAAGAATAATGTCAGTTATGCCCCTGCTCTTTAGGTATTGTACAAACAGTAGTTTAAGAGAAAATAAGTAATGATTGAATTTATGCAATGTCTTAAACTCACTAACAGGTAACATTAGTCTAGCTCCACTATTCTAAAACTTCATTACAAGAGTTGTTGTATACAGAGTTCTGTCACATTCATTGATGGTCTGGGCCAATATGATCTTTAATGTGAAAAGTCTTGGGCTATAGAGTCTAAGATCCATTAAGAGAAGGTGGGAGCCATTTTCATTGAGCCTCTTTTTCAGCCTCTGTTTAAAGCCTTTTGGATGACTTTTTCATTGCTTCTTTATCTGTGGGATTTCTGAGGTGTTAAATAGCATTTCTAGTCATGGTTTTACCTAAAGTGGAAAAATAAATAGTCTCTGAGGAAATATGTGAATTCACAGAAAATACTCAGAATATCAGAATTATAGATAGATAGGTTGCAGTTGACCAGAAAAGCCTTAGAAAAAGCTGAGAAAAGTCTTGTCCAGATGGTTCCCCTGATCACCTGGACACACTCCTTAATAACCAATGAGAAAGTCAAATTATTATGGAAAACATTAGCTGTACTAACTAAAATTACTGTTTGTATACAAGGGTAAGTCAAAACATATTGCTGTAAAATCACAGATACCTTTATTAAACAAAAATATCAAAAGGGAAGCTATTATTTCTCAACATATTCTACATCTAGGTCTAGGTACTTCTGAAGGCATCTTTCTAACTCTTCCCTGAAGCATTCTGTGCTCTTTGATTTACACCACATCAAAACAGCAGTTGTGGTATCATCATGGGATGCAAATCATGTTCATTTTCAATGTTCTTTGAATTGGGGGAACAAAAAGAAGTCTGAAGGGACAAGATCAGGGCTGTATGGTGAATGGGTTAGTATTTCCCAATGGAAAAAAAATTCCTAAGCACAAACTTTCTTGACTTTTCTCTTAAATACAGCTTTCACTTTTCTTAAAATTTCTTCCTAAGAAGTCCCCATGATCATCCTGTGTCCTTCAGGAAAATCTATCAATCACAGAATCCAATCACCATAACCTTTTGCCTTGAATATAACTGGCCTAGCAGATACTCTCAGAGGCCACCATTTTGACTGAACTTTTTTTAAAAAAACATATCTAAAGGAGATTGTTGTTGTTTAGTACCAGGGAGTCGATTTCAACTCATAGTGACCCTGCACAGGGTTTCCAAGGCTGTAAATCTTTAAGGGAGCAGAATGCCTCATCTTTCTCCTGCGGAACCACTGGTAGTTTCAAACTGCCAACCTTGAGACTAGCAGCCCGATTCATAACCACTACTCTACCAGAGTTCCTTTAAGGAGATTAAGACAAGGGTATTATTGAGAGAACTTGTCAGTAGCCACCCATTGATAACAAAGGTATGTTCAAACATGTTTTGTTTGGAAAAAACCTATGCATGCATGAACTGAAACTTTAGTAGTAATAAACTTTTACTTACTCTCTTAGGTAATTTTTTTACTCTCTTAGTTTTAAAAGGTTTACATTTCTTTTTGGTTTTCTCCCAAAACACACTTTCATGGGAAGTTGCACCTAATATTTGCCTCAAAATGTTGTCACAAGCCTTCATTGAATCAATGCATGAGACCTGCTCAGTCTGTTGTTTATGTTGTTAAGTGCCGTGGGGGACGTTCCGACTTATATAGACCCTGAATAGGGTTTCTGAGGAGCAGTTCAAATCCACGTTGGGGTTGAGTGCTTATCCTATGATGCCACTAGAATTTAATAAAAATTCAATAAGATGTTCTAAACCGACGATGCCATTCATTCTAATATTTATTCAATTTTCTTAAAGTTGTCTCAAATTGATAAATACATAAAATGTCAAGTTTGCACAGACATACTTCTTTTCTACATGAGAAACGTAACCTAAATCCAATTTCTGTCATAACCTGTGCCAGTGTGTTATCTTACCAACAGGATGTGTTCAAACTCCTTAGCATAACACAGGGGTGTCTTTGGGATCTGGTTGCTGGGAACCCCTTTAATCCTACTGGCTCCCACAAACCCTCCCCACTACACTGTTTGCTATAGACATGTCAAACTACTTGCAGTTGCCTTATGTTGTTGTTGGTAAGTGCCATCGAGTTGGTACCGACCCATAGAGACCTTATGCAAGCAGAACGAAACGCTGCCGGATCCTGGGCCAACCTCGCTGCTGTGCCACACTTGAGTCCATCGATGCTGCCACTTGGTCAATCCATCTTGTTGGGGGTCTTCCTCTCTTTCTCAGTCCCTCCACCTTACCAAACATGATATCCTACTCCAGAGACTGCTCCCTCCTGACAATATGTCTGAAGTATGAGAGACGAAGTTTGGTCATCTTGGCCTCCAAGGAGCACTCTGGCTGCACTTCTTCCAAAATGGATCTATTGGTTCCTTTGGCAGTCCATGGCACTTTCAATATTCTACTCCAACACCATAGCTCAAAAACATCAATTCTTCTACGGTCTTCCTTATTCACTGTCCAGCTTTTGCATGCATATGAGGTTATTGAAAACATTACGGCTTGGGTAAGGCACACCTTAGTCCGCAAGATGACATCTTTGCTCTTCAACACTTTAAAAAGATCTTGTGCAGCAGATTTGCCTAATGCAATATGTCATTTGATCTCTTGACTGCTGCTACAGTGAGTGCTGATAGTTGATCCAGGAAGAATGAGGTCCTTGACAACTTCAACATTTTTTCCATTGATAAGTATGTTGTTTATTGGTCCAGTGGTGAGGATTTTTGTTTTCTTAACATTGAGATGTAATCCATACCGAAGGCTGTGGTTTTTGATCTTCATCAGTAAATAGTTTAAGTCCTCTTCACTTTAAGCAAGCAAGGTTGTATCATCTGCATA
>NW_006408584.1:2900744-2908488 GCF_000296735.1 Chrysochloris asiatica
TTTCTGGCATAGTAAACCATGTGGTCATCAGATTCAAAATGGCCAATACCAGTTCATTTCAGCTCTCTAATGCCTAAGGAGCTCTGGTATTGTAGTGGTTACAGGCTGTGAACCTTAAGGTCAGCAGTTCGAAACTACCAGCTGCTCCGCGGGAGAAAGATCAGGCTTTCTACTCCAGTATAGATTTACACCCTCGGAAACCCTGTACAGGGTCGCTATGGGTCGAAACCGACTCAACGGCACTTAACAACAACAACAACAATGCCTAAGATATCGATGTTTATGTGTTCCATTTCATTTTTTGACAGCTTCCAGTTTTCCCAGATTCATACTTCATACATTCCATGTTCTGATTTTCAATGGATGTTTACAGCTGTTTCTCTTCATTTTGAGCTGTGCCCCATCAGCAAGTGAAGGTCCCATGGGCTTACTCCATTCGCGTCATCATGGTCAACTCTACTTTGAGGAGACGGCTCTTCCCCAGTCGCATTTTGAGTTTCTTCTAACCCGTGGGGCTCATTTTCTGGCACTATATTTGGCAGTGTTTCTCTGCTATTCACAAGGTTTTCCGTGCCTAAATATTCAGAAGTGGTTTGTCACTCTTTCTTCCTAGTCTGTCTTCATCTGGAAGCTCATCTGAAACCTACCCAGCATGGGTGACCCTGCTGGTATTTAAAATACAGGTGGCATAGTTTTCAGAATCACAGCAACTCACAAGCCACCACAGTATGACACACTGACAGACGAGTGGTGGACAGTTGCCCAATAGACATTCCTTATCTCTGCTTTGCCTATATGGACAGTGCTTTCTTCTCTTAGAATGCTCTCTTTCTCTTTTCCCTCTAGCCTGTAAACGCCTATGTTCATTTTTCATAATCAATTCAGTATCTATTGAGACCTTTCCATCCCCAGCAACCACCAAGTAAATGGCCTTTTCATCACAGTGGCTCTACTATATCATACAGAAACTTTTCTCGCATCACCTATAACTAAGTGGTTGCATAATTTATTGCCCAAATTAGGACACCTTTACAAATAATAAATTAGTACAATTAGTCATCATGCTTTTTCTTAATTGCACCCAAGACAACAGCAATAACAAAAATTCCAAACCCATTGCCTTGAATTATTCCATGTCCTGGACCACAAGGTCGGTTTGAAAAGGAAGAGCAGTGGTTCAAATTAACTGGCCACTCTGTGGAAACCCTATACAGGGTCTCTATGAGTTGTAACTATCTTGATGGCACTTACCAACAATAGCAGTCCTATGGGACAGAGCAGAACTTGTCTCACAGGGATTCCAAGCCTGTAAATCTTTACAGAAGCAGACTGCCACATCTCATTTTTAACTGGGGAAGTGGCTGGTGGGTTTGAACTACTGACCTTTTGATTATTTGGTTAGTAATTAAGCACTTTAACCACTGTGCCACCATGGCTCTTTAATTGCATCCAATTTGTTAAATGTTTTTATTTTTAATTCTTCATAGTACTTAGTCATTATTCTCGTAATTCACTCACTTTTATCTGATGAGTAATTCTATACTGCATTTCTAATCACAGTATCCAGGAATACTAGACTTTAAAAACTGTGCATAGTCAACATTACTTCATTTCATGAAGTTTTCTTGCTTCTTTTAAATTTCAAAAATTCTGTAATATATTTTTACCTTGTAAGCGTTGGTGGTGCTATAGAATAAGCACTGGGTGGCTAACCACAAGGTCAGCAGTTCAAGTCCACAAGCTGCTCTGCAGGAGAAAGATGAAGATTTCTGTTCCTATAAAGATTTACAGCCTTGAAAACACTAAACAGGATCTCTGTGAGTCGAACTGAATCTATGGCACTTAACAACATTTAACTTTTATTTCATGCCTTTTGGTGAGGGGTGGGGGTGGGTGATGTGTTTAAAGTTGACTGCCCACAGAGGATTGTTTTTAATCTATTGTTTCTTAGACTTCACCGATATTTCATGAGTTTTATTCATTTTGGTTGCCTTTGGTATTAAACATTGAACCTAATCTAACTTTTAAAAACTATTAAATAAAACTTGCATTCCATTGCTATTATTTTGATGATCATGCTTTTCAAAATGCCTACAACTCTATAAAATAAATCAGGGTGTATAGACCAGATAATTTCATTGAACTGTATTAAAATGAAATAAAGAAAAGGGTTATATATTTCCTTATATCTTGTAAAACAAACTTTATCTTAAGCAGTGTTCATATGAAGTACATTTAAGACAGAAGAGGGTCAATGATCTAATTTGGGCCTTCAGTATTAATTTTCTTCAATGGTAAGGCAACTTGTTTCTTTTGTAGTCTTTATGACTATGTGCCCAGCAGCCAAAGGCTATTTGATAAGTCAATATGACTGAAACACCAAACCTAACCTATAAGGTGCTATCACCACTTAAGCTGTAAATCTCAAACACACCCACTGCCTTCCAGTTGATTCCTATTCTCCTACTCATAGGAGAGTATGTCCAACTCTGTAGGCCAGACTGCATTTGCAGGAGCAGACAGCTTCATCTTTCTCCTGCAGAGCTGCTGGTGGGTTTAAGCTGCTGACCTTGTGGTTATCAGTCAAGTGCTTAGTCCACTGTGTCACCAGGGACCCTTGTGTAGACTTCAAAGAACAAAGATTATTCCTCCCCATTCATCTTGCATATCTCCACATGACTTGCATCATTGCTTGCATATAACAGATGCTCAAAGTATATTTTTGTTCCAATTAAAAAGCTTGCATTTTCTGTCTAAATAATCTTTTCCAACACATGGCAAACACATATTGAGGTGCTTTCTAATGACAACCGGAAAAAAAGAAAAGAGAAAGATGAATAAAGAAATAGGAAGGGGGTGTCATCATTAGCGTAAAATATACCCCTTCTCAGCTCTGTCTAGCTTTCTACTAGTGCTGGGTCAGATGCTCTGCCTACTGTTGTTTTCAAGCCTGTTCTATCTCCTGGAGATCCCACATGACCAGAGTAGGGTTTTTAAAGATCTATCAAAAACAGATCTATGTTCAGAAACACCTCTGGGTGAATTTGAACCACCAACTTTTTATAGTTCAGCACTTAACCGTTTACAGCACCCAGGAAATCTGCTTCCCAACAGAAAGTGATTCTCCTGGAAAGACTCTCATTCATTCCCTATAGAAAAGGTAGTACATGCATACAGGCACATACACATTCCCTTCACATACACACACAGAACCGGGGTAGCTACAAAGTGGCTTGTAAGTGTCTTTAATGGAATTGTATAGAAAATAAAGCCAACAGTATTAAGCCTGCCCTGATTCAGTCATAAACTCTGAAGAAGAATCTTTGAATGGGAATATAATTTTTTCTTCTCCCTTCCTAAAAAGGTTGTTTTGCTAGTAGTGTCTTATGCCAAGAGAAGAACTGGGCTGATGAAAATTTATTTTCTGTTACTTACATAACACTTTTCTTCCAGCTAGAAGAAAACTGCTATCCACATCCAAAAAACTGTCTAATTTCAGTAGGAAGTTTATAGAATTTACTTCCCACCAAAGCAAAATTCTGAATGTATGAAATATGAGATCTTGCCAATTTAATGGATTCCTAATAATTTTTAAGTAGCATATATTATTTTAATACTTTTCATAGCTGGAAAGTTGTCAAGGGATAAATTGGCAAAGTCTGTATTTTCTTTTGAAAAAAAAATTCATAAAATTAATTATTCCACATTTATTTTATATTATTATTTTGGTAGTTTTATTTTTATGACAAAATTCTGAATTAGTTATATGATGTCTGAATCCAGTTGATTCCAGAGAAATTTATATAAAAATTTTGCTTTGCTGTTTTGCCCCTGTCTGGACAATTTCTGAAAGTTTAAAAACAAACAAACAAAAAAAAAAACACATTTTTACTATTTAAATAACTTAATTTGTTTTTCATGACCCAACATCATTATCCAAGATAATATCAATTTCTTAATTCTAAAGTCTGCCTTGAGTGACTTCCAAACTAAATAAAATGAAAATACCTCCAGCACTCTCTATTTACACACAGTGGCAGAATTAACTTTAATACATGGATTGCTGCCCTGGGAATACTGCTGAGCTCTACTGTGTATGCCCCCATGTAGAAGGCTTCTATTTCTCTCACTTTAGATAAAACTACTTACTAAGCGTGGCACTGTCAGGAGCTCTGGTAGCGTAGTGGTTATGAGTCGGGCTGCTAACCTCAAGGTCTGCAGTTCGAAACTACCAGCAGTTCCGCAAGAGAAAGATGAGGCTTTCTGCTCCTGTAAAGATTTACAGCCTCGGAAACCCTGTGCAGGGTCACTACCAGTCGGAACCAACTCCACGGTGCTTAACAACAACAACAAGCGTGGCGCTGTAGGATCAGCACTGGACTGCGAACCACAAGGTCAGCGATTCAAGCCCACCAGCTTCTCCTTGGAAAACCCTATACAGGTTTGCTATGACTCAATGGCACATTAACAGCAATAACCTCAGCAAAGCACAGTGCTACTAGCCACTGAAATCACAACAATGGTTAAGGTACAGTCTGTTCTTAAACTGATGTTTCTGAATTTCTAGGGGAATAAAGTTTGATTTTGTCCAAACCAACTGCAATCAAGTTGATTTCAACTCATAGCAAGCCAGTAAAGGGTTTCTGTGACTGTAAATTTTTACTGGAGGAGACAGCATCATCTTTCTCCTACAGAGAGGCTGGTGAATTTGAACCACCAACCTTGTGGCTAGCAGCCCAATGCTTAACATAGAGTACCACCAGAGCTGCTTTTATCAGTGGGTTTCATCAAAGAGATAAGTTCAATTACAGTGCATCCGTTATGTCATTAGTGTGCTTGACTATTTACAGTTCAAAATTCTTTCCTGATGCCTATCAGTTACAAACAGCATTGTTTTTGTTAAGTATCCTGGAGTCCGTTCGTAAGCATAGCATGTTGGATAGAGTTTCCCAGGAACAGATGATGGGCTTGAACCACTGACCTTGTAGTTACTAGACCAGTGCTTATCCTACAGCATCACACCAGGACTCTACAAACAGAGTACATCAAAGAAATATTTCAGTCATTTGGAATCACATTTTCTTCCTCTTGTATTATCTGCATTTGATGTCTCAGTTTCCCAGTGTTGCTGGAATGAAAAGTACCACAAATGGGTGGATTTAAAAAGCAGAAATTTACTTTCTCACAGTTCAGGTGGCTAAAAGCCCAAATAATGGTATCAGTCACGTGAATTTCTTCTTTGGGACCTGCTCCTAGTTTCCAATGTATGTCTTTGATGTCCTTTTTGCTTGTAGACAGAGCCTCAGATGACATCTCTGTATATGTGTGACTATTTTGATCTCTCTCTTTTTTTTTTGACACCATTCAGAAGGGTTTAAAATCTACCTTACTCAGATATGACTTCATCAATATAGTAAAAGAAAATCCTTATTACTAAACAGAATCATATTTACAGATACAGCAGGTAGGATTTTCACATTTGTTTTGGAGGGGCACTAATCCAATTCACAACATCTAGTTTAGGCCATTTCTGACCACTCTGGTCTGAGACCTGGTAATGCAGTGTTGGTTAAGTACTTGGCTGCTAACTGAAAGGTCATTGGATGGTTCAAACCCAATGGTTGCTTCTCCAGAGAAAGATGTGGCAGTTTGCTTCCTTAAAGATTACAGCATAGGAAACCCTCTGGGGCAGTTCTACTCTGTCCTATTGAGTTTCTATGAGTTGGAATTCACATAAAGGGTTTATGTGTTAAGCATATAGTAAATGTTTAACAAAGACTTTCATCAATGAATGGATATTTTGTGGAGTGCTGATGTGGTGCTGAACCTCAATGTAAGATTGAATCACAGGGTTAGACGTTCAAACTCACCAGCCACTGCTCAGAAACCCTATACAGGGTGGCTATGAGTCGGAACTGACTTTATGGCTCTTAATAACAGCAACAGCAATGGAGTCCTGGTGTGGTGCTGTGGCACTGGGTAGCTAACCATAAAGTGGGCAGTTCAAACCAACCAGCTGCTCCTAGGAAGTCCTATATATGTCGCTATGAGTCAGAACCAACTCCATGGCACTTAACCAAACAATGGGCCTGGTAGGGAAAGTACTGAACTGTTAACCACAAGGTTAACATACCCACGTTAACAACAACAGTGGGTTAAAATAAATAAAGAAGTAGCCACTATTTGACTTTACATCTAGGCATTATTCTACCAATATCCTTTTTTTTTTTCTACCAATGCCTTTTACGGATTCCAATTTCATAAGCCTTATTTCCATTTGGAGTCCTGGTGTGGCTCTGTAGGATAAGCACTAGACCAAAAGGTCGGTTTGAACCACGTGGTCAGCAGTTCAAACTTAACAGCGGCTTCTTGGAAACCCTATACATTATGAGTCAGAACCGATACCATGACACTTAACAACAACAATATTTCCATTTAGATCCAATGACTTGAGGGAAATCTCTTTAGTTCCCTCTCCCTTGAAATGAAACATTATGTTCTTTTTTGATTACTTCTCCTTTGCTAACTCCCAAATCTGGCTAGCTTGACTGACTCAACTTTTTTCAGTATAACTAGAATATCAGAACATATGTAACTTTTAAAATTCAGGTGAAATGGAATTGAGAACAAGCTCAATCAGTCTAGAGACACTAAACTTCAGAGGACCATTCTAACATGGAGTCAGCTCCAGCTGGGCAAGGTCATAAGACTGATATAAGTAAATGTCAAATTATAGGCAAAAGTTACCATCTTTTGTAAATTATTTGCAAAGTTCTCTCAAAACAATCCATGGCAAAATCTGGCCTTGAATGACTGGCACTTTCTGTCAACAAATTCCATCTTTTCCACCTTCCCCTGCCAAAAGAACCAACAGATCTTTGTTGGAAGAAGTACAGCCAGAGTGCTCCTTGAAAGCCAGGATGGCCAAACTTTGTCTCTCATACTTCAGACATATTGTTAGGAGGGACCAGTCATTGGAGAAGGATATCATGTTTGGTAGGGTGGAGGGTCAGAGAAAAAGAGGAAGACCCCCAGTGAGATGGATTGTCAAAGTGGCAGCATCAGTGGGCTCAAATGTGGCAACAATTGTGAGGTTGGCCCGGGATCAGGCAGTGTTTCATTCTGCTGTTCATAAGATCACTATGAGTCGGTACTGACTCAATGGCACCTAACAACAACAACAACAACAATATGCTCATATGAACCCAAAAGACCACAGATAGCAATGTCATGGATCAATTGCTTTGCCCCTGTGCTTATCTCTTGGGTAAATTCTTACCCTTTTAATCTAGTGCTTTGAGTATTCATTTAACTGAAAATCTAATGATTCTATGTCCTAGCATAAAGTAGGTCTAGATTCTGGACCAATGCCAAAAAGCTCTTCATAATGTAATTCTCTAGTACAACAGGAAAATGCCATTTCTCAGACAACTATTCATTCACATCCAAACAAGGAGACACTGTGGGTTAATGCGATGAACTGCAAGCAGGGTTTGAACCACAGGATCAGTGGTTCAAGTTCACTAGCCACTCCTCGGAAACCCTATACAGGGCCATTATGAGTGGAATCAACTCAAGGGCACTTAACAACAAAAACAACAAACAAGGAGAGAATAGAGGAAATTAACTTGACAGATTATAATCAAGGGAAACATATTTTTTAAGCTATTGCTTCAATTGTTTTGTTTTTTTTCTTAAATGATTTATTGTAAATTATGTGATAGTATACATGGGAGAACATTAG
>NW_006408584.1:2910183-2918024 GCF_000296735.1 Chrysochloris asiatica
ATCAACAAAAAAATCCTCCCCACCCCCCTTTAGTATGGGTTCTTTCCCTTTGTCTTTTTTTTTTTTTTTTAGCCCTTTCGAACATGCTCAATTGGTTTTATGAATATATTCCACAGGTAGTTTTTTTCTAATCCAATGGTACATAAAATGCCCAGCTTTCTACTTTTCATGTATAGATACACATGTTACCTACTCTACTAACAGAAAAAATCCACTGTCATCAAGTCAATTCCAACTCAGTGACCCTATATAGGGTTTTCAAGATTATAAATCTTTACATGAGCAGAGAGCTTCATCACTCTTTCATGGAGTAGCCATGGAGTAGCTGGTGGGTTTGAAATGTCTATCTTTTGGTTAGCAGGCCTGAATTTATCCTACAGTGCCACCAGAGTGCCTTGGGGAGAACTCATAACTAATGACACTCAGAAAATAGATGAGTTAGTTTGTAGCCACATTCTGCCCCCCACCCCCACCCCCAGTGAACAGTCATGGGGTAGGTGGCTACATTAAGGTGTTAAGTCAAACAAAATATTGACATATTTTACTTCAAATGAAGTAAGTAAACATAGTCACGTTTTAGAATGACTAAATTTTACATTTTAAATCTTGTCTAGATTTCAAATTGATGTCCAACTTAACAACTGCCTGCACTTTTGCAGTTTGGGGTATTTATTAATGACATTATTTTGTGAAATACTACCTGTCCACACTTCTTTATCTCAGACGTATAGTACTCAGCACAGAGACTGAGTTAAACAGTTCACCTCTTTCTTTAATTTCACACCACAAATATTTATCAGGCCTAATTATTATTCCTTCCATTCTTCCAAACTGAATTCCAAACCTACTCCTCATTTATTGATATGTTTAGGTTTCAGGTTGTTATACAAAAAATAGGATGACCATATTATCTTTTTAACTGCCAAATTACATCATTACATAGCTCCTAAAACACTGAGAATCATGGCCCAGCCAAGTTGACACATTACCAAAACAGGCAACATTACTCTTACCTTGCATGTTGGTGTTTATTACTGCCATACATCTGTTGTTAATGAGCAAAATTAGATAGTATATTTTTTACTGTTGTTGAAATTTTGAAATATTGGATAACGAGAATGTCGATAAATGAAAAGATGATGTATATTGTATCAAACCCAGCATTGGATTCTGATTAGAATCGTGGTCTCTAATGCAGGCACTTTGTCAGTTTCATAATTGTGTATAAGACCTTGATTTGCCTTCTCCCATCAGACAATATCTCCCCACCTGGGAGATCATGGGAAAATGTTGAAAATAGTTAACAAAGAACTTAGAAGTTCTATAGACAGAAGAGTTGTTTGTTGGGACTTGTTCACTTGGATTCCCTTCCTAAAATGGAATGTAACACATTCCAGCTGATCTATTAAAGGAAAGACAGTATATTATGATTCGCATGACAAATGGCCCTCAATCCAACACTGATGCTTGGGAACTTTCCCTTTAACTGCATTGCTTAAAATAAATCTAGGTACCAATTTAAAAAAGTGTAAGAACTAAGTGGTCTGTTTCACTGCAAGTGTAAGAACTAAGTGGTCTCCAGTTTTACAATATTTTTCTCTCTCTTTTTTTATAAAGCCTTCCCCTTTTAAGCTTCAATTTGGATTTTCATAAATGCTATTTAAACCAAAGGGAAATGGGCCTGATCCAAGCTAGTCTTCCCCTTGCTGGGAATTTTCCTTTCTGTTTAAAGGAAGGCTTATAGGAAAAGCAAATGGAAGTCTTTTCGCATCCATGAAGACAGACCACTTAACCATGAATTAAAAAATAAGGTTAGGACATTGTATGTGTTATCTACACATATCCATATATTTTTAGCATTTTGAAAACTACACCTTGTCCAAAGATAGGAACTTTTTTGGTAGTGTTTCTTTACAGTAACCAATTTTGCTTAATTTGTTAGCATTTGAGTGGTCATCAATAAACTCCTGGAAACTCAGAATTTAACACTTTCTAGTCCGATTTTATCTATACTCAGGAACTGTAACTCATTAAAGTACATTTGTGAGAGTTAAGATTTTTGTTTCATCTTGGCTGGGCCTGGATTCTAAGTGGTTTGGCCGTTAAGATGTAGTAATAACTCGTAATAAGATCTAATATAAAGTAATCACTCCCATGATGTGATCTGATGTGATCAGCCCTGATCTGATGTAATTTTCCTGTGTTGTAAATTCTCACTTCTATAATATTAATGTGGATGGATCCAGCCTATAGGATTAGGTTGTATCTGGAGTCAATCTATTTTGAGATATAAAAGAGATTAAACAGACAAGCAGAGCTCAGAGGGACCAATTACCACCAATTCAGGAGTGGATTCTGTCCTTTGGACCTGGGATCTCTTCACTGAGAAGTTCCTAAAAAGAGTTTAGTACCAAGAGTAGTATGTGGCGCTAACAAATACTAAAATGAGTAGGTGGTTTTGGAATTGGGTAATGGATAGAGACTGTAAGAGTTTGAGCTGTCGGAGCCCTGGTGTGGTGCTGTAGGATAAGCACTGCACTTCTAACCATAAGGTTGGCCAGTCAAAGCCACCAGATGCTTCTTGGAAATGCTATACAGACCTGTTTAACAATAACAATAAAAATCTACCATTTGTCTGTCAGCTTGCTGTACTGTGGTAGCTTGCATGTTGCTGTGATGCTGGAAGCTATGCCGTAGGTATTTTAAATACCAGCAGGGTCATCCATGATGGACAGATTCCAGTGGACAGACTAGGAAGAAGAAAGAACAAATCACTTCTGAATGTTTAGCCAGTTAAAACCTTGTGAATATCAGTGGAACATTGTCAGATAGAGTGCCATAAGATGAAAACATTATTACTAGCACCAGATCATTGTCAAATTCAGTGCTCAAAATCCATTAATAATTTGTATGCGGAATGTACAAAGTATGAATCTAGGAAAGCTGGAAATGTCAAAAATGAAACAAAATGAATCAGACAATCATATGATTTACTATGTCGAGAATGACAAATTGAAGAGGAATGGAATCACATTTACCATCAAAAAGAATATTTCAAGATCTAACTTGAAGTACAAAGCTGTCTGTGTTAGCATAATATCTATAAGTCTTCAAGAAAGACCAGTTCATACCATTATTATTCAAATTATGAACCAATTACTAAAGCCAGTGATGATGAAATTGAAGAATTCTATTAACTTCTTTAGTCTGAAATTGATCAACTATGCAATCAAGATGCATTGGTAATTATTGGTGATTGGAATGTGTAAATTGGAAACAAGAAGGAAGGATCAGGAGTTGGAAAATGTGGACTTAGTGATAGAAACGATGCTGGAGATCACATGACAGAATTTTGCAAAACCAACAGCTAATTCATTGCAAATACCTTCTTTAAATAACATAAAAGGCAACTATACAACATGGACCACACCAGATGTAATACACAGGACTCAAATTGACAATATCTATGGGAAGAGATGATGGGAAAGCTCAATATCTTCCACCAAAACAAGGCCAGAGGTAGAGTGTGGAACAGATCATCAACTTGCTCATATGCAAGTTTATGCTGAAGCTGAAGAAAATTAAAACAAGTCCAGGAGAGCAAAAATATTACCTAAGATATGTTGATGTTGTTATGTGCCATGGAGTCGGTTCCAACTCATAGAGACCCTGTTCAGTGTTTCCGAAGCTATAAATCTTTACAGGAGCAGAAAGTCTCATCTTTCTTCCGTGGAACAGCAGGTAGTTTCGAACTGCTGACCTTGTGGTTCACAGTCTGATTTGTAACCACTACACTACAGAGCTCCTTAGATATATCCCACTTGAATTTAGGGGACATCTCAATAACAGGATGACATCAAGAACATCACACAAGAAAAAAAAAAAAAAAGGTTATTAAAAAGACAATGTTCAAAGTGTCAGATTTTCACTAACTCAGTTCCAAAATATGGGGCTGTGTTCATGAATGCCAGGAAGGTGAAGTTGAATCTGCTGCCCCAAGATGTGGGGGCAGGACTCTGCCATTACTAAGGGTCAAATTACCTGCCAGGGCCAAGGGGATGGTGTAGCCATGCAGTTAGACAAGAGAATGGGGCTTCCCAAAACCCAATGGACCTGGATGGCACATCTTGAGCCCAGTGCCCAGGTGTGAACACCTAGTATCTTGAGGGCAGTTCTGTTCTCACAGTAATTATTCTGCTGGGTTTAGAACTTGTTGGTGCTTATTATTTCTCCCAAATGTAATGGAAATGCCTACCTTGTGCTTATTCTACCACTGTAATTTAGAAACAGATACAGCGTAGTGGTTACGAATCGGGCTGCGAACCTTAAGGTCAGCGGTTCGAAACTACCAGCCGCTCCGCGGGAGAAAGATAAGGCTTTCTACTCCCGTAAAGATTTACACCCTCGGAAACCCTGTACAGGGTCGCTATGAGTCGGAACCGACTTGATGGCACTTAACAACAACAACAACAACAACCTTGTACTCTAGACTTCACAGGTTCTCAAATGAAGAGGAATTTTATCCCAGAACGTTTGTACTTGGAGTTGATTTAAGACTTTGGGGATGAAAGTGTTTTACATGTAATAAAGACAAGAACTTTGAGGAGGGCAATGGATGAATGTTATGAATTGAATTTTGCCTCTTCAAAATATGGTGTCAACTTGGCTAGGCCAAGTTTATGCAATTTCCCTCCATTTTGTGATCAGATGTAATTATCCTGTGTGTTGTAAATCGTAACCTCTATGATGTTAATGAGGCAGGATTGTTGTTGTTGTTATTGTTGTTGTTAGGTGCCATCGAGTCGGCACAGACTCATAGTGACCTTATGCACAGCAGAACGAAACAATGTCTGATCCTGGACCAACCTCACTACTGTTGCCACACTTGAGTCCATCGGTGCTGCCATGGAAGGATTAGAAACAGTTATATTAAAGAGGCAGGATATAATCTACAGAATTAGGTTGTATCTTGAGTCAAACTCTTTGGAGATATTAAATTAAACAATTAAGCAGAGATTGAGGAATCTACTACCAATAACAGATATGGTGCCAGAAAAGCAGTCCCTCAGGTTGGAAAGCACTAAAAATGCAACTGGGGAGAGCTGCTTTCTCAAAGTAGAGTTGACCATGATGACGTGAATGGAGTAAAGCCCGTGGGAGTAAAGCCCATGGGACCTTCATTTGCTGATGGGGCACAATGTAAAATGAAAAGAAACAACTGTAAACATCCATTAATAATCAGAACATGGAATGTACAAAGTATGAATCTAGGAAAACTGGAAATTGTCAAAAACGAAATGGAACACATAAACATCGATATCTTAGGCATTAGTGAGCTGAAATAAACTGGTATTGGCCATGTTGAATCTGACAACCACATTCATTACTATGCCGGGAATGACAAATTGAAGAGGCATGGTGTTGCATTCATTGTCAAAATGAACAAATCCAGATCAGTCATGAGGTACAATGCTGTCTGTGATAAGATAATATCCATGCGCCTACAGGGAAGACCAGTTAATACCACTATTACTCAAATTTATGCACCACTAAAGTCAGAGAGGATGAAATAGAAGAATTCTACAAACTTCTTCAATCTGAAATTGATCAAACATGCAATCAAGATGTATTGATCATTACTGGCTATTGGAATGCAAAGGTTGTGAACAAAAAGGAAGGATCAGTCATTGGAAAATATGACCTTGGTGATAGAAATGAAGCTGGAGATAGCATGATAGAATTCTGCAAAATCAGTGATTTGTCAGTAATTATATCCCAGTAATCATAGCCCTTATTCTAAGTACTCTTCTGAATTTGACTCAAATTTCTGGTAGCTCCCTATCAGTACAGCTGTTTTTGAATTATCTTTATCAAAATTTTACCTGCGTATTGTACCAGTGATATTGTTGATTGATTTCTACATTCTGTTGGGTCACTTCTCTTTGGAATGGGCACAAATATAGATATCTTCAATCGGTTGACCAAATTTCTTGTCATAGACAAGTGAGCATCTCCAGTGTGTCATCTGTTGAAAGATTTCAATTTGTATTCCATCAATTCCTGGAGCCTTGTTTAACCAATACCTTCAGTGTAGCTTGGACTTCTTCCTTCAGTATCATCAATTCTTGATCATATACTACCTCTTAAAATGGTTGAACATCAACCATTTATTTTATTGACACTGCTTCTGTGTATTCTTTACATTTTCTTTTGATGGTTTCTACATCATTCAATATTTTGCCCATGGTGTGGTGGTAGTTATGTGCCATGGAGTCAGTTCCAACTCATAGAGACCCTGTATAGGGTATCTGAGGCTGTAAATCTTTACAGGAACAGAAAGCCTCATCTTTCTCCCACAGAACCACTGGTAGTTTTGAACTGCTGATGATGAGATTAGCTGCCTGACTTGTAACCACTGCACTACCAAAGCTCCTTATTTTGCCCATAGAATCCTTCAATATTGTAAGTTGAGGTTTTCAATTTGAGAAATGCTGTGCATGTTCTTCCCTTTGATTTTCTAACTCCGGTATTTGCACTTTTCATTATAATATTTGACTTTGTCTTTTCAAGCTGCTCTTTGAAATTTTCTTTTCAGTTCTTTTGCTTCTTCATTTCTTCCATTTGTTTTAGCATCTTTATGCTGGAGAGTAACCTTCAGCACCTCAATGTAAAGAAAACAAAAATCCTTTAAAAAGGACCAATAAATAACATGATAAATGGAGAAAAGATTGACATTATCAAAATTTTCATTTTGTTTGTATCCACAATGATGGAAGCAGCAGTCAAGAAATCAAATGATGTATTGCATTAGGTAAATCTGCTGCTGCACAAGACCTTTTTAAAGTGTTCAAGAGCAAAGATGTCAGTTTGAGGACTAAGTTGTGCCTGACCTAAACCATGGTATCTTCGATAGCCTCATATTCATTTGAAAGTTGGACAATGTATAAGGAAGACCGTAGAAGAGGTGATGCATTAGAGTTATGGTGTTGGAGAAGAATATTAAAAGTACCATAGCCTGCCAGAAGAAAAAGAAACCTGTGTTGGAAAAAGTACAGCCAGAATGCTCCTTAGAAGCCAAGATGGTGAGACTTAATCTATCATCTTCAGATATGTTATCAGGAGGGACCAGTCCCTGGAGAAGGACATTATGCTTGGTAAAGTGGAGGAGGTATAAACAAGAAGACCCCCAACGAGATGGATTGGCACAGTAACAGTAGCAATGGGCTGAATACTAACAATTGTGAGGATAGCCAAGGACGGGGAGGTGTTTCATTCTGTTGTGTATAAAGTCGTTCTGAGTTAGAACTGACTAACAACAAGATTTACTGCCTTAGAAACTCTATCCAGGATCGCTATGAATTGTATGAGTTGGAACCAAGTCCATGCCACACAACCACCACCATATATAGTGTGTGGTGCTGTGGGTTAATATGCTGGACTGCAAAGTTGATTTGAACCATAAGGTTAGGTGGTTAAAGCTTATCATCCTCTCCTTGAAAACCCTATACAGGGTTACTGAGTCAGAACCAACTCGATGACACTTAACAACAACAACAATGCACAGCAAGATAAACACTGGGCTGCTAACTTCAAAGCCAGTAGTTCTAACCTAACAGCCACTCCCTGGAAACCCTATAGGTCACTATGAGTTGGAACCAACTCGAGGGCACTTAACAACATACTCCTAAAATACTGCAAATGTCAAACTTTTATCGATAAAACCCTTTTTAAAAGTGTTGTTATGTTGTTATGTGCCGTGGAGTTGGTTCCGACTCATAGCGACCCTGTACAGGGTTTCCGAGGCTGTAAATCTTTACGGGAGCAGAACGCCTCATCTTTCT
>NW_006408584.1:2918124-2934770 GCF_000296735.1 Chrysochloris asiatica
GGAACAGCTGGTAGTTTCGAACTGCTGACCTTGTGGTTCACAGCCCAATTCGTAACCACTACGCTACCATAGCTCCTTAAAGTGTAGTAACAAAAAAATATTTGGGCATAGGTTTCTAAATGGTCCAGTGTAAGAGCAAGCCTCATAGTCCCACACTCTGAGAGGACTGACACCACACTGGGCAGTTGGCGGGGAGCCCATCTGCAGGACAGAGAAGCCCCAAGCATGAATTCTGCTTTTAATGAGGAAGAATGGTTACTCAATGCTTTGACTCTGTGTGGAAAACAAACTCAACACAAAAGCAAATACAAAAGAGCTTTCATAACAACAAAAAAGCTCAAGGAACAGGCTTCATTCTCTGAATCTTCTAAAACGTGAAAAAATCTTAGCTACTTAGTGTCATCATCACAAATACCATTTCTTTTGTTTCTCAGAATTTGCTGAGTTTTTCCAGAAGAGTGCTAGAGTGTTTCTTCATTCCTTCTATGGCCTGTGTGTCCTCTGTGTGATTCTTCTTTGAACACAATGGCTAATGACAGAGCTCAGCCATCTTGGCCTTTAGCACATGTAGATACTAGTTTGAGAACACAGAAACAAATGTATTGCTCCTAATTCTATTCACAGATGGAAGAAAGAACCTCCCTGAGCTCCTTTCCCAGTTTTTCTGACACTGACTCAACTATTGACCCCAAAGCAAACAATTGTCTTAGTTAGATGCTGTTGTAACAGAAGCATCACACAAGTGGTGACTTTAAAGAACAGAAATGTATTTTCTGGAGGTGCAAAGTCCATATCAGGGTCTTGTTGAATATTTCCTTGTCATTCTTTGATTCCTTGGCGATTCTTACATGACATCTGTCTTCCCCTGTTTGTTTGTGCCCTGGTGTCCAATGTGCTCTTTTCATAATTCAGAAGTAATTAGGTTTTAGCTCATCAGGAGATCTAATATTCCACCAATAAACTGACACTTTATCTGACTGTTGTTTTTACTTATGTAAAGATCCATGCAACTTAGGTATGCTCTAACTAGCATACAAAATAAAATTCTTATTTCCAAAGAAGATTACATCCACAAGTATGTTGCTACTGTTAGCTGCTGTCCAGCTGATTCCTACTCATACTGACCCCATGTGACAGGTAGTACTGCTCCATTGACAGGGACAAATTATCCAATAAGCAATGTAAGCACATGCTAAGATCACCAAAGCAGGGACTCCAGTTGCCCAAAGCACAGACTCATAGATGCCAAGCAGATAAAGACACAAAGAAAAGCAAGTACCACAATGGAAGGGAATTAACACAGCACCAAATGAAACCGATACCACCTCCAGTCTGTGACAATGTGCCAGCCAGAAATGAAATTCATCCAAGATCATGAGGGCATACACAAGGTTGTTTATGCTATGAGGCCCCTACCACATCAACACCTTTGTTGGCATCTGTCTCCTACAATTCCTTCTCATGTAATTGAAACTCCTTATCTTAGCAGGTTACTTGGGAATATACTGTTTCTTTCTATTAAACAAGAGGTGGGAGTGTGCTGTGGAATCTACCTTTTGCTACATTCACCCAGTGTGCAACTGGATCCAACGCAAGCTGTTATTGGACGACTGTGGATTATGTTAATAGATAACAGGTCTCTGATCCATTTTGACAGCACTGTCTTATACATCCATGTCTGTTGATCTAGCAACTCCAGTCAGGAAGGTTGGCAATGCTTTTTGCCATGATACAAACATGCTCTTGTGTACATCCTGGTGAACAAATGAGAACTGCAATCCCAGATGATTGGCAAAGGCAAGGGAACTTGAATAAGTTGACCATTGCAATTAATTCAATCAAGTTACTTTACATAGCATCCTGAGTTTTCCAAACAATAATATTTATAACAAGGAGTCATTACAGCCCAGTGATTAAAGTGTTGGACAGCTAACTGAAAGTTTGGAGATTTGAACCCACCGGCCACTTTTTAGAAGAAAGATGTGGCAGGCTGTTTCCCTAAATATGTTTGCTGAACATGGCACACATTTGATACAATACTAACATGAGTAGTAATATAATACTGACATAGCAAACATCAAAAATACTGGAATATTAATATGTGGGGACTTCAAAAAGTTTGTGAAAAAATGGATTTAATATGTAATGGAATTTTCCATAAACTTTTTGAAGTCCCCCCATATTAATCTGATGCTTGAAGTTTTAATATATGTGCCATGTTAGTTTCATATTTTATTATCTGTTGTAAAGGACATAGCACTTGATATTACTCTATAGATTCTGATAAGCAAATTATTAGACAAATTAAGAGGACGCAAAATTCAGTATTTCTTTATTGGGCAAAATATATTTCTTTTTTTCAACGATGAGTATTTCTAAATTAATCTGCCAAGAAAGCAACAAGAGACATTTGTCAAACATTACATTTATATTTTATCAGAATATTTACAATGTATCTCTGCATACAGAGATTGGAAAATTCTTCCAGAATAAATACATAGTTTGATAATAAAAATGATATAAATGTGTTTTGCTTTCCATTTCCCTATAGACTGCCTTTCTTTTAAGAAACTGCTGGATATTGTTTAAAAAGAAGTTACATCGTGGATAGTTAAGACACTGTCTTAGGTTGGGTTCTCTACAGAAGCAAAACCAGTGAAACATATATGTATACATATAAAGAGAAATTTATATCAAATAAGTGACTCACAGTTGTAGAGGTAGGAGAGTCCAAGTCAGAGTCAGATGAACCAAGATTAGCAGCAGATTTGGCAAGGAAGCAGGTCTGGCAGGCTGACAAGCAGGCACGTCTGCCAAGAAGACAGGTAGGCACATAACCGAGCAGATCACTGGCTCAAGTCCAAAGAACCAAATGTTGGAGGATGAGCCAGATGCAAGATCCAGACCTAGCAAAAAACAAGCAAGCTTTGCCTGAGTGTCCATTATATTGGAAGCAGGCCACACCCCCGAGGAAACATCCTTTCAATTGATTGGTTGCTCATAGCAAATCATCATAGAGTTAATTATGCCCACTCATGCCAATAATCATAGAGTTAACTACTCTCAACTGCCATACCACTAAGAATTCTGGCCCAATGAAGTTGATGCAAAACATTAACTATCACAGACACATTCACACACACACACACACACACACACACACACAGATCACTAAATCAAAACTAAACCCACTGCCATTGAGTCGATTCTGACTCATAGAAATGCTATATAGAGTTTCTGAGGGTGTAAATACTCACAGAAGCCAAAAGCCACATTTTTCTCCTGAGTAGCAGTTGGTGGGTTTGAACCACTAACATTGTGGTTAGCAGTCCACAGCTTATCCTACAGCACCAATAGTGATATATATACATATACGAGAGAAAGAGTGCTCTAGTACTGCAGTGGGTTATGAGTTGTGCTTCTAAACAAAAGGTCACCTGTTAAAATCTACCAGTTACTCCTTGGAAGAGAGATGAGGCTTTCTGCTCCCATAAAGATTACAGGTTCAGAAACCCTATATAGGTTCACTATGAGTTGGAACCAACTCTGATATATATACACATACCACTCATCTGTTAGTTTGTCACACTGTGGTGGCTTGTGTGTTGCTGTGATGCATGAAACTATGCCACTGGTGTTGTAAATACCAGCAGAGCACACTTATGCTGGACAGGTTTTAACTGAGTCTACAGATGAAGGCAGACTAGGATGAAGGAGAAGCAGAATACTTCTGAATGTATAGTCACTGAAAATCTTATGAATAGCAGTGGAACACTGTCAGATAGCACCAGAAGACTGAATATTGAAACATAATGAAGAGCACCAGAATATTGTCAGATATAGTGCCAGATGATGAGCTTCTCAGGTTGGAAGGCACTCAAAATATGACTGGGGAAGAGCTGCCTCCTTAAATAGTGTTGACGGTGATGAAGCAAATGGAGTAAAGTTTTCAGGACCTTCATTTGATTTTGGGACACAAATCAAAATGAAGAGAAACAGCTGTAAACACCCACTAATAAATGGAACATGGCATGTATGAAGCATAAATCTCAGAAAATTAAAAGTTGTCAAAAACGAAATGGAATGCATAAAGATCAATATCCTAGGCATTAGTGAGCTGAAATGGACTGGTATTAACCATTTGGAATATGAGAATCATATGGTTTCTATGCCAAGAATGACAGATTGAAGAGGAATAGTGTCACATTCACCATCAGTAAAAGCATTTCAAGATCTATCTTGTAAGATAATGTACTGTTGTTGACACCAGATGGATCTTGACTGAAAGCAGAGAATACCAAAAAGATGAGTGAGTGCCTCCAAGGCCGCATGAGTTTGTTGAAAGACTTCCATTGTATCCCATCATTTCCCAGAGCTTTTTTCTTTGTCAGTGCCTTCAGTTTATCTTCCGTCAGCACTATAGACTTTTTTTTTTTTTTTTTAATACCTACACATGACAACCCTCGCCCCCCCCACCCCCCACATATCCGAGTAGAATTGTGCTTAGTAGGGTTTTTTGGTTTCTTTTTTGAAGTTTTTATTGTGGATTGAGTGAAAGTTTACAGGGTAGATCATTAGTTTTACATTCAACAAACCATACACCTTTTTTCATTACAATGATTGTAATCCCCTCCATGGACCATCAGTTAACAGTATTTCTGTCTATTCATTTTAGCTCTTTTTTTTTTTTTTTTAACCACACTCAGGCATATATAATAATTTATACCACCAAAGGGCACATTCTGCAAGTCTGCCTCCTGGCCACTAGCTCTCAGTCTCTCTCTTCCCCTGAGTCTAGAGTCCTCAGCTGCTCCCTCTCTCCATGTCCCCATCTCTGCCTCCATCTCTGGTGTTGCA
This sequence comes from Chrysochloris asiatica, assembly GCF_000296735.1. Lineage (NCBI taxonomy): Eukaryota > Metazoa > Chordata > Mammalia > Afrosoricida > Chrysochloridae > Chrysochloris > Chrysochloris asiatica. The sequence continues at coordinate 2,922,982 of NW_006408584.1, forward strand.
GCTTCTCTGGATAAGATCCCACATTCCACTTGTGCTCTTCTCCTCCATAGGGTTTTTCTTTATAAGTTTTTTTTTTTTTTAATGTTTTATTGTGAATTATGTGATAGTTTACATGGGAGAACATTAGCTTTACATTCATCCTATCGTATATCATTTCACTGCCATGGTTACAATCCGCTCTATGCATCATCAACTAACCAAAGCATATACCCTACAAGCCTGCCCACCGGTCATCAGCACACAGCCCCTCTCCCTCTCTGGGTCTAAAGTCGCCAACTGCTCCATCTCTCTATACCATTGACTTTGCCTCCATCTCTGGCATCACTTCTTCTTTGGGTAAGGTCCCACTCTCCACTCTTCTACCTTGATGGTCCTAAACTGCAAAGTTAATCACTGCCCTCCTTGCTACAAAACGTCTACCTTTACATTTCCAACCCTCACAATCAGTCCTGATAACAATTATTCGCTATTGTATCACAAGAGACCTATCCCCATTTCCTTTCATCAGCCCTACCTAGACAGATTGGATAATACTCAGTGGAGATTCTACCTTCCTCTATGCCCTCTGGATCTAGGTTCCCTCTTGAAAGCTTGTAAGTCAGTCATTTCTTGCCTTTGTGCCCCACCACCACCACACACACATTTTGGGTAGCCAGTGTCCAAGTTGCCCATCCCTATCTACTTTGTATATGGAGGGGTTGGGAATGATCCTTGCTGTAAAGATTTGTTCCCTCTTTTGAGCTAGGTGTAGGTCAAGTTCATCAAACTGTTTCAGATTACTCTTTTTTCCCTCTTCTTTCTTCTTCTAGCTGAGCTCTGATCACCCAGTCGTTGAAGCCAGGTCAAGTGGGTATTACCTGCAAGAGTGGGTATGCTTGTGCATATGCCTTCTCCTCTTATCAGCTGGATGCGTCACTCTCCACTCTAGTCCTCTGTGGCTATGTCACTGACTCTAGGCCCAAAAGTGCCCAGGTCTTGCCACACTGCTGGCCAACCAGGTCTCCACCCGTGTTCATAGGAGTCTATTGAACGTTGTAGAGCTTAGCTCCCAGCTTCATTGCTGTTTTTCCCTCATTTCCCCTTATCGGTGACAAACGTGGTTACCAACCAGAGCGTGTATTCCATTGAGTCTTAGTCTTGGAAGGGGGTTAGCACCATAGACTCTTGATCATGTGCTACTTCTTGATGTAGTTGAACATCGACCATTTATTTTTAGCACAGTAACTCTGTGTATTCTTTCCATTTTCTTTTGATGCTTTCTGCAGCATCCAATATTTTGCCCATAGAATCCTTCAATATTTCAAGTTGAGACGTCAATTTTTTCTTTAGTGCCCTCAGCTTGAGAAATGTTGAGCATATTCTTCCCTTTTGGTTTTCTAACTCTATGTCTTTGCACATCTTAATATAAACAGTAAGCAACCATTACAAGGCACATAGAAGTTCTGCCTCTAATCTTTGAGTTACCATTACAACTGTTTATCACTTATTTTATCAATGGTTCAATCTGTTTAAGTCATTTACTTATTAGCATCATGGGTTTTCTTAGAGGATACAGGGAGCATGTTGTTTACACTCACTTTTCTCTGCTTGAGAGTAGATATTGTAACTGGTCTTCCATGCACAACAGATGTCACTTTCATCAATCTGCCACCACAAAAAACCCTCCCTTATCTTGACCAGGAAGGATATACTGAGATCCCTTAGACCTGGCTCCTTCATTGAATGACCTAACTGCAAAATGCATTAGAGAATCGAGCACTAAATACACTTGCTTGACCCTCTCTTAAATGAAAAAGTCTGCATAAGTGCCACTTTTTCAGTTGATATCAAGTTGATATTAACTCATAGTGGCCCTATATGTATTACAATAAAGCTCTACACTATCAAAATTCAATGGCTGACTCTTTGGAAGTATACTGCCAGTGTTTTCTGCTGAAGGGCCTCTGAGTTGACTCACACTGCCAATGTTCGAGTTAGCAGCTAAGTGTATGCTATTTGCGCCATCCAAGTGCACATTTGGTAATAGATTTATTAATGATGCTGCTAATAAATCTTGAAATATACACAATAACCTAAAAAGTTGGGCCCTAGTGCTCTTCAGGAAAGAAAATGAAATTGAATAAATACAAATATGCTTTTCTGTCCCACAGAAAAAATTCATATAATCAATTCCTCATGCTATCTCTCTCAGTCTTTTTGTCTTGCCTCTGCTCGTCTTCACTCTGACCCTTTCTGCACTGTGGTGTCAGTTAGCATTCCTATTCTGCCTCCTTTCTAAGCTAGGAAATCGTTTTCTAGGCATTCCAGGCCCTCTGGAGGCCAGTCCCAACCGCCATCAGTTTTCCTAAATAAACTTTCAACTCAACAAAACTGGTCTTTTATAGCTTTTTAATGCACCATAACATTTCTGTATCCACACGTTTGTACCCTACTCCATTCTCTTCGAGGTCTAGCTGTTTCCCAACTGTCCAATCTCCAGTGTCCACTTCTCACTCATAAGGTGAATGCTTGTGATAGTTAGTGTTTCTGACACTTGCATAGCTCTTGACATATGCATCATATCTGTGGAAATATAATTTTCTATGAGTCATTCATGTTTCTGCACATCTTACAAGCAGAGGCACTGACAGCCTTTGTTTTGGACTAACTTCCTAAGTATGTTTATATAGTGAACGAAATCCATGGTTGGCACACACAGTTCAATGATTGACTACTACTGTAGTTGTAAAAAGAGATTCTTAGTTAACTGCCATTAAATTAACCAGTACTGAGATACAGAATTAGCCAATTCTTCAGAGCAAATGGCAAAGTGTTTACACAGAAAAACAAAGGAGTGGGAATCTCTCAGATCTGCCTCCCCAACTGGATGGCAGCCTGGGGCCTTTAAGGGAAAGAAAAGCAAGATCCAGGAACTTGTGATCAGGCATTGTTGTATGTTTTTCTATTCCAATAGTTAGGGAGATCACATCAGTAGTTAGTTAGAGTGGTCATGCCCCAGGTATAGTGACTTTCAACCATTCCAGTTTGCAGATTTCACCTTTGTTCCTAGAAGGAAAGCTGCTCCACCTCATTTGGAAGAAGTTCATTCTGCTTTGAAAATTGGAAAGGAGTGAGTCATTATGGAATGTAGCTAGAGGGGGAGTTAAATTTTAACCCTAACTATTACTTTAAGATGGAGATTCAGATTTTATTTTATTTATTTATTTTTTAATAAATGTTTTATTGTGTGATAGTCTACATGGGAGAACATTAGCTTTACATTCATTCTATCATCTATCATTTCATTGGTATAATTACCATCCCGTCCATGCATCCTCACCCAACCAAAGGGTGTACCCTGTAAGCCTGCACCCCGCCCCCCACCACAGTCCTCAGCCCCTTTCCATCTCCTAATCCTGAGTCCCCAGCCACACCATCTCTTGACATTGTCTTCTCTGCCTCCATCTCAGGCCTCACCACTTCTCTGGGTAGGATCCCACTCTTCGCTTTTTTCCATTGATGGTCCTAGGGTCCTCCGCTCCTAGACTGAAAAGTTAATCACTCCCCTCCTTGCTACAAAATGTCCACCTTTAGATTCGCAACCCTCACAATCAGTCCTGATAACAATTATTCACTATTGCATCACAAGAGACCCATCTGTATTTCGTTTAATCAGTCCTTCCTAGACAAGCTGGATACTATTCACTGGAGACTCTTCCTTCCACCACGCCCTTTGGATCTAGGTTCCCTCTTGAAAGCTTGTAAGCCAGTCACTTCTTACCTTTGTATCCCTCCCCTGATTTTGGGTAGCCAATGTCCAAGTTGCCCATCCCTGTCTACCCTTTGTGTGAAGGGGGTGGGAATAGTTCTTGCAGCAGGGATTTGTTTCCTCTTTTGAGCTACTGCATTTATAGGTGTAGGTCATGTTTATTGAATTGTATCAGATGACACTTTTTTTCCTCTTCTTTCTTCTTCTGGTTGAGCTCTGTTTATCCAGTCATTGAAGCCAGATCAAGTGGGTATCATCTGCAACTGTGGGTGTTCTTGCGTCTGTCTGCCCTCTTTTTATCGGCGGCCACCCCGCACTCCACTCTAGTCCTCGGTGGCTGTGTCATTGACTCTGAGCCCATGAGTCCCCAGGTGTTGCCTACTGGCCAACCAGGTCTCCACCTGGGTTCACAGAAGTTTGCTGAACGATGTAGGGCTTAGCTCGCCACTTCATTGATGTTCTTTGGTCACTTCCCCTTCTGGGTGACCTGAGTGGTTGTCAATCAAAGTGCATATTTCCCTTGCGTCTTAGTCTTGGAAAAGAATTTGCATTGAGAGGACCCAACCCCTTGCCTTGATGTCTCCTGGGCAAGCATCCTGTATGTTCTTGTGGTAAAAGTCAGACTGCCCTTATTGTTTTGTATTTTTCCTGTAGGTCCTTCTTTCAAGAAGTATCTTCTGGTTTTCTAGCTGCTCCAGGCTGGTCTGCTTGTCCTTTCAAGTGGAAAATTTCCCATCTCTGAAGATCTGGATGTGGTTTCAGATTTTATTTTACTTTAGTTAAGTTAAAACATTCTTGTTGTTGTTGTTATGTGCCGTGGAGTCAGTTCTGACTCATAGAGACCTTGTACAGGGTTTCCAAGGCTGTAAATCTTTACAGGAGCAGAAAGCCTCATCTTTCTCCCGCGGAACAGCTGGTAGTTTTGAACTGCTGACCATGAGATTCACAGCCCGATTCGTAACCCCTACGAGAGCTCGTGCTCCCATTTCTCAAACTGCCTATTTCACTACCAAAAAGTTGGTGATTCACAAGTACCCAGAGGTGACTTGGAAGAAAGGCTTAGTGAGCTCTTTCCACAAAGTCATAGCTTTGAAAACTCTGTGGAACCGTTTTACTCTGACACACATGGTCTTGCAGTGAGTCAAAATCAACTTGATGGCAACAAGATTTTTTGTTTTTATAGTGAACCGCATTGGACGAAGGACATAATGTCTTACTCTGGAGCAAAGGACAGGCATGCTGACTTTCCATTATAGAACACTTGGGTTTTGTAAAATCAGATTTCCTTTCCTGTAAAGCAATCCATTGAGCATCGCCCTCTGTGTCCCGCTATGTCACTCTGTGAAAATTGAGGCTTGGGGGACCAGTACATTAAAAGGTTGATGTGATTACCACTGCTATTGCTATCGATAATAAAGTTTTATCTCTGCTCCAGGAATCTTGTGTCTTCTGCCAACAACCATGACACGATGGCAGGCTAACTTGTTAGCTTGCAAGATATAGCACAATCTCAGACCTTTCCTGACAGTGTTTTTTGATGAGCCTCTCACCTCCACTAAACTAGAATACCAGGGATTAGATAGAGGAATCCTGTATATGTTCTAACATTCTTGACATTTTCCCCTATACATTCTAATCACACTTTGTTTTAGTAATAATTCTACAGATGGATGTTTCTAATAAGGCAAAATCATATAATAACAAACTCCCTAGTTTGACCCAATTACAACCCAATTTAAGCCTAGCTATGCTCCATGATCCTGGCTTTGAAGTAGAAAGGTTTTTGTTGTTGTTGTTGTTTTGTTTTTAATGCATAAATATGAGAGGGGGTGGAAAAGGAGAGGTTACAGCCTCTGGAAGGACCGGAAATGAAATTAAGGGACTAGATCTGGGAACCAGGCTGTGGCATATTGTCTCCTTACAATATGTCCAAAGTATGTAAAATGAAGTCTCATCATTCCCACCTCTGAGGAGCACTTTGGCTGTACTTCTAACTCAGATTTGTTCATTCTTCTGGAATTCCATGGCATATTTAATGCTATTCTTCACCAACACCATAACTCAAAGGCATCAGTTCTTCTCCAGTCTTCCTAATTCATTATTCAGCTTCACATGTATATGAGGCGATTCAAAATACCACGACTTACAAACTTATTCAATTTGTATGCTTAGCAAATAATCTGAGAAACTGACCTATGCAAAGAAGGACATGGTATTTTCAGTCACTTCATATGCATGTGAAACTGGACAATATAAATAAAGCAGACTGAAGAATTGATGCCTTTGAAAGTTGAATGGACTGCCAGAGAATCTGTCCTGGAAGAAGTACAGCCAGAATGCTCTTTAGAAGCAAAGATGGGGAAACGTCACCTCATGTTATTAGGAGGGAACATATATTCCTGGAGATGGATATCATGTAGGTAATTTAGGAGTTCTCTGAGAAAGAGGAACACCCTCAACTAGATAATCTGACACAGTGGTGGCCACAATGGGCTCATAGCAATGATTGTGAGGATGGTGCAGAACCAGGCAGTGTCTCGTTCTTTTGTTAAGGCTCAACAGCACCTAACAATAACAACAATATCCCCATTTTCTTCTTTATCTCTTCTACAGGACAGTGCCTTTTTTCCTTTTTCCAACTTTTGAACCAGAGCTAATTATGCATAAATAGTAAGGCCCATTCTATAGCCACCAATCACTCTAACTTCCGTTAGCTACGAAGACTTTTCTTAGCATTAGAAGTCAGGCTAAATTTTGGCTTTTGGTATGTTATTGGAAGTTATGCTATTACCCTTGCACTTGGGAAAGGAATAGAAAAAGGTCTGTTGTCGAAGTAAACCCCAGGAGTGAAAACAGGGCGGAGGGATCAATGTGTGTTTTTCTCACTTCATATTCCTCTGACTATTTTCTCAGTAGCAATATCTAAGTGGATCAGAGAATTGGGCATTTGTTCCTGAGTGGTACAAACTATTGAGTGCTCAATTGCTAGCAGAAAGGTCAGAGGTTCAAAGCCACCCAGAAGTACCTCAGGCCTGGTGATGTTTGCTTCCAAAAGGTCACAGTCTTGAAAACTCCATGAAACAGTTTTACTCTGCTCACCTGGCTCAGCTCACCTCAACAGCAACTACCAAACAAATAAAACATATCCCCCTACTTGCTTTTTCCCCATTGTTAAATTTTGTTGTGTTTCACATGTTGATTTTGAGAAGAAATGCTAGTAATTTTTTTCTGATATAGCATTGGTATTGGAATTGCAGCTACACACATGTATTTCAGAGATTAGTAAATGCAGACCTCTTGAAACCTACTTCCCTCAAACTTGAATATTCTTTTTAATAAGTCCTAAGGCAGCTACTGGTGTGGCGCTGTGGGTTAATATGCTGGACTATAAAGTCGGTTTAAACTGCAAGGTTGGTGGTTCAAGTTCCCCAGCTGCTCCTCAGAAACTCTATAAGGGCCCCTATGGGTCAGAACGGGCTCAACGACACTTAACAACAGCAAAGTAGCTACTGCCAATTAATCAGATCTGAAACAAGAGATGAATTATATTTGTCCTCCCTACTTTGGTTAAGGGCAAAACTCTTCCAGAAAGTTGAGTTTTGCAAACTTTTACAAGTTAGTTTTCATTCTTATAGTAACTGAGGAAGCAATAAAACTTTGAGCCATGTATCTACAGACACGTCTAAACTCTCTTTAAGATTCTCTAGGCATGGTTGTCGGCTAAATAGAGAAATAACTGACCATATATAGCTAACGAAAATTTACATTTGGAGAAATTTTTTTAAAAGATTCCTTTTAAAGAAGAACAACAAAAAAATTCCATGACTTAAATCAGGCATACGTTATTCTTCAAAATAACATAATTGCTTTTTAACATTAAAAAACAAAACAAAACTTTTTGCAGCAGATGTGCCCAGTACAACATCCTTTGAGTTCCTTAGGCAGTAAGCTTCCATAGATGGTGATTGTGGATCCAAGTAAAATGAAATCCTTGATAACTTCAATAATTTCCCATTAATCATGATATGGCTTAGTGGTCCAGTTGTGAGGATTTTTGTTTTATGTTGAGATTGAAGTTTTTTTTATCTTCATCAGTGAGAGCTTCAAGTCATCTTCCCTTTTAGCAAGCAAGGTTGTGTCATCTGCATACCACTGGATATTAATGAGCCTTCCTCCAATCTGGATGCTTCATTCTTTATATAGTTCAGCTTTTCAGATTATTTGCTCAGTATACATATTGAAGTTTGGATTATGTACATGTTCTGCAATTCCCATTCTTTTCAACTTTCCATAATTTACTGTGATCCATACAGTTGAATGTCTTTACATAGTCAATAAACACAGGTTAACATCTTTCTGGTATTCCCTGCTTTCAGCCAAGATCCATCTGATATTAGCAATGATATCCCTCATTCCACATCCTCTTCTGAATCCAATTTTAATTTCTGGCAGCTCCCTGTCAATGTACTGCTGCAAACTTATTCGAATTATCTTCAGCAAAATTTTGCTTATATGTGATGTTGATGATATTGTTAGATAATGCTGTTGGATAAGCTTTCATTAGATTGGGCACAAATATGGATATCTTTCAGTCAGATGGCAAGGTTACTGTCTCCAAATTTCTTGGCATAAATGAGTGAGTGCCTCTAGCACTGCCTGCATTTGTCAAAACATCTCAATTGATATTCTGTAAATTCCTGGTAACTTGTATTTCAAAAACCAATGCTTTCAATGTAGTTTGGACTTCTTTAAGACCAGCAGTTTTTTGATCATATGCTTTCTTCTGATATGGTTAAATGTTGACTAGGTATCACTAGGTCACTAGGTTATAGTCAATGAGATATAAGTAGAAGTACTCCTAAAAGGGAGAGAGTTCTTTTCTTCTTGTCCCCTGATGCCTGGGGTACAGAAATAATTGCTGGAGCTGTAGTAGCCATCTTAGCCAAGGTGAACTTGGGAATGGAATGCATGCACAGACAGTACCAAAATAGGAGGAGGATTAGCCCCTGATACCATAAAGCCACCATGCCATCCTTGAACAGACTATCAATTAACCTATTTTACTTGAGAGAGAAATGCAATTCTGTTCTCTTTTAACTGCTATTATTTGGGGGTTTCTTTCACATTAGTGATGTTGTTGTTAAGTGACATTGAGTAGGTTCTGACTCATATCAACCCATGTAGGGTTTCCAAGGAGAGACTGGTATCTTTGAATCACAGATCTTGCAATTAGTAGTCCAGTGTTTATCCTATAGCACCACACCAGGAGTCCAATAAAAGCTGTAATCAATATTTATTATGTAATAATGGTTCTGATATTATTTTTTATTTACCAGTCATTTGACTTTGGATAAGTCAGTAATATCTTTAGACCTCAAGTATCTCATCTGTTAAAAAATGCTGGTTGGACTGACTTTCCATTAATGTCCTTTCTAACTCTAAAACTTAGTAGTGCAATGACTTTAACTCAAGGTATATATAATCTTAAAGGCCTATTACATAAATTCTATTAAAATGTCTGTATAGCCCACCTCAAACACATACTATTAAAAATAATACATGCTAGAAAAGATCTAAAATAATGGAAACTGCTTCCAAGAATTTGGAAACTGGATTCTAGTCCCAGTCAGCACTGATAGTAGATTAGTTTGTCAAGTTACAGAGGGCACACAATTCTTTATTACAGGGGAATTGTAAGAAGAAATGAAATGCCAGCCTCTCTCTTTATACTGGTCAAAAAGTGAACAAAATAATTATTTTAACAGATTTCACAGACTTTTCCCATGGTGTTTCAAGAATTTTTTCACATAAGTGAACTTAATTCCAATCCCAAAGCATAAGATTTATCAAGTATTAAGACTATTATAAATCACATTTCCTAAGAAAGGTGTCTTCTATGTCTATATGACACACAAAAACATAGAAAAGTAGGGTTACAACCAATTCACACACATGCTTCATTGTAATTCAAAAGAAAACCCATTTTCAACAATTTAAATCATTTTATTTTATGTAGAATTTAGTCAAACTAAAGATGTGTGTAGTACATCTTAAGAATATTTGCATCAACACAATTAGGAATTATTTATTTCAAATCTTTACTGCCAGTTTTGACAGAAAGGTTTTAGCACCTGAAAAAAATGTTTCATAGATGCTTTGGAAAAATATCATTGCATTGAGCGCTGTCAGCAGTACCAAAACTCAGGCTGGGACAATCTCTTATTCTCTTGCACCCCAGTCATAGATTTAGTCTTAATTCAAGTCATTAAGATCAATCCCAAACCAGCTCCAATGTCTGAGGCCTCAGCTTCAAATGACCTTTGTTGCTCCTCAGGCTATTTTATACAAAAATACGATCCTTATTAAACACTTTTGTGCAAGTATGTGGGGGGAGAAGGACAAGATGGGACAATGCTAAAAGCACTGGAGTCAGTATCAAAAGTTCTGGATTCTGGTCCCAGCTCTCTTGTTTAGTGGTTGTGATACTTTCAGAGAAGCATGTCTCAGTCTCCTTATTGAAACAGAATGAAACTTAGGTCTTGATCTTTCCCTGAGCTTCCTTGAGGTACCATGAAACAATTCTTGATAAGGACCACTGAAAACCAGGAGAAACTTCATCACGTCACATATCATGAGGATAGTGATTTTGGGATATTTTGAAATCCAATAGAAAAGTAAGGAAACAATACAGGATAAAAACAGTGGAAAAACATGAATTTTAGAGAAATGTCAGTAACCCCTTGGATTTCTATAAACACAAACCTATTACATGCTTTTTGCAGAGTTGTCTCAGCATAACAATTTCCTTTTGATCCCTTTCCGATTAATTTACATGGCAAGGATGAAGGACATTACTTTAATTCAACAAGCCCAATGAAGATTATTATAAAAACTAACTTAGATTTTTGTTTTAGAACAGAATTTTACATGGTATCTTCAAAATTACCAAGGGAAAAACACATGATATTTTAAATGTTCACCATTTTAGTAATACTTACTGTCCATTATTCATGTGGAGTCTTGGTGTGGCACTGTAGGATAAGCACTGAACTTCAAGGTTGGTTTGAATTGCAAAGTCAGTAGTTCAAACCCATCACCTGCTCCTCAGAAACCCTATACAGTGTCACTATGAGTTGGAACTGAGGTGACAGCACTTAAAAACAACAACAACATCACTCATCTGTCAGTTTGTCATACTGTGATAGTTTGTGTGTTGCTCTGATGCTAGAAGCTTTGCCGCCAGTGTTTTATACACCAGCAGGGGCACCATGGAGTCCTTGTGTGGCACTGTGGATTAATGCACTGGACTCCAAGGTCAGTTTGAACCGCAAGGTCAGTGGTTCAAGCTCACCAGCTGCTCCTCAGAAACCCTATACAGGGTCACTATAAGTTGAAACCGACTCAACAGCACTTAACAACAAGGGATATCATAGTGAACAGGTTTCAGCGGAGCTTCCATATTAAGACAGACTCTGAAGTAAGAACCATGGATCACTTCTAAAAGGTTAGCCATTGAAAAATCTTATGAATAGCAGCAGATCACTGTCTGATATAAAGCAGGAATATAAGCTTCTCAGGTTAGAAAGCACTCAAAATATGACTGGGGAAGAGCTGTTCCTTCAAAGCTGAGTTGGCATTAATGACATGGATGTAGCAAAGTATTCTGTTAATTCCTAGAGCCTTGTTTTCACCAACGCCTTCAGTTAAGTATGGACTTCTTCAATACCAGTGGTTCCTAATCACATGACACCTGTAATGCTTACAGTTCTGTGTCAACTCAAATAGGCCAGGATTTCTAAAGGTTGAGCAGTTGAGATGTGCTTATTCTCATGGTAGAAAAAAACTAATAATACAGTCATAATTAGTTCTATGATGAGCAGCTATGAGCAGCCAATCAATTGAAGGGATGCTTCTTTGGGGCGTGTGTCCTGCTCCCAATATAATGGATACATAGAGGGACTCTCTCTCTCTTTTTCTGGGGACTTGGGACTCTACAATTGTAAGATAATAAACTTCTCTTTATATATATGCATATATATAT
>NW_006408584.1:2935388-2940726 GCF_000296735.1 Chrysochloris asiatica
GCATCAATTCTTCTATGGTCTTCCTTATTTAGTGTCCAGCTTTTACATGCATATGAGGTTATTGAAAATACCATGACTTGGGTCAGGCGCACCTTAGTCCTCAAACTGACATCTTTGCTCTTCAAAACTTTAAAAAGGTCTAGTGCAGCAGATTTGCCTAATGCAATATGTCGTTTGATTTCTTGACTGCTTCTTCCATGAGTGTTGATAGTTAATCCAGGAAGAATGAAGTCCTTGGCAACTTTAATCTTTTCTCCATTGATAAGAATGTTGTTTATTGGTCCAGTGGTGAGGATTTTTGTTTTCTTTACATTGAGATGAAATCCATACCGAAGGCATATACAGTGCACTTAATAGGAATCAACCTTGGAGTGATTTTAAGTTTGGTCCCCTTTCCCTCTTATAGAATCAGAGGAAATCAGACTTGGTCCCCACTAGGTTTAAGCAGTTGGCATTGTGAGCAAAATTCATTGCAATGGCTCCAGATATATGAAATTATGATGTTTTATAAGAGAAACAAAGAAGGGGTATGGGATAAAATATTTCTGCAGAGGGAAGTTGTTTAAAGCTGAGGACATGCTGGTTAAAAATGTTGGCTGATTACTGGGCTAGGGCCTACTGGAATCCACCCTGCCAGAGGCCCAAGATCATATGCATATGAATTTAGACACTATCTCAAGAGTAGATGCAATGCATTAGACATAGACTGAAGACCAGAAGAGTTGTGAGATGATACCATGAGCTTCATACCTTAAGGAAAAAAAGTAATTAAAAATACAGGAAAGAAAAAAAAAAGAACAAAATGGATGTGAGAATAGGCTCTGAAGCTTGCTGTTGAATACAGACAAATTAAAGGAACTGGAAAAAAATGATGAAGCAAAAGAGCTAAACAGATGGTTAGAGAGGAGGGAGAGAAAGGTGGAGCACAGGGTATGGAATAAATACAGGACAGTTTGGGTGCTAAGAAGGGGAATGGAAGAACAAAGCAGACGGGAAAACAATTAGGCAGGTTTGCATGGGCTAAGCGAAACAGAGGTAAATAATGATGTATGAACAACCTTGGAAGAACAGGGCTCTGAGATACAGGAATTGAGACATGGTTGGAATGGGCAAAAGGGAGAAAATAATGTTAAGATGCTTGTTTGTCTTTTGAATTCTTGGTTTCATTGGCATACCATTACAAAATAGACACTTGAGGGGGAGAGAAAGGAATAGCCAGAAATATCACCATAGAAAGCTTTTTAAGTCCGTCTTCTGCCTATAACTGATTGGAATACCTAAAATGGGGCTACAACATGCCTAGTGAAGGAGGCTTCCTGTGGAGCCTCTGCATTACATAAGACCATAGGTGGAATCCTGAGCTGAATCCAGAATTTTCTGAGGTGGGAAATTTCCACTTGAAAGGACAAGCAGACCAGCCTGGAGTGACTAGAAGAACAGAAGATACTTCTTGAAAGAAAGACGGGCAGGACAAATACAAAACAATATAGGCAATCACACTGATTACTACAAGAACAAGCAATTTGCTTGCCCAGGAAATATCAAGGCAAGTGGTCAGGTCCCCTCAGGGCAAACCTCCTTCTAAGACTAAGACTCAATGATAATACATGCTCTGATTGGTGACCACATTTGTCACCGATAAGGGGAAAGTGAGGGGAAAAAAGCAATGAATCTGCAAGCTAAGCCCTACAATGTTCAATAGACTCCTGTGAACCCCAATGGAGACCTGGTTGGCCAGCAGTGTGGCAAGACCTGGGGACTCTTGGGCCCAGAGTCAGTGACATAGCCACAGAGGACTAGAGTGGAGAGTGAAGCATCCAGCTGATAAGAAGAGAGGGCATATGCATAAGAACATCCACACTTGCATATAGAAAGAAGAGGAAAAAAAGAGTAATCTGTTACAATTTGATGAACTTGACCTACACCTATGGATGCAGTAGCTCAAAAGAGGGAACAAAGCTTTACAGCGAAGATCATCCCCACCCCCTCCATACATAAAGAAGATCATCCCCACCCCTTACACACACAGAGTAGACAGGGATGGGCAACTTCCAGATAGTACCCATTTGGTCTAGCCTCAATGGCTTGCTAATAAGAACTCAACTACAGGAAGATTACAAAAACCCAAAAAAGTGTTTTTTTGGTAAAGGAAACAAAGGTTAATTGCTACAATTTGATGAACCTGACCTATACTCATGAAGGTAGTAACTCTAAATGCCAACAGAGAGAGAAGGAGTCTTCACATCAAGTACCGATACTATCTATCCCCTCTGTACACAGGGTAGATAGGGACGGGCAATTTACACATTGGCTACCTAAACTGAGGGGGAGATAAAGGCAAAAATTGACTGGCTTACAAGGTTTCAAGAGGGAGCTTAGTTTAAGAGTAGGGGAGGAGAAAGAGTTCCCACTGAATAGTCTTCACCCTGTCTAGATGGGTCTAGTGAAAAGAGTTGGGGACAAGATTCATATGATTCAATAGTGAAAAATTGTTATCATGACTAATTGCAACTGACACAATTGTAAAGGTAAAAGTTTTGTAACAAAAACAGGGGAGTAGTTAATCTTACAGTCTAGAAACAGAGGACCCTAGAACCATCAAGGGAGAAGAACACAAGCAGAATGAGGGATCTTATCCAGAGAAGCAACGATGCCAAAGACAGAGGCAGAGATGGGGTCATGGAGAGGGGGAGCTGCTGAGGACTCTACAGTCATGTGAACAAAGGGACTAAGAGCTGGTGGCCAGGGGGCAGACTTGCAGAATGTGCCCTTTAGAGGTGTAAATTATTATATATGCCCGAGTGTTTTGTTTTGTTTTTTTAAAAAAGCTAAAGTGAATAGAGAGAAATACTATTAACTGATGATACATGGTGGTCAGTGATTATGTGCCAGTGGAGTTGATTCTGACTCATAGCGACCCAGTACAGGGTTTCTGAGGCTGTAAATCTTTACAGGAGCAAAAAGCCTCATCTTTTTCCCACGGAACAGCTGGTAGTCTCGACCTGCTGACGTTGAGGTTTGCAGCCCGATTCCTAACCACTACACTAGGGATTATAATCATTGTTATGAAACAAGGTATATGATTTGTTGAATGTAAAACTGATGTTCTGCCCTATAAACTTTCACTCAGTCCACAATAAAAACCTTAAAAAATAAAAAGATTTACAGCCTCAGAGACCCTATGGAACAAGTTATACTCTGTCCTAGTGGTTGCTATGAATTAGAATAAATTTGATGGCAGTGGGCTTGCTGTTTTCATTTTGGAATTAAATGGATCTAGGCAAGGATCATAAGTGAAAACGAATACAAAAAAAAAAAAAGAAAAAGAAAATGGAAGGAATGCAGTTACTGTACCAAAAAAAATAAAAAAAATTTGGTCAATGTTCGACCATTTCAAGAGGTATCATATGATTAGGAACCACTGTACTGAAGAACTTCAAACTTCACTGAAGGAACTGGTGAAAACAAGGCTCCAGGAATTGTTACTATTAGATGCCATAGTGAATGAAACCCTGTCCTGTTCCATCCTCACCACTGCTGCTACTCTTGAGAGTCCATTACTGCTACCACTGTGCTAATCCATCTCTTTGGGGGTCTCACTCTTTTTTTGCTGACCCTCCACTTTAGCAAGCATGATGTCCTTCTCCAGAGACTGGTCTCTCCTGATACCTTGTCTGAAGTATGAGAAATGAAGTTTGGCCATCCTGGCCTCCAAGGAACACTCTGGCTGCACTTCTTCCAACACAGATCTGTTGGTTCTTTTGGCAGCCCGTGTCACTTTCAATATTCTCCTCCAACACCATAACTCAAAAGCATCAATTCTTCTATGGTCTTCCTTATTCACTGTCCAGCTTTCACATGCATAAGAAGTTATTGAAAATAACATGGCTTGGGTCAGGTGCACCTTAGTCTTCAAGCTGACATCTTTGCTCTTCAACACTTTAAAAAAGTCATTAGCAGATTTGCCTAATGCAACATGTTGTTTGACTGCTGCTTCCATGAGCGTTGATGATCCAAGAAGAATGAAGTTTTTGACAACTTCAATCTTTTCTCCATTGATAAGAATGTTGTTTATTACTGGGTGGAACCATACAAATAAGGTTTATAGGACTCTAAGACTGTTATTGGTTAGTTTTGCCATCCAGCTAGGTTTTAAAGAAACCATGTCAGAAGGAGGAACAGATGATCCCTGGACCATTAAGAAAGAAGATCACGAGTGGAGTGTGAGATCCCTACCTAGAAAAGAGGTGATGGCAGAGGCGGTGACACAAAGCAGCTGTAGGCATCTAGGCCCATGGACTGAGTAAAGCCTATGAGCAGGTGGCTGGCTTGCAGAATGTGCTTTTAGGCATTTAAAGGAGCATGATAACACTTGCCCAAACAGGGCAGAGGCCGCAGGGTCACATGACTGAAAGACTGAAGATAAGAGGGAGGCGTGCCTGCAGTATGGCAGACAAGAGGCATTCCTGATTGGAGAACTGCTTCATCCTAAGTTGCTTTTTATCCTAAATTGTACCCTGTTCACTTCCCTATTAAACCCCTTAATTGTGAGTATTGTTATGAGTTCTTTGTGGCCATTGCAATGGATCATCAAACTCAGATTTGAAGCAGAGTGCAGTGAGAAGGATGGTTGGTGTCAGAATAGTGTAAAGAAGGTTGTAGGATGGAGGCATATCTGATCTCTACTTCAGAGAAATCAGCCTTTAGCTGATATTGAGTTTGATTTTTGTTTCCCCTTGTGAAGCCAGCAAAAGTCAAACATGCCCCCCATATATAGATACATAGATAGATTTTTGTTTTTTGTTTGCAACAGCCAAAAAAACTTTATAGAGCTCAGTTCTACTTCAACACACTGGGTCACTAAGAGTTAGAATTGATTCAATGGCAGTAAGTTTGGATTTGGTTCTCTCTACTGATAGAACATCCTTTCTTCGACACCCAGTGTCCCTTTGTTGCTCATGGATTCCCTAGATCAGGCTCTTCTCCTCTGAGGAAATCCATGCACATAGGCTGGGCCTCAGTTCTCACCCCTCTTACCTCCAACTTTCTTCATCACAACTTTCTTATGCATTAAGTCCCTCAGAAACCTTACATAGGGTCACTATGAATTAGAACCAACTCAACTGCATTTAACAACAACAAAGCTACCCTCCGTTTGGTCTTCTAGAAGAATAGCTGATACAGTGATTCACTCAGAAGTTGTATCCCTAGATTCCTAGGGCTACCACGACTAATTACCACAAACTTGTTGTTGTTGTTGTTGTTGTTAAGTGCCATCGAGTCGGTTCCGACCCATAGCGACCCTGTACAGGGTTTCCGAGGGTGTAAATCTTTACGG
>NW_006408584.1:2948206-2950455 GCF_000296735.1 Chrysochloris asiatica
ACACAAACAAAAGTGGACAAAATAGATGATTGGGACACACTAAAAGTTAAAAATTTATGTGCATCAAAAGACTTCACCAGAAGAGTAAAAAGGGAACTCACAGAATGGGAAAAAATCTTTTGCAATGACATATCAGACAAGGGAGGAAGTAGAGTAACTGCTGTTGCATCAAGGAGATTGCAATCATTGAAATGAAACAAATTGTATGATTTGTTTAATGTAAACTGATGATCTTGCCTGTAAAACTTCACTCAATTCACATTAAAAAGTGGTGGGGTGTTTGGGGTTGTTGTTGTTTTTTTAAAAAGTGTATTGCCTCAGCAGTGCCTCTCAATCTGTTAGCAGCTCAGATAGTCACATCTGAAACTTGGTTGCTCCTAGGAAGTAGGCACATTTTCACTCTAAGCACAAAACATGGGTGAGAGTCAGATAAAATAAGGCAAAGTGGCAGGATTCCCATCAGGTTTAATAGTGAATTTCAAATCGACAATCAAAATCAGGAATAATTATGTGTATTTAAGGAGCTCTGGTAGCGTAGTGGTTACAAATCGGGCTGGGAACCACATGGTCAGCAGTTAGAAATTACCAGCTTCTCCGCGGGAGAAAGATGAGGCTTTCTGCTCCCGTAAAGATTTACAGCCTCGGAAACCCTGTTCAGGGTCGTTATGGGTCGGAACCGACTCGACGGCGCTTAACAACAACAACAACAACAACAACAAAGATTCAGGTAGGCAAGGGCCCAGGATCCAGTTCTCAGGAGGTTTAAAATCAGAAATATTTTTTCTATCTGATAATGTTTAGACTTCTTAATTCAAGTCAGCAAATATTTCTTCATTAATTATTTTGTGATGGAAATAGAACTAATATAAGAATAGTGCTATAAACAAGACTGGCATGCTCTCTTTCACCGTGAATTTTATGGCCCATCTTTGTATTTACTTGTTTTATTTCTCCCTATTAGACTGTAGACTTTATGAGGGAAGAATTTATCTTCTTAGTTTCCTATACAACCAGCAGAGAAGTTTGCACATAGTTAATACTCAAAAAAAAAAAAAAAAAAGTTTGTGGAAGGAATTAATTAAATCAGCTCTCATCTTAATGTGGTGAACTTCTTTCTTTCTTTTGAGTGAGGACAGCCCGAGATCCCAAATCATAAGGAAATACAGGTGTTCCATGTTCACAGTTGGAACGAGGCCAGAGGGACTGGTATTACAGAGGGAGTCTTGCACTAGCAATTGTTAATGTGATGTATATTTAACACATAGACTCGAAATATTTCACAGCTGAGAGTGAAGTAGATGTGCCTGGATTAGAGCTGTGAAGGAGTCCTTGCTATAAGAGAAAAATACATGTTTAAAGACTGAACTTCACCTTAATTACAACACTACAATAACATTTTCTGTGAGGAGGCATTCTTAAATCTGCTGTGGATGGTATCACACATCTTTAGGTAAGGAATTATTTGATTTCTATTTACCCCTCTATGCAGCTCAGTTGTCATCTCCTTCTCTAGGAAATGCCCTTTGATTCTTTCTCTGACTTTCCCTCAGCTGCATTAGGAGTCCTTTTCCTCTTACAACCCTCTACATGCAACACTGCCATACCATATTGAACCTATCTTGCATAGAATGGCTCCCTTCTAGATTATAAATTTTTTTGAGGTAAACACTTCTTACTCATTACTGTTAACACAATATTTGACTCCCCCAGCCAAAAAAAAAAAAAAAATTGTTAAAGTAAACTATTTGGGTAATGATTGGCAAATCTAATTGTTCACCAGATTAAAATTCCCCACATATGCCAAACTTCCAAACTGCCACCAATTCAGGTCAAAGCCATGTTTATTTAAAAAAAAAAAAAAAAAAAAATCAAGCTCACTGTCTTCGAGTTAATATCAATTCATATTGACTTTATAGAACAGAGTAGAACTGCCCCATAGAGTTTTCAAGCCTGTAATCTTTACAGAAGCAGACTGACACATCTTTCTCCCAGGAAGTGGTTGATGGGTTCCAACTACCAACCTTTAGGTTACCATCTGTGCAATGAACCACTGTACCACCAGGGCTCCTAAAGCCATGTCTGTTGCAGACCGTGTAAGACTAATCAGAGGTTCGAGGCCCGCTAGGGCCGAGTGTAACAAATGAGGCCACTGGCAGTTAATGGCAAATTGCTTTCATATTAATATTCAGGTATATATATTAAACTAATACACTGGAGCCTTTGACAATCCACAGATAAATGGGGTATTT
>NW_006408584.1:2950555-2955267 GCF_000296735.1 Chrysochloris asiatica
AAATCTTTACGGGAGTAGAAAGCCTCATCTTTCTCCCGCGGAGCGGCTGGTAGTTTCGAACCGCTGACCTTAAGGTTCGCAGCTTGATTCGTAACCACTACGCTACCAGAGCTCCTTGGATGGCTTAAAACATCAGCAATTTATTCTTTCTCAGTTCTGGAGGCTGTAAATCTGAAATCAAGGTGCCAGCTGGACCATGCTCCCTCTGAAGCCCCTAGGGGAAGACCCTTTTGTGTCTTTTAGCTTCAGTTGGCTGCATGACCCCAGTCTTTGCCTCTGTCTTCACATGGCTGTCTTCCTTCTGTATATGTGTCTGTGATCTTTTCTTCTAAGGGAACTAGTAACAGTGGATTCAGGGTTATACTATGAGTCAGAACTGACTCCATGGCACATAACAACAACAACTTCAGTATGACCTCATCTTAACTTGATTACATCTACAAAGACTGTATCTCCAAATTAGGTCACATTCAAAGGTACTGGGGAATAGTTAGATCTTTAACATATCTTTCAGGAGGACACAATTTATTAATTTACAGAAAAGTAAATAACTAATAAGATTTTTTGTGTTTCCTTACCCAAAATAATTCATAGTTCCTCCTGTTGTTGTTGTTGTTGTTGTTAAGTGCCATCGAGTCGGGTCCGACCCATAGCGACCCTATACAGGGTTTCCGAGGGTGTAAATCTTTACGGGAGTAGAAAGCCTCATCTTTCTCCCGCAGAGCGGCTGGTAGTTTTGAACCGCTGACCTTAAGGTTCGCAGCCTAGTTCCTCCTGTAGCAAATTTTAAAGGCAAGAAGTCCTTTTTTTTCCCTTTTCTTCTAATCCCTATCCTGGAGTCCTGGTGTGGCACTGTGGGTTAATGCACTGGACTGCAAAGTCAGTTTGAACCAAAAGGTCGGCAGCTCAAACTCACTAGCTGCTCCTCAGAAATCCTATACAGGGTCACTATGGGTCAGAACCAATTCAACGGTACTTAACAACAACAATACTTATCCTGGAGTCCTGGTGTAGCGCTGTATGATAAGTACTATACCGCTAACCACAAGGCTGGTGGTTCAAACTCACCAGCCACTCCTTGGAAACCCTATACAGGGTCACTATGAGTCAGAATTGACTCAATGGCACTTTATAACAACAATCCCTATTCCTGAACCCACATGTAAAAAGATATTTCTTTTCTAAATAGTTAAAGTGATCAAATGCCAAACAGTACTTGTTATCCACATGAGATAACAGTGTTGTACCCTAACCTGATAAAACTGCTCCCCAAAGCAAATTGCCTCAGCAGCCAGCACAGGAAACCTTGCTAAGATAGTCACAACGGCTTGTGAAAGTACATTAGTAAGAATTCAGAAATGACCCTTTGTGAAAAAAAAAAAATGATTTAAATCAATTTTGAAAAAAATTGACTTTGAGTACAGGCCGGTATGGAAACTTTTTTTTTTAAGGCAACAAACTGTCTAAGTGTACAATTATTCTACCAAAGAAGAGGCATACCTTGGCCCAAAGGAGCTCTTCTGTTCTAAGCCAGGCAACTATCGACTTCTGAAAACCAACTAGTGAAAATCCTATGAATCCACAACTGATCCTGGGCATGGCACAGGACCAAGCAGCATTATGTTCCATTGTGTATAAGATGGAAACGAATCAGGGCCAGCTCACACAGTAGCAAACAACAATGAGTAAAATTGAGAAAGAGGAGGGAGAAATCCTAGTCTTTAAACTCCTAAGATCTTTTCCAGCTGAAAACACTCAACTGTCCAAGTGCCAAATAAAATCATCAAAAAAGAAAAAACCCCACAAAGCATTTGAGGAACACAGCCAGCCAGCCACAATGTGATTCTCTCACCAGTCATAACTCAAAAAGGAGGCTTGGTGCTAGCCTGCCTGGTGAAATTTAGCTTGGGAGACAGCAAGCAGGCCAGGTAGGAAATGTAATCTTCCCATGACCTCAGAGAAGTTCAAGTAGTGGAAAGAGACATTGGTGGTACACTGTAGACCATAGCCAGAGCAGCCGGACCTGTTGCAGGCAGAAGAGATGGTTTTGTGACATCTGTGCCCTGGAAGACCAACAGACAAACCCAAAAAAAGTTTTCCACATACACTTGGCAGAAAGGCCTTATCATCTGTCACACTCGGGTATTTTCGGCTGCACTTGCATATGGGGATAACTACACTATCAACAGAATCATCCTTGACTACAAAGGACACCAGTGACAAATCTCAGGGCCCTTTGAATTTGGAGATAGCATTGTTAACTACTGTGAATGCCAGATTTTTTCTTGTCAACAGAGCTTCTCAAGTTATTTATGCTGGCAGTGACTTGTATTAGATCACCCCACTCTTTTAACTGCTTCCCTGTGACATGTCATAATAAGAGTGAGACTGTTGTCAGCAGAAACTTGTCTTACATGTAGTCCCCAAACCTCAGCTCGAGACCTCTCACTCTGTTAACCTCTCCACTTTAGCCTGTCAGTGATTCCCTTGGGAACTTATCAATGGCACAGAATGCTATCTCATTCTTCATGCTAGAAACTCTGAACAGCTTCCCAAATAATAAATCCCCCTATGTGACTTCTTATATGTTTGGTTCCAAACCATCACTGCAAGAGTTTTTGAAGAACCCGCACAAGGAGACTATTGTATGTATATATAAATAAATGACACAATTCAATGGTATAATACTATCTGCCAAGTTACACTACAGCAGAGCAGCTGTGCACATTTAACATGATACCTGGCACAACTGGAGATTCATAAGTAATCAGCAGCATACTTTCATCCAATTAAGAGAGTTAAATTTTTTAAAAATCTACAAATTAAGATGTGTCTAGGACATGAATGACATCTCCATTCTTGTCCAAACAAATAAATAAAGTCTTCACTTTGTTCATGTTAAGACTACAGTTTCTTTTCTAGGGTCACAATTTTTTTCAACAGTTAAAATTGTGGTATGAAATTTGTACTTAGGATGGTCATTTAGGCTCATCGATCTATCTTTTTATAGTGAGCACTGAAAGCAAAGAGGACTTAAAATACTTACTGATGAAGATCAAACACCACAGCCTTCGGTATGGGTTGCACCTCAATATAAAGAAAGAAAAATCCTCACCAATGGACTAATTAATAAGATCAAGATAAATGGAGAAAAGACAGAAGTTGTTTTACTCAGATCAACACTTATGAAACAGCAATCAAGAAATCAAACAACATGTTGCATTAGGCAAATTTGTTGCATAAGACCTCTTTAAAGTGTTGAAGAGCAAAGATATCAGTTTGAGGACTAAGGTGTGCCTGGCACAAGCCATGGTATTTTTCAATAATCTCATATGCACATAATTCAAATACATTGATTCTTCGATGATCCTCCTTATTTTCACATCAACATTCATGGAAGTAGCAATCAAGAAATCAAATGGCATATTGCATTAGGCAAATATGCATGACACCTTTTAAAGTGTTGAAGAGCAAAGATGTCAGCTTGAGAACTAAGGTGCACTTGACCCAAGCCATGGTATTTTCAATAACCTCATATGCATACGAAAGCTAGACAGTGAATAAGGAAGACCATAGAAGAATTGATGCTTTTGAGTTATGGTGTTGGAGAAGAATATTCAAAATACCATGGGCTGCGAAAAGAACAAACAGATCTGTGTTGGAAGAAGTGCAGCCAGAATGCTCCTTGGAGGCCAGCATGGCCAAACTTTGTCTCTCATACTTCGGACATGTTGTCAGGCGGGACCTGTCTCTGGAGAAGGATATCACATTTAGTAGAGTGGAGGAAAAGAGGAAGCCCCTCAGTGAGATGGATTGACAAAGTGGCAGCATCAATGGGCTCAAGCGTGGCAACAATTATGAGGTTGTGTTTCGTTCTGTTGCACATAGGGTCGTTAAGAGTTGGTACCGACTCAATGGCACCTAACAACAACAAGAAGCTGTTATTAAGTTCTGTTGAGTCTGTTCCTACTTATAGCAACATTGTATAGGGTTTTCAAGGAGCAACTGGTGAGTTTGAACCACTGACTTTGTGATTCAAATGACCTTTCTGTCCAGTGTTTACCCTATAATGCCATACCAGGACTCCATGTACAAAATGCAATTTATAGTTTAGAGAAGAATAATGAAAGTATCATGGACTGCCATGTATAACAAATCTGTTGGAAAAAGTACAGCCAGAATGTTCCTTAGAAACCAGGATGGTGAGACTTCATCTCTCATACTTCAGACATGTTATCAGGAGAGATTAGCTCCTGGAGAAGAAATTATGCCTGGTAAAGAGGAGTGTCAGCGAAAAGGAGGAAAGCACCAAACTAGATAGATTTGCACAGGGACAGCAGCAATGGGCTCAACCACAACAATTGTGACGATGGTGCAGGACTAGGCAAGGTCTCATTCTATTTTGCATAGGATAGCTGTGAGTCAGAACTGACTTGATGGCACCTAATAACAACAATGGGGCTACTGAAAATACCATGACTTGGGTCAGGATCACCTTAGTTCTCAAAGTGCCATCTTTGCTCTTTTAATACTTTAAAGAAGTCTTTTGTAACAATACAAATACATTGCATTTGCCTAATGTTAATGGAATTTAAGATAACATCAAAGAAAATTAACACTACACAACGTACCAAGAAAATGAAAATCCAAGAAGAACATTGAAATATTAAAACTAGGAGGAAACTCACAAGAAAGAACACAAAAAGCATGAA
>NW_006408584.1:2961249-2965346 GCF_000296735.1 Chrysochloris asiatica
AGTGAGTTGCTGCCTGCAGAGGCCACGATGCCTGTGGTCCCAAGCCTGCCTATCAGTGATGTATCCACCCTGGCTTTGGGGTGCCTCTTTGTCTCTCTCTTTGTCTCCTTTGTCTCTTTCTGTGTATTCTTGAGTCGCCGTCAGGTATCCTCCCCTCGTGAACTGAACCCCAATGTCGAGGCAGGTCCCCGACACATGTCTACCTCCCTACTGCTCTATCACTTACCCCATGGTGCAGTGTAACTAAAAGAAGTAACTAAATATGGGAAAGCAAATTCATTATTACTTAATGAAAGCCTTTGTTATTGTTATGTGCCGTTGAGTTGGTTTTGACTCAGCAATCCTATATAGGGTTTCTGAGAGTCGCTGGTGGATTTGAACTGCCAACTTTGTGCTTAGCAGTTCAGTGTTTAGCCTACAGCACCACACCAAGGCTTCTTTGTTGTTGTTGTTAAGTGCCATCAAGTCAGTTTCAACCCATAGCAACCCTGTATAGGATTTCCTAGGAGCGGCTGGTGAGCTTGAACCACTGACCTTGTGGTTCAAACTAACTTTGGAGTCCAGTGCATTAACCCACAGCACCTCAAGGCCTCTTTAGTAGATTAAAAATGTTCTGATCTACACAGATTCTGTAAAAGTTCGTTGTATTTAAGTGCCATCAAGTCTGTTCCAACACATAGAAACCCTATATAAAATTTTCGAAGAGCAGCTGATGGGTTTGAACTGCCCACCTTGCAGTTAGATATCAAGTGAAAGGTTTTCTTTATGGTAAACATGATGAAAACTATTGGCTAAAACCATAGAGTCTTCTAAATAAAAGACAATGTAGGGTTTACCTGTTGCCAGGTGTGAAACTAGGGAAACACTAAGATGTTTGCTTGTGCACACCTAAAAACCAGAACTTTCTAATTTTAATAGAACAATCACAATGCTATTGCAGAAATGTACTAATAACTCAGAAGTATTTTTCTGAAATTTCACCTAGGATCTGTGGCCAACTTGGTTATTGGATTCAGAGCTGCAAAAGACATTAGAACTCAAGAGTAAAAGACATGGGAATATTAGAACCTGAAAAGAAAATCAGTTCTGTGGAGACAATGCCACATGTCCTTGTTCAAAACAAGGAAACAAAAATAATACTGTCACTCCTGCAAATGTCATAGATTCTTCCAGGAAACTGGGACAAGGTGACATGCCCATATTCTTGCTGTCTGGAAGAAGGGACAAGGACTATCTATGCACTTTTAGGTAGAAGGTAAGGAAGGGCCAATCACCCCCATTGTTTTTCTAGTTGTCATTTAGTTGGTTTCAGTTTATAGTGACCACATGTATAACAGCCACCACTCATCTGTCAGTTTGTCGTACTGTGGTGGCTTGTGTGTTGTTGTAATGCTGGAAGATATGCCACGAGCATTTGAAATACCAGCAGGGTAAACCCATGAGGAGCAGGTTTCAGCTGAGCTTCTAAACTAAGACTAGGAAGGAGAGGCTAAACTAGGAATGTTTAGCCACTGAAAACCTTACGAATAGCAGTGGGGCACTGTCAAATAGCACAAGAAGGCTGAATATTGAAACATGATGAATAACACCAGAATATTGTCATATATAGTACAGGAAGATGAGCCCCTCAGGTTGGAAGCCACTCAAAATATAACTGTAGAAGAGCTGCCTCCTCAAAGTGGATTTGACCATAATGACACAAATGGAATAACGCTTTTGGTATCTTCATTTGCTGTTGGGGCACACTCAAAATGAAGAGAAACAACTGCAAGCATCCATTAATAACAGGAACATGGAATGCACAAACTACGAACCTAGGAAAACTGGAAGTTGACAAAAATGAAATGGAACACATAAATATTGATTACCTAGAGCTGAAATGGACTGGTATTGGCCATTTTGAATCTGAAAATCATATGGTTTACAATGCCAGAAATGACAAACTGAAAAGGAATGGCATCTAATTCGTCATGATAAACAGCATTTCAAGATCCATCTTGAAGTATAATACTGTCTTTAATAGGATAATATCCATATACCTATCCATTGTTCTCTTGAGGCACCTGACCCAAGCCATGGTATTTTCAATAGCTTCATATGCATGTGAAATTTAGATAGCAAATAAGGAAGACCATAGAAGAATTAATGCATTTGAGTTATGGTGTTGGAAAAGAATATTAAAAGTACCATTGTTGTTGTTGTTAAGTGTCATCAAGTTGATTCCAACCCACAGCGACCCTCTATAGGGTTTCCAAGGAACAGCTGGTGACCTTGGATGGCAGACTTTGCAGTTCAAATGGCTTTGCTGTCTGGCGCAATAACCCACAGCGCCACACCAGGACTCCATTAACTACTTGAAAAACAAACAAATCTGTGTACAGGAAGTAGTACAGCCAGATTGCTCCTTAGAAGCCAGGATGGCAAGACTATCATACTTCAGACATGTTATCAGGAGGGACCAGTCCCTGGAGAAGGCCATCATACTTAGTAAAGTTGAGGGTCAGTGAAAAAGAGGAAGACTCTCTATGAAATGGATTGGCACTGTGGCAACAGCAATGGGCTCAAAATTAACATTCTTTGTGAGAATGGTGCAGGACCAGGCCGTGTTTCATTTTGTTGTGCATAAAGTCACAATAAGTCAGAACCAACTCGGCAGCATCTAACAACAACAACAAAAACAAGTGTAGCAGAGTAGAGCTATGGTCCATACAGTTTTCAGTGAGTGATTTTTCAGAAGTAGTAACTAGGCCTTTCCTCAGAAGGATCTCTGGTTGAACTCAAACTTCCACCATTTCTGTTAACAGCGGAGCACGTTAGCTGTTTGCCCCACCCAGGGACTACTTTCTCCACTCAACTTGACGCAAATAAGTCTTTCATATGCTGGATAGGAACCCTGGTGGGTTAGCACTGGACTGCTAACCATAAGGCCTAATGTTCAAACACTCTAGCCACTCTATGAGAGAAAGATGGGGCTTTCTGCTCTCTTGAAGATTACAGCCTCAGAAACCCTGTACAAGGTCACTATGAGTCAGAGTCCACTTGATGGCAATTGGTGCGTTTATACGGTGGATGTTGTTGTTAAGGGCTGTCAAGTCAGTTCCAACTCATAGTGACCCGGTATAGGGTTTCAGAGGAGGTGGGTTGGGACCGCTGTACTTGTGGTTCAAACCTTATGGTCCAGTGCATCTCCTACAGCACCACACCAGGACTTCTATGTTGGATAGCTTCCTGCATTTGTTGTAGTGAAATATAAACACAATAGTCTCTGTGGTTTAATACTTTAAAAAATATATTCCTTATTCAACTAAATGGGTATTCCTGGCCAGTAGGAAGTGTCCTTTCAACAGTAGAAGTAGGACCCAGGTTTCTTCCATCTTGTGTGTCATTTTCAATGCATAGTTCCCAAGGTCCCTGAACTTACTTGCATTAATGTAACTCCAGCAACTTAAGTCTTTGGTAATTGCTAGCTTCTGTGATAGCTGTTCTACTCTCTCTTCTTTTAGTTAATGTATGACCCTAATAAATTATCACTCTAATTGGGTATTTGCTCAGTCAATTAAATAGAGTTAATAAGGGGGGGCAAATGAGTTAATGAGTCTTTTTGTTTTTCTTAACAGTGCATCTCTTAAAATCTGAATGTTAAATTATAGGCCATTATTACAAGTCTTCCCTTATTTGATGACATCTGTGGCTAAATGTTCCAGCCTTCTTTTCTGTGTGAATTATTGCAGTAAGTACTGACAGATGAAGTAAGCAGGGTGTATTTTGTGAAATATGCTATTGAGCAAATGAGGTTTAAAAACAAACAAACAAAAAATGACTCCTAAACCATTCTGTCTTGACATATAGGATGGTGTGTGTGTGCTTGGTTTTGTTTTGGCGTCTTACATAGCATGACAGCATGCTTTGGGAAATTTGGGAAATGTTTGCTTACTTTCTAAAATAAGTCTGCAGGGAGTGTATAATAGAAAAGGAACCATGAAAGTATGAGTTGATGTTAACTTAAAGACAGGCTGCCTTTTATGTCTTCCTGGACTCCACAGAGAGGAATCCCAACCTCATTACTGAGCAATGAATGTTTCCGGTTAATTCGGGTG
>NW_006408584.1:2965446-2967025 GCF_000296735.1 Chrysochloris asiatica
AATGTAAACAGATTAAATGCACCTGTTAAGAGATGGAGGGTGGCAGAATGGATAAGAAAACAAGATCCTTCAATATGCTGTCTGCAAGAGACACATCTTACACACAAAGACAAAAATAGATTAAAAGTCAAAGGATGGAAAAAAATATACCAAGCTAATTGCAATAAAAAATGAACAAAAGTGTCAGTACTAATCTCTGATAAAATAAACTTTAAGGTAAAAACCAGCATATTAGATAAAGATGAACATTATCTCATGATTAAAGGGACAATTGAACAAGATGACATAACCATAATAACTATCTATGCTCCCAATGAAAGAGCTCCAAAATATATAAAGCAAACTCTTTTTTCTTCTTTTGAAGAAAAAAATAGATGAATCGACTATAATCGTGGGCAATTTTAATACACTGCTTTCAAAAATGGATAGAACAACCAGAACGAAACTTGACAAAGACACAGAAGAACTAAACAGCACAATCAGCCAACTGAACCTCATAGATGTGTACAGAGTATTCAACCCAACAACAGCACTATATATATTCTTTTCCAGTGCTCATGGAACATTCTCCAGAATAGACCATGTATTAGGCCACAAAACAAATTTCCATAAATTTATAAATATCAAAATACTACAAAGCATCTTCTCAGACCACAATGCTATCAAATTAGAAATCAACAATAGGAAGACCAAGGAAATCAAGTCAAATGCATGGAAACTGAATAACACCCTGCTGAAGAGTGACCCGGTAGTAGAAAAAATTAAACATGAACTCACAAAGATCCTAGAAATAAATGAGAATAAAAACACAACATGCCAAAATCATTGGGACATGGCAAAAGGGTGCTGAGAGGACAATTTATTGCAATAAATGCACACATCCAAAAAGAAGAAAGAACCAAAACTAACACATTAACACATCATGTACAACAATTAGAAACAGACGAACAGAGGGAACCTATAGCCACCAAAGGAAAGAAATAATAAAGATTAGAGCAGAAATAAATGAGATAGAAAACAGAAAAACTATAGAAAGAATCAATAGGACAAGAACCTGGTTCTTTGAAAGTGTTAACAAAATTGACAAACCATTGTCAAACCTAACAAAAGAAAAGAGGGAGAAGACACAAATAAGATGCATTAGAAACCACTCTGGCGATGTCATAATGGAACCAAAGGAAATCATAATACTATGAAGAGTTGTACTCCAACAAATTTGAAAACTTGGAAGAGATGGATACATTTTTAGAAAAACACGAACTACCTAAACTTACACAAAGTGAAATAGAAAACTTGAACAGACCTAGAACAAAACAAGAAATTGATCAGGTCATCAAAAAACTCCCAACCAAAAGAAGTCCAGGCCCACATGGCTTCACTGGTGAGTTCTACAAAACATTCAGGAAGAGCTGTCACCAATTCTACTCAAATTATTCCAGAAGAAAGAGGAGGATGGAAAACTGCCTAATACATTTTATGAAGCAAGCAACCCTCATACCAAAACCAGGGAAGGACTTCACTAAGAAAGAAAATTATAGACCAATATCCCTCATGAATATAGATGCAAAAATTCTCAACA
>NW_006408584.1:2967717-2982818 GCF_000296735.1 Chrysochloris asiatica
AAAAAAAAAAAAAAAAATGCATAGAGAACGATTGTTTTTGCTTTGGTGTATAGGTGAACTTTGATGAAACTTAGTAAAACACAGAACATTTATTACCATGATAAATGGCTCTCTGGGGAGTCATTTCCCTGCCTTCCTGACTGGATGTATAAGGCTACAGTGACAACACTGGGTAAGAAAGGGACAGAACAATGGGTTCTGTGAGTTCAAGAAATTGAAGTTGCCCTCACTGAGTGGGTGGTATGAGCATCAGTCTTGAGCAGCACATAATTCAGAGAGAAGTGATGGATTCTTGTGGAATGTGGAAATAACAAAGAGGGTAAAAGGAGAGCAAATTATGAAAGTGCACTTGAATCACCCAATGTGCGAAGGATTTTTCGTGTCAACAGATTCCACTATTGAAAAGCCACACGCCTAGTGAATTTCCTGATCAAATCCAGGACTCACTATTCCATACTAAGTAACCCAACGAGATTATCCAAACCAGACTCCACAGGGTGATTGGCCGATTGGATCAGTAAGAAAACAATTAGCTTTTCCCCCTTCTTCACAAGACTTTAAAAAAAAAACACACACACACCAAAATAACACTGAGGCTTTCCTCTGCTCTCTATTTCATTTCCAAGTCATACAACAAGAAAACCAGCCCAGGCTAAAGCTAAATGAGACTGTCTGCTTACTCTTGGACAGGTGCTTTCATTATTTCATTTTCCGTTTAGTTGATATGCTTTCTCTCAGAATCTGTGGACATATTTGACTAAGAAGTAAAATGTGATCTTAAAATTACAAAACAGTAACAACCTGAACAGATTTCACTGATGGGTTAAAGGCCCACCTTTGACTGTAGCATTCCCAGCATCCTGACAACACGATGTCCCCTTGGTGCCCAATACCCCGAGGCACAACGTGGAAACAGAACTTGCCAGGACAACCTTGTCTCTGAGCAGCCAAGATTGACTTTGACACTAGATGGAAAATGATCAAAAGCCCTTCAAAAATAAACCGCCAAGGGAAGTTCCACTGGTTTTTTGTTCTCTTCTCCTCCAGAGTTTTCTTACTGCCCCCTGCCAAGACTGTCAACACTGTGCTCCTAGCTCATACTTTTAATGGGAAAAAAGATGAATTACAGATCTATGTCTTCTAAAAATAATAAAATACTATGTGATGTTGTTGTTGTTAGGTGCCATCGAGTCGGTACCGACTCATAGCAATCTTATGCACAGCACAACGCAACACTGCCCGATCCTGGACCAACCTCACTATTGTTGCCATGCTTGAGATAGAAATGGTTTTATTTCCTACAACCCAGTGTCCAGTTGCCATCAAATTGATTCAGTTCATGATGACTCCATTTGTATCAGAGTACAACTGTGCTTCATAGAGTTTTCAGAAATAGATTATTACTAGGCCTTTCTTCTGAGGTGCCACTGGGTGAACTCGAAACTCCAAACTTTTGGCTAGCAGCCAAGCATGGTAACAATTTGCACCACCCAACGACCTTGTATAGACATGAATGCTACATTTGTTGATCATCAGAACCCCTTGATCATGTGAAAAGATTACCTAAAACATACTAGTTCCAGGAGCCCAACCCAGGTAAGTTTGAATCCTTTGGCCCAACTCAACTTCCCTCCATTTAGATAATTCTAATGATCAGTCATATTTGAGATCTAGAATCTTGGTTTAGTTATTTTTAAAGCCAACTTATCCATTTTTATCTTATACTAAGATAAGTTCAAAAGTATTGCTACTAGGGCTCCAATTCATACGAGGTAGCATCAAAAAGTTCATGGAAAATCGCAGTTTTCTACAACCTTTTTGAAGCTCCCTTTATGTACATTTGGGTTTATTCCAAGCAAAATGTGTTTCAATATGTCTCTACGTTCAATGACTGGCTGCAGGCAAGTTTTTTCAGCAATAGATTTTGTCTTAGTCTTGTTAGGATACCTTCTTAAAGAACGATAGTTTTTGTGGCATGAAAAATATGATTCTGAAATAAGAACTAATATAAAATTTTTAACAAAACTCAAGTGGACATCTTCCAAAATCATTGGAGCTTTGCAACAAGTTTATGGGAATTGTTGTTGTTAAGTGCCTTCAAGTCAGTTCCAACTCAGAGCAACTCTGTATAGGGTTTCCGAGTAGTGGCTGATGGGTTTGAACCAACAACCTTGTGGTTAGCAGTCCAGTGCTTATCCTAAAGCACCACACCAGGACTCCATTTAAGAGAATGCTGCCCAAAATAAAACAGCAGTTTTTAGATGGGTCAAGGATTTTAAAAAATGTCTAGAAGACCTCAAAGATGAGCCAAGGAAGGGAAGACAAATGAAACTGGATGAAGTTCAGAAACTGGAGGAAGAAGACTGTAGAATTACCATTGATGGCATAGCTACTGAAGTTGGGATCTCATATAGTTCAGTGTCTTCAATTTTAAGGGCACATCTTGGTTTCAGGAAGTTTTCAGCTTGATGAGTGACAAAAGTATTGTATGAACATCAACTAGCTCAAAGAGCTACTCTTTTCAATCAAAAATAGACGCTTACTTGTAGTGTATACCCTTTGGTTGGTTGATGATGCATGGAGGGGATTGTAACCATGGCAATGAAATGATATACGATAGGATGAGTGTTAAACTAATGTTCTCACATGTAAACTGTCACATAATTCACAATAAAACATTAAAAAAAATAGACGCTTATTAAGATGATTTTATGGAATGAATCGTAACCACAGATGAGTCTTGGATTTACCAATAAGATCCAGAAAGTAAGGTCCAGTTAAAACACTGGTTTCTTAGAGAATCTGCTGGGCTAACTAAATTCAAGGCAGAGAGCTCAACTCAGAAGGTTATGGCATCTGTTTTGGGGGATTCCAAAGATTTTTCTCAAAGGACACAAGAAAATCATGGGGGCTTATTAGAAAGAAGCTTTAAGAAAAATTTTTAAAAGGCCAGGAAATTTTTGCTGGGGAAGTTGGTGTTTGTTTGTTTTGTTTTGCTCCATCACAACAATGAACCTGCTCACTCTTTGAGACTGTTCTATGAGAATTTTATAAGGAAACCTTACCCTTATCCACCCTAAAGCCCTGATCTTGCCTCTTCAGCTTTGTTTTGTCCCCCAAACTCAAAGAACATTCGATAGAAGCACAATTTGAGTCCCTCAAGGATGACAAGATTGTCATTTTGAGATGGTGTAAATCAAAGAGGGCAGAATCTTCAAGGAAGGGTTAAAAGAATGGAAACACCACCTCTAGAAGTGTATAGACCTAGATGAAGGATATGCAAAAACAAAAAAAAACAGTCAATTCACATTTTTATATTTTTGCTAATAATGATTTCTTTGATTTTGCTGTAGTGCTTTTTAACTTACATATATATATATAATGCCCTGGACTGAAGATCTGTTTGAGCCACAAGGTTGGTGGTTCAAGCTCACCAGTCACTCATCAGAAACCCTATACTGGGTCACTATGAGTCAAAACTAACTCTGCAACACTTAACAACAACTATATATATGTATATACATATGTGTGTATGTGTCAAAATTGACTCTACAACACTTAACAACAACTGTATATATACATATAGTACATGTACAACAACTATATATATACACATATGTGTGTGCATGTTTGTGTGTGTATGTGAGTCAAAACTGACTCTACAACACTTAATAACAACTATATATGTGTGTGTGTATATATATATATATATATATATATATATATATATATGTAGTCCTGGTGTGGCATCGTGGGCTAATGCACTGGACTGCAAAGTCAGTTTGAACCATAAAATCAGTGGTTCAAAATCACCAGACATTCCTTTGAAACCCTATTCAGGGTTGATATGGGTCAGAACCAACTTGACGGCACTTAACAACAACAAACACACACACATATATACATATGCATATTGTTGTTGTTTCATGTGCCGTGGAGTCGTTTCCAACTCATAATGAATATAATAAACAGGGTTTCTGAGGCTGTAAATCTTTAAGGGAGCAGAAGGCTTCATCTTTCTCCCACAGAACAACTGGTAGTTTCAAATTGCTGACCTTGAGGTTTGCAGCCTGATTCATAACCACTATGCTACCAGAGCTCCTTATACATATGCATATGTATACACATATATATGTGCATATAATTATCTTTGGAGTTTACATTTAGTATATATTTTTCATTTTACTCCCAAATAGTGTTAGCTGCACCAGCTAACACTATTTCTTCCCAGTTGCTGTTGAGTGGATTCCAACTCAAGAAGACCCCGTATATCAGAATAGAACTGTGCTCTACAGAGTTTATTATGACTGACTCTTTGCAAGTAGATTGCTAGGTCTTTCTTTCCAAGAGTTCCTGGGTAGTGAAAATGGTTAACATGCTTGGCTGCTAACCCAACATTTGAAGGTTCAAGCTCACCTTAAGGAACCTCAGAAGTGGTTTATAGCCACGCAAATAAATTCTGCGAAAGGGTTTATTCAATTCTATTTTTACTTAACTTTCTGTGTTTATATGAATATTTGACAAAGGAATACGTAATTTTATTTTCATAATACCCTAGAAGTTCTATAATCTCTACAGAGAATGTACATTTGCAAATTGCAATTCCTTTGTGCTCATTTAAATTTATAAAGTTTTAAAAACATTGCTTTAGATTGAAGAACCACCACTTGTCTGTCAGCTTGTCACACTGTGGTGACTTGTGTGTTGCTGTGATTCTGGAAGCAATGCCACCAATATTTTGAATGCCGGCAGGGTCATCCATAGTGAACAGATTTCAGCTAAGCTTCCAAACTAAGACACACTTACAAGAAAAAAAACCTATACAGGGTTGCCACAGATAGAAAGCAACTCAAGGGCACTTAACAACAACAAATAAGACCAGTTGATACCACTATTATTCAAATTTATGCACCAACCATGACAGCCATTGATAAGGAAATTGAAAAATTCTACCAACTTCCCCAATCTGAAATTGATCAAACATGCAATCAATCTGTATTGATAATTATTGGTGATTGAAATTCCAAGGTTGGAAACAAAGAGAAAGGATCAGTAGATGGAAAACACAGTCTTGGTGATAGAAATGATGCTGGAAATTGCAAGATAAAATTTTGCAAGACCAATGACTTCTTCATTGCAAATATCTTTTATAAACAGCATACACATGGACTTCATCAGATGGCATACTCAGAAATAAAATTAAATACATCTGTGGAAAGAGACAGTAAAAAGCTCCATATCATTAGTCAAAGAAAGACCTGGAATAGAATATGAATTGCACATATGCAAGTTCCGGTTGAAGCTGAAGAAAATGAAAACAAGTCCATGAGAGCCAAAATATGAACTTGAATTTATCCTACCTGAATTTAGAGATCATCTCAACAGATTTGATGCATTAAACACTAATGACCGAAAACCAGAAGAGTTATGGGATGACATCAACATCATAAGGGGGAAAAAAGCAAAAGGTCATTAAGAAGACAAGGAAGAAAGAAAAACCAAAATAGATGTCAGAAGAGACTCTGAAACTTGCTCTCCCGTGTAGAGATGCCAAAGCAAATGGAATAAATGAGGAGGTAAAAGAACTGAGCAGAAAATTTCAAAGGGCAACTCAAGAAGACAAAGTCAAATATTACAATGAAATGGGCAAAGATCTGAAGTTACAAGACAAAAAGAAGACACTTACCATTTCTCAAGCTGAAAGAACTGAGAGGGGAAAATACAAGCTTCAACTTTTAATATTGAAGGCTTCTTTGGGGAAAATATTGAATAATGCAGGAAGCATAAAAAAGAAAAAGAAAAAAAAAAGATGGAAGGAATACACAGAGTCACCAAAAGAAAAAAAAAAGAAATGGTTGATGGTCACAAAAAAAAAAAAAAAAAAGAAATGGTTGATGGTCAACCATTTCAAGAGGTAGCATATGATCAAGAGCCAATGATACTGAAAGAAGGCCAATGTGCACTGAAGGAATTGGCAAAGAACAGGGCTCTAGGAATTGACAGAATACAAATTGAAATCTTTCAACAAACTAATGGGGCACTGGAGGCACTCAATCATCTATGCCAAGAAATTTGGAAGACAGCCACCTCACCAACTGATTGGAAAAGATTCATGTCTGTGCATATTCCAAAGAGAGGTTACCCAACAGATTGTGGAAATAATCGGACAATATCATTAATATCACATGCAAGTCAAAATGAAATGTGGTTTTTAGAGTCTTGGCCCCTGCATCACCACACAGAGTATAGAAGGAAAGATCTGACGCTGAGAGACAGTATCCCAGTGACAGACACAGCAACAGACAATCCTTTGGGTCAAGAAAACAGTGGAAAATGCATTGACAGAAACAAGGTTCAAAACTTTTGCTGCCAAAAGTATGTTTTCTTTGGTGGTCAAATAAATTCAGAAAACCTGCATATTTATAATCCAGTCTTGGAGTGTCACAAGGTCTGTTAGCATATTACCGAATCTGAGAAGTCCTTCAACAAAGGAAGCTATTTAACTTTGTTTCATTGTTGTTGTTGTTGTTGTTAAGTGCCATAGAGTCATTTCCAACCCACAGCAACCCTGTATAAGGTTTCCGAGGAGCAGCTGGTGAGCTTGAACTACCGACCTTGCAGTTCAAATTCATTAAGTATTCCTAAAATTTATTTTATGTAGACTCTTTAATGAAAGAAAAAGTATGTGTGCATGTATATGAAATATTCCCTAGAACATGCAAATATATATTTAAAATATTCCTTAGAACAAGCATCCTGTGTTGTAAATCCTGTTTTAAACAGTAAAACTTAAAAGATAACTTTTTCATCTGTTATCTTTTAAAGCTAAAAAAAGAAATCTATCCGTGTGAAGATGGACAATGAATAAGGAAGACCGTAGAAGAATTGAGGCACTTGAGTTATGGTGTTGGAAAAGAATATTGAAGGTACCATGGATGGCCAGAAGAATAAACAGTTCTGTATTGGAAGAAATACAGTTGCAGTGCTCCTTAGAAGCCAGGATGGTGGGACTTCATCTTGCATCCTTCAGGCGTGTTATCAGGAGGGACCAATACCTAGAGGACATCATGTATGGTGAAGCAGAGAATCAGCATAAAAGAAGAAGACCCCCAACAAGATAGATTGGCACATTGGCAACAGCAATGGGCTCAAGCGTAACAATTGTGAGGGTGACACAGGACCAGGCAGTGTTTTGATCCATTGCGCATAGGGTTGGATCTGACTCAATGGCACCTAACAATAAAACAATAACAATCCAAGTGAAACCAAATAAGTAGGAAGAAAAATAGAATTCTGTCTGTAAATTATTAAATACAACCACTTCTCCATCATGTTTCCTGATATCTCTAAAGAGAATCCACCTCTGTGTTAGGAAAAAAAAAATTCCTCACTCAGCTCCCAGGAGAATCACTAATCATGAGCTGCAACAAAGAACAACAGCTTCAACAAAACCTGAGAAAAAAAGTGCTACATGAAACTGCTTGAATCATATCAGAGTGCTGTAGAAATGCCCAGATGTTTTTAAACACACAAGGTAGCTTGAAAATTATTTTATAGGGCAAAGAGTTGTTAGGTGCCATCAAGTTGATATTGATTCACAGCGACCCTATGCACAGCAGAATGAAATATTTCCCGGTTCTGTGCCAACCTCAAAATCATTGCTAATCTTGAGCCCATTGCTGCTGTCACTGTGTCAATCCATCTTGCTGGGGGTCTTCCTTTTTTTATCCGATCTTCCACTTTACCAAGCAAGATGTACTTCTCCAGGAACTGGTCCCTTCTGATAATATGTCCAAAGTATGAGAGACGAAGTCTGGCCATCCTAGTTTTTAAGGAGCATTCTGGTTGTACTTCTTCCAACACAGATTTATTTGTTCTTTTGGCAGTCCATGGTACTTTTAATATTCTCCTCAACACCATAACTCAAATGCATCAAATCTTCTGTGGTCGTCTTTACTCACTGTCCAACTTTCACATGCATGCGAGGTTATTGAAAATACCATGGTTTGGGTCCAGCACACCTTAGTTCTTAAACTGGTATCTTTGCTTTCGAACACTTCAGAGGTCTTGTGTGGCAAATTTGCCCAATGCAATACATTGTTTGTTTTCTTGACTGCTGTTTCCATGAGTGTTGATGGTTGATCTGAGAAAAATAAAGTCTTTGATAACTTTAATCTATTTTCCAATTATCTTGATGTTGTTTATTGGTCCAGTGATGAAGATTTTTGTTTTCTTTACATTGGAGCATATAAACATAAATAATGCAGTCATTAGTGATTGGAATTAGATTGGATTGGATTGGACTGGATTGGAATTGGTCATTTTGAATCTGACAACCACATGGTTTACTTTGCCGGAAATGACAAATTGAAGAGGAATGGCTCTGCATTCATCATCAGAAAGGACATTTCAAGATCTGTTTTGAAATACAGTGCTGTCTGTGATCAGACAATGTCCATATGATTGCATGGAAATATAATTATTATTTAAATTTATATGAAAATAATATAATTATTATTCAAATATATATACTAACCACTAAAGCCAGTGATGGTGAAATTTTTAGAATTCTACCATCTTTTTTTTAAACTGTTACAAAATCATAGAAACCTTTATAAAACAAAATATCAAAATGTGAAGCTATTGTTTCACAAATATCCTCACCTAGGTCTAGACACTTTTTTTTTTCCTAAGCTTTTATTGTGTGTTGAACAAGTGAATGCTTATAGGGCAGATCACCAGTTTTACATTCAGCAAATCATTGTAATGATTACAATCCCTCCATGCACCCTTAGCCAACAGTATTTAACTCTATTACATTTTTTTTTTAATGTATACATGCCACATTGTAAATATATATTCATTAAAATGTCCACAGGGCATATTTTGCAAGCCAGCCTCCTACCCACAGGCATACTGCTTTTCTCAGTCCGTGTTCCTATAGTCCTTTATTGCTCTGTCTCTCTATGTCATCACCTCTGTCACTATCTCTGCTGTTCCTGCTCATGATCCCTTGCTCCTCTTATGCTCTTCCCTCTTGATGGTCCTAGGGTCCCCTGTTTCTGAAATGACAAATTAACTGCCTCCCCTTTTAGGTACACCTCTTCTACATTTACAGTTGTGACCATTGCCATTAGACCTGAGAACAATTACTTGAAACTGAATCATGAAATCCTATCCCCTTCATCACCAGACCCATCTGGACATGAGGAAAACCATTCAGTAGGGTTTCTGTCTTACTTCCCTCAATCTGACCCTAAGCATCCTCATGAAAGCTTGTAAGCCAGCCACTTCGTGCCTTTATACTGTTGTTGTTAAGTGCTGTTGAGTCTGTTCTGACTCATAGCGACCCTGTATAGGATTTCAAAAGAGCAGCTGGTGACCTTGAACTGCCGACCTTGCAGTTCAAACTGACTTTGTAGTCCAGAGCATTAACCCACCGCACCACACCAGGACTACTTTACAGTCCTTTATAGTCCCCCAATTTTGGTAGCTGAAGTCTAAGTTGCCATCCCTACTAACCCAGTGTACTGAGGACATATGCTTGATCCCTGATATGAAGAATCCTTCCCTATTCAGTTGGAATTTTGGGCAGCTTCATCCATAAGCAAGGGTCCAGTTGATCAGGTTGTAGCAATTGACACTTTCTCCTTGTATCATACTGCTTTATCTTCATCTGGTCAGCAAGCTATCCATGCTAGGTCCAATGGGTCCTGGCTGTGAGTCTAAGAGTTCTCGCAGACCTCTTCAGATCAGCTGGGGCTGCTTCATTCTTAACTCTAGTCCCCAGTGGCTACGCCAGTGTCTTTGGGCTCAAGAGTTCCCATATCTCCCTGAATTTCAAACCAACCAGACCATCTCCTCTCTTTCATCTCAAAGTCATTGGGTGTCTATGGAATATGGCCAATCTCAGCCCATGTCTTCTTTCTACCAAACTCTTTAAGGAGCTCTGATAGCATAGTGGTTACAAGCCAGGCTTCTAACTAACTACCAACCATTCCTTGAAAGAAAGATGAGGCTTTCTGCTCCCATAAAGATTTACAGCTTGGGAAATCCTATTCAGGGTCGCTGTGAGTTGGAACTGACTCCGCGGTACACCACCACCACCATCAATTTCTTTAATATGAAATTGATCAAACATGCAATCAAGATATATTGATAATTACTAGTGATTGGAATGCAAAAGTTGGAAACAAAGAGGAAGGATGAGTCTTTGGAAAATATGGCCTTGGTGAGAGAAATGAGCTGGATATTGCCTGATAGAATTTTGCAAGACCAATGATGTGTTCATAGCAAATATGTTTTTTAAGCAGTATAAAAGATGACTAACTATACACATAGACCTCACCAGATGGAATACACAGAGTTCAGATTGACTACATCTGTGGGAAGAGATGGTGGAAAATCTCCATATCATCACCCAAAACAAGGCCAAGGGTAAGCTAGAACAGACCATAAATTGCTCATATGCAAGTTCAGGTTGAAGAGGAAGAAAATGAAAACAAGTCCATATGACCAAAATATGACCTTAAACTGATTGGATGAATTAGATACCAAAGACCAGAAGAATTATGGGATGACATCATGAATATCATGTCGGAAGAAAGTAAATGGTAATTAAGAAGACAAGAAAGAAGAAAAAGACCAAAACGGATATGAAAAAAAGACTCAAAAACTTGCTCTCCACAGTAGCGATGCTAAAGTGAATGGAAGAAATGAGGAGGTAAAAAGCAAAGTCAAAATCCTCCATGTACCCTTAGCAACAGTATTTACCTCAATTGCCTCCCCACCCCTTTTTTTTTTATGTATACATGCCTCGTTGTACCAAAAATAAGTAGTTGATGTTCAACAATTTGAAAAGATAGCATATGATCAAGAGACAATGATACCGAAGAAGAAGTCCAAAGTGCAGTGTAGGCATTGGCATAGAACAAGGCACTGGGAATTGATTTCAGCTTCAACTTGAAATTGCATATGAACAATTGATGGTCTGTTTTGCAGTTGGCTCCTGGCCTTGTTCTGACTGATACTGTGCTTCTCCACTATCTCTTCCCATAGATGTAGTCAATTTGCTTTCTGTATATTCCATCTGGGTTATACACAGCCAGGTCCACATTGCTGTTTATATTGTTATAAAGGGATATTTGTAAGGAATAAGTCATTGGTCTTGCAAAATTCTCTCAAGTGACCTCCAGTCTTGTTTCTATCATCAAAAGTCATATTTTCCTATTGATCCTTTGTCTTTGTTTCCAATTTTTGCGTTACAATCACCAGTAATCATCAGTGCAAATTTATTGCCTGTTTATCCATTCCAGACAGCAGAGGTTGGTACAAATCTTCAATTTCCTCATCTTTGGAAATAGTGGTTGGTATATAAATTTGAATAATAGTCATATTAGCTGGTTTTCCTTGTAGGCATATGGATATTATCCTATTTCTGACAATGCTGTGCTTCAGGATAGATTCTGAATTTTTGTATTTTTGGTTGTTTGTTTTTTTGTCTGTGAATGTTATGTCATTTCTCTTTAATTTGCTGCTCCCAGCATAATAGATAATATGATTTGTTGTTGTTGTTAAGTGCTGTTGAGTCAATTACGACCCATAGTGACCCTTATACAGTTTCTGAGGAGCAGCTGGAGAGCTTGAACCGCTGACCTTTTAATTCAAACAGCTTTGCAGTCTGGCGCATTAACCCACAGCACCACACCAGGACTCCTAAATAATATGACAGTCCATTTCAAAATAGTCAATACTAGTCTAAGGAGCTCTGGTAGCATAGTGGTTACGAATCGGGCTGCAAACCGCAAGGTCAGCAGTTCAAAACTACCAGCCTCTCCATGGGAAAAGAGGAGTCTTTCTACTCCCATAAAGATTTACAGCCTCGGAAACCCTGTTCAGGGTTGCTATGTATCGGAACCGACTCGACAGCACTTGACAACAACAACAAGTCTATTTATGCTCACTTATGCCTAAGATATTGATCTTTCTGCCTTCCATTTCATTTTTGACATCTTTCAATGTTCCTAGACTCATATTTTATACATTTCATGTTCTGATTATTAATGGATGTTTGCAGCTATTTCTTCTCATTCTGAATCATGCCATTATCAGCAAATGAATGTTCTGAAGCTATGCTCCATCCGCAAAGCTAGCTCTACTTTGAGGATCTCATGTTCTGATAGTGTTGCTACTATTCATAAGGTTTTCATTGGCTGGTTTTTCAGAAGTGGACTACCACTTTCTTCTTCTAGTCTGGAAGCTCTGCTGTAACTTGTCCACCATGAGTGACCTTACTTGTATAAGAAATACCAGTGGCAAAGTTTCCAGCATCATAGCAACATGCCAGCCACTGTAGTAAGACAAACTGACAGATAAGTGGTGGCAGAATATTACTAGAAAATATTTCAGCAGTGTTTCATTTTTCTCCTTAAGAATTTTAAACATATTTATTTTGTAGTCTATTTCTGAAGTTCTTAGGGTCTAATTATATAGTTGGCTATTTCTGATTTTTTTCTTCATGCATTTTGTAATTTTTTAATGTGAGCTCATATTTGGTTGGACTTTATCAATAGGAATCCTGTGCAGCCTAGGTTGAAGAAATATATTTCCAGATAAGGCTTTTAATTGCTTCTATTAGGGAAACAAATATTGTTACTGGTCTGAGATTGTTTTTATATTCTTTTCTTGGAGAATCTAGACCCTCCACATAGTAAAAATTCAAACCGTTAACCTGAGGGAAGGCATCTTGAAGTTATATATTTTCAGGATGGTTCTCCCCATTCCCTACCCCAACCAGTAGATACAGTCAAACAAAAAATTTCCCTAAAGTCTCCCTTTGGAAGATTATAAATGTTTTCAGTTCTACTCTTTCACAGATATATAATTGCTCAACTGACACAGTGGTGAGATTTTAGTTCCAAATGTATGCCTCAAATGAGCCCAAAGATTCGTCTCCTGTACCTTCATGGTCATTAAAAGACAAACTCATTGTTATCAGATTAGCAAAATAAAATAATAAATAACCCAGAGCCAAAAGATCCATTTCTAACGAATTTTCCTTACTTTCTTATTAGCATTTAAAAGTATACATCCTTTGTTTTTAACCCAGCATATCTAAGTAATTTATATAGTAGGACTGTTTTCAGAATCTATAGTTAATAATATTTCTAGAAATGTAAGTCTTATGTTGTTATTCATCAAATATTTATATTTCAAACATTTCTGTCTTGTTAGCTATCAAGACTATTTTGGATTTGCGGTCACTTCTGAAAATGGACTTGTTCAACAATCAATTTTGATTCCTTGTAGACTTACATTGAAAATATATTCTTGGGCAAAATATTTTTACAATTTTCTTCAGGCCTCAATCAACAGAAACAATATGAAGACTAACTCCTCTTTCTGCTCATCCCTCATAAACAGTTCAAAAGTTCTCTGGTATCCTCAAAAACAATATGAAGCATGTGAATACTTCCTTTTTTTTTAGGAAGGTTTCTTGGAATTAGGAACAGCCCAGTTTTTGGAAAAAAAAAAAAAGGAACCATCTCCATCTTCAAAAAAATCTAGACTGTCCCTGTGAGAACCAGGAGTTATGTCTTAAATGTAATATTTGCACCTCTTTCCATTTTTCCTTGGCTTTACTTTAGTGGAAATTTTCCATTGGGGAAATTCCAAGACTATTCCTTTACAACACCAAAATTAGCTTTTGATTTGACAAATTTAATCAAACACTACAATCATTTCTTTAGAAACACATATTTTATTGAATTGAGTAATGTTAATCAGAGGAATTATTTAGAAAGAGGAATATTGGAAAAATGTACATGGTAGTGCAAATTTCATATGCTAGGTAGAATATTCATAAATTTTAAAAACTATTAGCAATGCAATTTCTACCATCATTTTATAGATCTTCTCAGGAATGGTATTATTTAGTCTCTCTTGAACATCTATTTTCCTGATTACCAACACAGTCAGAGAGTATTTAGATCTAACCTAAATTCTTCCTTCTTCAATTCAAACGTATTTCCTCTTGCTCTATTCTTAATGGAGACCAGATTCTTACATAATAACCCTTCATCTACTTGAAGACTCACCATCTCAGCCATGCATTCCATCACATTGTCTTAGTTACCCAGCTGCCATGGAGGATATCCTGAAGGGAAAAGTTCAAGATCAAAAGAGACGTCTCTCTTCATGAACTAACAAATATAATTTTCTCTTTTCTAGTTTTATTAACAGCAAGAATTTCTCTTCAAACAATACACTGAAACCAAAGGTACCACAGAAAATGTATTACTTTTAAATCCCAGGGAGGCTTGAAAATATTACTCTAATAAATATTCTCTAAGTAATGCTATTTGTAGAGTAATTATATTTTCAGTTTTTATGTCATCAAAACAAAGCAGCTGATTCTCTAATGACCCCTTTTACTCCTAAACACAATGAATCTGTTGACTGTACAAATTACATTGTTCAAGTTGGTGAACTTTGATTCCATCTCTTTGACTCTTTTCCAAAGTGAAGTAAAATGGAGTGTTAATCCAAAATTAGTTTGGATAATGAAATTCTATCATTTCTAGTCACAATCTACCCTACATCCCTGATTTTTTCATCCACTCCACCCCAGGTACACATACAAGCACAAAGTCTTTTGTCTTTAATAACTATTTCCTTTGTCTGATATTTTCAGGATGTTTACACATTTTCTACTTCAGTTCAACCACATTGTTGTGGTTATTAGTTGCCTTCCAGTTGATTCTGACCATGATGTCCCCATGTACTACAGAGCACAATTGCTCCCTATTATTTTCTTTCCTGGGATTCTATGGGCAAATTATTGAATGATGAAGAAAGCATCAAAAGAAGATGGAGGGAATA
The DNA here is from genome assembly GCF_000296735.1 of Chrysochloris asiatica. Lineage (NCBI taxonomy): Eukaryota > Metazoa > Chordata > Mammalia > Afrosoricida > Chrysochloridae > Chrysochloris > Chrysochloris asiatica. The sequence continues at coordinate 2,982,598 of NW_006408584.1, forward strand.
CACAGAGTCACTGTACCAAAAGGAAATGGTTGATGTTCAACCATTTCAAGATGTAGCATATGATCAAGAGCCAATGATACTGAAGGAGGAAGTCTAAGGTGCATTGAAGGAATTGGCAAAAAACAAGGCACCAGGCATTGATGGAATAAAAATGGAAATCTTTCAAGAAAGTGAGGTGGCACAGGAGGCACTCACTCATCAATGCCAAGAAATTTGGCCGA
>NW_006408584.1:2984058-2985458 GCF_000296735.1 Chrysochloris asiatica
CAGTGTTTCATTCTGTTGTGCATAGGGTCGATATGAGTTGGTACTGATACGATGGCACCTAAGAACAACAATCTTTATAGATGCAGATCGTCACACCATTTCTTCTGTGGAGTCACTGGGTTGATTTGAACCAACAACTTTTGGGTTAGCAGCCAATCGCAAACTGCTTTTGACTTCTGCCCCACTTATTGTTGTTGTTGTTAAGTGACATGGAGTCAGTTCTGCCACATAGCGACCCTATAGAGGGTTTCTGAGGAGTGACTAGTGGGTTTGAATTGCCATCCTTATGATTTGCAGTCTAGTGCGGATCCTACAGCACCACACCAGGAGTCCATTTCATAAAGATTGTTGTTGTTGTTTTTAAGTGCCGTTGAGTTGGTTCCAACCCATAGCAACCCTGTATAGGATTTCTGAGGAGTAGCTGGTAACTTTGAACCACCAACCTTTCAGTTCAAACCAACTTTGCAACCCAGCACATTAACCCACAGTGCCACACCAGGACTCCTCATAAAGATTACAGCTGAGAAAACCCTATGGAGCAGTTCTACTCTGTTATGCATGGTTGGCCAGGAGTCATGGGCCAATTCAAAGGCAGCTAAAAGCAATAACATACAATGACAAGTCAAAAAAGAAGTTTATTCCAAACAAAAAGTGTTTAAACCTGTCTCTGTGATCATTGTATGGCTGTAGTCAAGTTGTCTCAGTAATATACTTATCTTAGTTTTGATAGGGACTTTGAAAAAAAGGCCCAAACAAAACAATGACTTCCAAGGAAATCAACTGGGCCAGTTCAGTGCAGAAAGGTCAGCTCGGAAGGTTATGGCTACTGAGTCCCTTGAGGATGCCCAAACTGCCGTTTGTACATGATATAAATTGAACAATACAGAATTCTATCAGGAAGAATTAGAGAGATAGAAACATCACTTTCAGAAATGTGTAGACCCAGATGGAGGATATGTCAAGAAACAATAGCTTCATATTTTGATGTTGTTGTTGTTGTTAGGTGCCCTCAAGTCAACTCCAAACCATAGCGACACTGTACAACTGAACAAAACCCCACCTGTTCTGCGCCTTCCTCACAATTGCTGCTATGCTGAGTCAATGACTGCTACCACTTTGCCAATCCATCTCTTTGGGGGTCTCCCTCTTTTCACTGACTCTTTACCTTACCAAACGCATTGTTCTTCTCCAGGGACTTGTTCCTCCTGATAATATGTCTGAAGCATGAGAGATGAAGTCTCATCATCTTGGCATTCTGGTTGTACTTCTTCCAAAACAGATTTGTTTGTGTTTCAGGCAGACCCTGGTACCTTTAATATTCTTCTTCAACACCACAACTCAAATGAATTAATTCTTGTATGGTCTTCCTTATTTATTGTCCAACTTTCACATGCATATGA
>NW_006408584.1:2993971-3013935 GCF_000296735.1 Chrysochloris asiatica
TGACTGTCACAACTGTAAAGGTAGAAGTTTTATAACAAAAAGTGGGGAATAGTTAATCGTACAGTCCAGGAACAGAGGACTTTAGGACCATCAAGGAAGAAGAGCATGAGCAGAATGTGGGACCCTATCCACCTGCCACCATGTAAAAACATATCTGTTGGGGTCTTCCTCTTTTTTGCCGACCTTCCACTTTACCAGAGATTTTACCAGAGACTGGTCCCTTCTGATAATATGTCCGAAGTATAAGATATGAAGTCTCACTATTCTAGCTTCTAAGGAGCATTCTGCCTCTACTTCTTCCAAGACAGATTTGTTTGTTCTTCTGGTAATCTATGGTACTTTTAATATTCTTATCCAACACCACAATTCAAATGCATCAGTTCGTCTATGGTCTTGCTTTTTTATTGTCCAACTTTCACATGCATATGAGCCCATTGAAAAATACCACGGCACGAGTCAAGCTCTGTCAAAGTAACCTTAGTTTTCAAAGTGACATCTTTGCTCTTTAACATTTTAAAGAGGTTCTTTGTAGCAGATTTGCTTAATGCAATACATCATTACATTTCTTGACTCCACTTCCATGAGCATCAATTATGGATCCAAGCAAATGAAGTCTTTGACCACTTGAATCTTTTCTCCATTAATCATTATGTTATTTTTGGGTCCAGTTATGAGGATTTTCTTTACATTGATATGCAATCCATGCTGAAGGCTGTAATCTTTGATCTTCATCAGTAAGCATCTCAAGTTCATTTTGTTTCCAGCAAGCAAGGTTGTGTCATCTGCATATCACAGGCTGTTAAATGACTCTTCCTCCGAACCTGATTCTGTATTCTTCTTCATATAATCCAGCTTCTTGGATTAACTGCTCAGCATGCAGATCGAATAAGTGTAGTAAAAGGATACAACCCTGACACACACCTTTCCTGATTTTAAGCCATTCCCTATGTTCTGTTCTTAGTCTATGTACAAGTCCCTCATGAGCCAATTAAGTGTAATTGAATTCCCATGCTTTGCGATGTTATCCATAGTTTGTTATGATCCACATAGTTGAATGCCTTTGCAAAATCAATAAAGCACAAGCATCTACCCATAGATCTCCATTATTGCAAACTTGTGTGTATAACAATATTCATCTCTTTTGCTTTAACTCTGACACTCCTCTCCATGTCTTCTGCTTCCATATTTTTCGCAACCTGCTTTGTAATGTGTTTTACCTTCCTCTTCACCCAAGTTAACATATGTCTACCCTCTTGCCAATAAATTACCTGCCCTTCTTTCCTCCCACCACTAGTAACCATCAAAGATTATTTTTTTAAAATATGAAGACCTTTTCTTGACTTTTTACAACAGTGATCTCAGAAGATTTGTCCTTTTGTGATTGATTAGTTTTACTCATCTTAATGTCTTCCAGATTTAACCATGTAATGAGATGCTTCACTGATTTATCATTATTCTTTAAACATTGTGTGTATGTACCAAAATTTGTTTATCCATTCTTCCATTGATAGGAATTTTGGTTATGTCTATCTTTTTGCTGTTGTGAATAGTGTTTTGATGAAAATGGATGTGCATATATCTATTTATATCATGGCTCTTTTCTCTCTTAGATACATATTAAGTAGAGTGTCTGCTGAGTTATATGTTATTGCTATTTCCAACTTTTTGAGGAAACATCATTTTCCACAGTGCTTACACCATTTTTCAGTCTCACCTGCAGTGTGTGAGAGTTCAGTCTCCATCCTGCTGCCAGTACTTGTTATTGTCTGTTTCTTTGAACTTTGCTATTAATGCAGGGATGAGATGATATCTCACTGCTTTTATTTGCAAAAGCACTGGACCACAAGGTCAGTTTGAACCACAAGGTCAGCAGTTCAAACTCAACAGCCACTCCTTGAAAACCCTATAAAGAGCTGCTATGAGTCGGAACCAAGGAGCTCTGGTAGCGTAGTGGTTACGAATCGGGCTGCGAACTTCAAGGTCAGCAGTTTGAAACTACCAGCTGTTCCATGGGAGAAAGATGGGGCTTTCTGCTCCTGTAAATATTTACAGCCTCGGAAACCCTGTACAGGGTCGCTATGAGTTGGAACCGACTCCACGGCACATAACAACATGAGTCAGAACCAACTCAAAGGCACTTAACAATAATCTCCTGGTGTGGCACTGTAGGATAAGCACTGGACGGCAAACCACAAGGTTTACACTTCAAACCCATTAGCTGCTCCTCCAAAACCCAATTCAAGGTCACAGAACTTAACAAAAACAACAAATGGCTAATAAGGTGTGGCACTGTAAGATAAGCACTGGACTGCTAATCACAAGGTTGGTAGTTCAAACCTACCAACCACTCCTTGGAAACCATATGCAGGATCACTATGAGTCAGAACTGACTCAACAGCACTGAACAATAACAGCAACAATGGCTGTATGTTTGTTGGTCATTTGAATGTTTCTTTTGGTGAAGTATCTGTTCATGTCCTCTGCCTATTTTTAAATTGGGTTATTTACCTTCCTCTTGTTGAGGTTTTGAAGTTTCCTATACATTTTTTTTTCCTACTCTGTGGGTTCTCTTTCTATTCTTTATTATATTTTAGTACCATTATACCACCTTATATGATACATATTTTTTTAAGGAACTCTGGTAATGTAGTGGTTACAAGTCAGGCTGCTAATCTCACAATCAGCAGATAGAAACTACTTGTGGTTCCACGAGAGAAAGATGAGGTTTTCTACTCCAGTAAAGATTTACAGCCTCCGAAACCCTATACAGGGTTGCTATGAGTAGGAACAGACTCCATGGCACATAACCACCACCAGCATGGAGTCCTGGTGTGGTGTTGTGGTTTAATGCGCTGAACTGCAAAGTCAGTTTGAAGTGCGAGGTTGGTAGTGTAAGCTCACTAGTTGCTCATAGGAAACCCTATAGAGTATGAGTTGGAACTGACTTGATGACACTTAATAACAATAGTACAATGTAATGTAATGAATCAATCCATTGAAATGGGGTTTCCCTTAGGGTGTGGGCTGACTTTAGTCTATAAATAGATACTTTGGCAGAACTTGGCAGAACTTGCTCTCTCTCTACTCTGTACTATTTCTTTCACCAGACCTATGGATCTTGTAGACGTCTCCAGCTTGCCACCTGATGCACGGAGTTTGAACCTGTCAGATACATCAATCGTTCTCCTGAGGAGCTGCTGGCCAAAATGAAGGCATCCTGGTGGTATAGTGGGTTAAGCTTTGGGCTGATAACTGCAAGGTCAACAGTTCAAACCTACCAGCAGCTCCTCAGGAGAACAATGAGGCTGTCTGTTCTTGTAAACATTTACTCTACCATAAGGTAGAGTTCTGTTCTGTCCTACAGGTTCACTATGAGTTGCAATCAACTCAACATCAGTGGATGTCTGCGTATGGCCAAAACTGTTGCTTTAAGAGTCAATTATGCCAATAAGAGGACAGTTACCTTCAAAGGTGTGGATTGTTTACTACATGAGAATACCTGGCCAACCTGGCAACTGGGGCTGAAATTCAGATTCAGCCTTAGTTTCTCTACCCACGCTGCCTAACCTGAAACTGGGTTGTGCCTGATCAGTGAAGGATGCACCTTTTTCTAATTCATACAAAGCTTCCAATATCCAAGACATCATTGCCTCAAAATTGGGGTTGGACCTTCAGATAAGATGTGGACTAAAACAGAGCCTGTTGGTTTTGCAGAATCATAAAGCAGTACTTTATACACATGATGGTTTTATGCTTTTGAACATTTCTTCCTTTGTTTCCTTTTAAATTGTTCTGTACTTATTGTTACTGAAAGGTCCCTTTTACTGAGCCAAAGAAATAAAGAAATGCAATTTATGCTGCTCTTCCACAATGCGGCCAAGGTTTTAAGAGAAAAAGTATGCTAAACGGGCTGTATAAGCTTCTAGAGAGTAGCAGGCAGAAACTATGTAGTAGTGAAGCACTGGGGCTCACCAATTACACAGAAGGTGTGGCGCTGTGGGTTAATGTGCCAGACTGCAAAGCCGTTTGAACTGCAAGGTCGGCAATTCAAGCTCACCAGCTGCTCCTTGGAAACCCTATACAGGGTCGCTATGGGTTGGAACCAACTCAACGGCACTTAACAACAACAACATATCATAGAAGGTCCTTTTCTGTACTGCAAATCAGGCAAATTAAGCTCGTAAGTCTCATTTTCCTCACTGTGAAATGAGAATTTGGTCATCCATCTAATAAAGGTTTACTAGCTACCAACTAAGTGACAGGTGGCATCCCTGAGTAGCCCAGCCAGTTAAACATTCAGCTGTTACCCAAAAGGTTGCCAGTTCAAATCCACCCAGACACAGCTCTGAAATCATCATGAGTAAGGGTCCACGCAATGGATACTGTTTTTGTTGTTTGTGTTTGGTTTATGTGTCAATTACACTTCAGTATTTCCAGGGCAAAGTTCAAATTCCCATGAAGATTAAATTTTAGATTGGGAAAGAAAAACAAGCTAAAATATGCATATAAATTAATGGGGGAAATTGCTTCATACAAATATATCAATATATATTTCTCTTTTGCATTTCAGATATCCTATCAATCTGAGTCACTTATATATTAGGAAATGGGGGTGGGATGCCACAATACAGCAAGAATACCAAAAAAAAAAAATAAAAAAGTTTAACATTAATATTTAATTCATGATATTCAAAATACCAAAACCAAAAATCCAATTCTGGAGCCAATTCTGACTCATAGCAAGCAACTAATAACAATAATTATTATCACTACAGCTATTACTGTAGCATCCATTGTTGACCCTGGAGAAGATGCAGTAGTGGAAGAATGTAGCAGGTATCAAGAGAAGAAATAGGACTAATAATACTATTCAAGTGTGAATTGACACTGGCGAAGTTATGTAACTTAAAGATTGGGGCACATGTAAGTGCAGAAACAAGCCCCTTTGATGGTTAATAAAGTCTCATTGGGCCTGGAGCCAAATGAATCAAAGCATACAGAACTCTAACAGCACAAAGGACGTTAAGCTGGAAAATACTGTAATTCACCAGACTCTTTCCTTCGGGAAAACAGAAAGAAATCCAGGGGACATGTGAGACACACTGCACTGTAGGTTTTCAAATTAAGTAGAATCAAATAGCATTACTACATTGGAAAGCTGGCTGCCAATTAAAACATCCAGAAAATTCCTTGTTGTTGAATCAAACTCAAGAAGAATATACAGTAATCTCTTTGAATTTACAGCTAAATATGAGCAAAATCCCTCCAAATCAGTAGTGGGAAATCTTTCAGAAAATGAAAAGAATGTTCTAAGACTACATTTTTTTTTTAAATGGTAGTTATGCACAATAAAAGCTTTTTTTTTTTTTTAATGCTAGTCATGAAAATTGAAAAATTACTGATAACGGCTTTTCTTTTTCTTTGAAATTATTATTTTACTTCTGGGTTATTCAACATTAAAATTACCAAATTATGTCACAGAAACATGAAAGTATGTCCACAACAGCTAATCGTTGTTGGCTAAGAAACCGTATTGCATATATGTAATTTTCTGCCTGATGCTGTTGTTAAGTGCCATTGAGTCAGTTCCAACTCATAGCAACCCTGTATAGGGTTTCCAAGGTGAACTTGAACCGCTAACCTTATGGTTCAAATTGACATTGCAGTCCTGCGCATCAGCCCTCAGCACCACACCAAAACTCCAAACTTGGAAAGTTAGCAAAAATAGACAATGATGGACAATTTCTACATAGCATCCTGTCTGCTTTGGTTTGTAAATCATTGACGGTGATGAGTTTCACACATTTCTTAGGCTGAGTATATACAGAAATGGTCTTGCATATTGATGACCCAGAAGGTTAGCCCAGTGTCAGTTGTTCTGTAGAATAAGAATGCTTTGTGCCAATCAAAAGACTACTGGCCTGACACCCAATTACTGTGACTTAGTGAAAAAAACTGGCTAATCATTTTCTATTTTTCAGTGAACTGCTGCCACAAATGGAGATACCCATCTGTAGTAGATTAACTTGTGGTGTTAGTAAACTCTTACATCACTCATCTGCCTTTTATTTTTTTAAAAAAAGACATAATTTTTATTTTGTTCTCAGATACCTAGTTTTTTGGTCTGTGCAAGGTTTCCACTAAAAGCCTGACCAATGTACACTAATCATGTATCAAGTTTCCATCAGAAGGATTATATCCACAGTAGGAAAATCCTTGATACCAAAAGACAAATAAAGAGAATCACAGCATAGAAAAGGAGGTGTGGAAGTTTAGAATAAGCACTAGACTACTAAAAAAGATAGCCGATTCAAACCCACCAGCCACTCATTGGAAACTCTATACAGGGTCTCAGTGGATTGGAACCCACTCAACAGCACTCAATAACAAGAGTAACATACATCCTTAAGAAATAAAGAGCCATGACACAAATAGATATATTGTCAGTGGTGGTAAGTGCCATCAAGTTGGTTCTGACTCATAGCATTTCTGAGGAGCAGCTAGTGAATTTGAACCACCCGTCTTATGGTTCAAAATGACTTTGTAGTCTAGTGTTTATTCTACAGTGCCACAGCAGAACTCCAAATAGATATATGCACACCCAAGTTCATTGCAACACTATTCACAATAAAATAGTAAAAAGATGGAGACAGCCTAAATGCCCATCAACAGAAGAATGGACAAACTTCGGTACATATACGCAATGGAATACTATGTAAAGTTGGAGAATAGTGATGAATCTGCAAAACTCCTCACAACATGGACAAACCTGGAGGACATTATGTTGAATGGCATTACTCAACCACAAAAGGACAGATAAGATATGAGACCATTTTTGTAAAAAGTTTTAAAAATTACATTAAAAAAAAAAGGTTTTCTTGCTAAAAGAAACAATCTATGATGGTTAGGGTTATTTCGCAGGAGGCAGAATATTCATAGGCTAGAGGGTAGACACATATTAACATGGGTGATGGGGAGGGCAATATACAAGAGGGACATTAGCATAGGATGGATCATGGTAGCAGAAGACACAGGAAGGAGTGCAAGAGTTAAAGTGAATAGAGATAAATACTGTTAACTGATGGTACATGGAGGGGATTACAATCATTGTAATAAAATGAAGTTTATGATTTGTTGATCATAAACCAATGAACTGATAATCTGCTCTATAAACCTATACTCAATTCATAATAAAAAGTTTTTTAAAAGTATTTTACCCACAGTAAAGGAAGCTATACATCATATATGGGTTTATTGTTAATAATTTGAACTGTATTTATTTTTAGAATAACTTGCCCAAATAGCTGAAATTTTAACTTTTTAAACAACTGTGTTGTTCATCAACCATATGAATTAATATGCTAATCAGACTAGGGAAGTGTCTTAGGCCAGGTTTTCTAGAGAAGCAAAATCAGTTAAACATATATATGTACATATATAAAGAGACGCTTATCATCAAAGAAATTGCTTACAAATGCAGAGTCCCAGGTCCCCAGCGGAAGAAATAGGAAGAGTCCCTCTCGCATGTCCATTATATTGGGAGCAGGCCACACCCTCAAGGAAGCATACCTTCAGTTGATTGACTGTTCATAGTCACTCATCATACCGTTAACTATACCTGTATTAGATTTCATCACCTTGGGAATAAGCACTTCTCAATTGCTTATTCTAAGCTTCTGGAAATCCTGGCCCAGTCAAGTTGACACAGAATCCTAACCATTACAGGAAAAGTAGTTAGAGAACTAGAAAAGTGTCTTGGGAACACGGTTTCATTTCAATTACAAAAACATTTATGAGGCCAAAGTAGGTGTTTGGCCTCTAGGAGAATAACGATGACTTAGATATTCAAACCCTGTCAGAACTTATATTTGCAAATTGTGCATCAAGTCTTATATCTGCATTAAAAACATCTTCGAAGGACTTTTACTAGACAAAAATTCTGGTGATTGAATCAACTTTGTAGCTATAAAGTATGTTATTTAAAACACAGAGGCATTCAAAATTTCATGAAAAAAAAATCCATTATCTTTCAATTCCAATTTTTCATGGACTTTTTAAAGCTCCTTTGTATTTGTAATTAAGAAATTACTTTTATTTTTAGCTACACAATGACTACATTAATAATCCTGACTCTTTTCTCCTCCTCTCTAATCAGTCCAATGTCATGAGGCTCATGGCAGTTCCTCCCCAATTATTTTGTGAAGTAAACCCAAGTAAATCATGGATTACTCAGCTTTTCTGGAAAGTAACTAAAAACCAACACCAGCACCAAAGGCAAAATGTGATTCTTTGAGCCTGCTCTTTATAATACAGAGTAAGTTCTGACCCTACACAAATAACCTGGCTTCACATAATCTCTGGCAGGCAATTTTAAATTAATTACACAAGGTTGTAATTATGGGAAGTAGGTTTGACTTATGAAATATAAAGTGAGAACCCAAGATATTGATAAATAAGGATCTGCATCATTTATGGTCATATATATGTTGAAGCCTTATTGATTCAAGTCCTAGATAAAATGTCAGTCTTTGGTCACTTTTCAAATGACTTTTTACATCAGGCAAACTGATGTAAACTATGGTGGTGTTAGTAGTAGTTATGCACTGTGGAGTTTGTTCCGAGACCCTGTATAGGGTTTCTGAGGCCGTAAATCTTTATAGAAACAGAAAGCTTCATCTTTCTCCCACAGAACTGCTGGTAGTTTCAAACTGCTGACCTTGAGGTTAGCAGCCCGACTCATGACCACTATGTTACCAGAGCTCCTTAGTCAGAATTATGTTGTTGTTAAGTGCTGTTGAGTCGATTCCGACCCATAGTGACCCTGTATTGGGTTTCCGAGGAGCAGCTGGTAAGCTTGAACCACTGACCTTGCAGTTCAAACGCCTTTGCAGTCTGGCGCGTTAACCCACAGCACCACACCAGGACTGCAGTCAGAACTATAGGACAGATCGATTATGTAGCAATCTAGAATTACTGTTCTTCTTCATTTTGCTTACATCAATTCTCCTGTCTATCATTTCTAAAGATGCGTGCTCTAGTTATTGGGGATAAATAGGAAAACCTGAAAATCAAATAACACTTCTACTCACGGAAGTTTAGGCAAAAGCATAGGTGAAGAGAGGGTGAAATAAGTGATTGGCTACAATTAGCACCCAAGTACATGCCCCTGAAACATAGTAGTCACTCAACAAATGTTTAATTAATCACTCAAGTAATTAAAGTGGGAAATTTACTAGGGAGTCATTGATTAATTTTGGCCTGTGGCCATAATCACATCTAATCAAAAGTAACTAGAAAACCATATGAAAGTACCAGTGATCATGAGGTATATTTAAGAAGTTAGTGGGAGAATTAATATCCACTCCAAATGCACATGTACTTTATTACTCTAGGCTCACAAACCATTTGAAAACCACAGCTGTTGATAGTGCTTTTGATTTGCCAGATCCTGTAACAGTCCACTTACTTTGCCTTGAACATGGCATTTGTACCACATTAAAGTTTGGCAAGCTTAATCTTTGCTAACCACTGGCAAATGTGAACACACTATAAAATATAAAATATATTTCAGCAAAGCCATTATCAGGTGTATATTTGTTTGGATTGACTAAGAACTTCTAATTTGTTCATGTACGCTTGACGTCTCTACATTCTATGTGGTGATTATCATTGCAATGAGTATATAACATGCCTGACTCAACTAAAGCTCTACGTACTGGTAAGGGAGGAAAAGGAAGAGGAAAGGCAGAAAGAAGCACGGTTTACTGCTGCTGCAATGAAAACCAGCTTCTGTACACTATGAGAGAAAACTCCTCCAATGGCCCTTTTATCTCACTTCTTGTTGATGTTAAGTACTGTCCAGTTGGTTCTGACTCATAGTGATCCTGCATAGGGTTTCTGAGGAGCATCTCGTGGGTTTGAACCACTGACCTTTCAGTTTAACAGTCCAGTGCTTATCCTTCAGTGTCACACATTTACAACCCTCATAAAAGAGTAAAAACTATGCTATTTGGCTCTTTACCAACACTAAGCTCAAGAAGACTATCATCTCTAAATCTTCCAACACAATGGAGTTCCTCTGTCTGAAAATTCACACCATCCATGGGGGCAGAACAGGTGTAAATAGTGTGGCATTGAGATTATTGTTCTGTTTTACGCATCCTTCCATTTAGACAAGGCCAGTCAGGGCAACATGTATTGCTGGATACCACACTCTCTCCCCCACGGATATCTCAGGAAAAGATCCATGAAACCCTCATTTATTGATGAACTTTCCCATTTAAGTTATTAAATAACTTAGCTTTCAAATACGGCATCTTATCTTTTTCTTATGATATTTTCTGAAGTACAAGGTGTAGGATTTATGAAGTTATTATCCTCATTATACAAAATGGAAGGGAATGATTGATTGCCCCAATAGGACCAAATTAACATGGACTTATCTTAGATTTCCATCCATCAAAATCTTTCAGTATTTTATGACTGACCAATTCCCATGTCTACTTTTTCGTGCCCAGCAAGTTGACACTTTAATAAATAAAGAGAGTCTTTGTACAAACAGTTAAGCACTCAGCTACTAACAGAAAGGTTGGAGTTTTGAATTTACTCAGAGGTGCTTTGGAAGAAAAGTCTGGGGATCTATTTCCAAAAACTGAGCCATTGAAAATCCTCTGGAAGACAGTTCTACTCTGACACACATAGGTTGTCATGAGTCAGAGTCAACTCAGCAGCCACTGGTAATATTAATGAAGATCACTGAAAATACTGTACTGACATTCTGTGGTTAAATTGGATTTAGGTCCGTCAGGGAAATATACAAATGCAATGCAAAGCAAAGAAACAGTTCTTTCCTCCTCACAGTCACTTACTCATTCACTCATTTGCTCATTCTTTCAATAATCATTAAGTTCTAGATATTTGATATATGTTCTCCCTAGAGAGTTTGTGTACTTATCACAGTGTCTGATTGTAGGAGGCAATCAATGAAAGTAAACTTCATTCTCAACTGTTTATTCTTGAGCTAGTCAATCAATGAAAATCAATATGCAATGTAAAGGAAACGATTCATATTAGACAGTGTCCCCATTCCCCATGTACTATATGGTTAGATGCTGTAATATTTACAGGTGAATTTTTAAGCCAGGGAAAATAGTTACACTCAGCCAGAATCATGGCTTCTAATTCTTTATTTGTCATTGTTTGTTGTAAAAAGAGAGAAAGGTCTGTCAAGTGTCCTAGTATTAACAGACTCTATCTCTATACAAACACACACACACACACATACTCTGGGGAAGGAGGAGCTGTTAATCTAAGCAAAGAGCTTTGCAGTTGAAACATAAACATTTACTATCTTCTGTGGTTGTTTGGCTGAATTGAACTTTCATTTATAAGCAGTTTATATAAACAGACACAAACTTAAAGCCAATACTTTCTGTCCCATCCTGCAATTCCCTGTCCCTCCTCTCCCGTAAAACTAGGTCATCTGTGTTGGATTACCCAGTAAGCATGGTAAACGTGGGTGTACTTGTGCTTTCTTACTATTCTGTAGTGAACAATTTCACATGGGTAACAATTTCACTACAGATTAGTAAGCAAACACAGGTAAGCCAGTGCTTGCTTTGTTCATTGGTCAATCCATCCCTGTAGGCCATATAGAGGAAGTCTTATCTGTGACATCATCAGTTTGTACATTTTAGCAGTTTTTATAACCTATGCCTAATACCTCTGGTAGAGCGTAGTGGTTACGAATCGGGCTGGGAAGCCCAAGGTCGGCAGTTCAAAACTACCAGCTGTTCTGAGGGAGAAAAATGAGGCTTTCTGCTCCTGTAAAGATTTACAGCCTCGGAAACCCTGCACAGTGTGGCTAGGGTCGCTATGAGGTGGAACCGACTCCACGGCACGTAACAACAACAACAAATGCCTAATACCACCACTAAATTGACCATGTGGCAATTCACATTAATCACTGAGTTTATCACGGTGAACCCATCCTTGTATGTTGCTAAGTTCTGTCAAGTTGGTTCAGACTCATAGGGATCTGTACAGGATTTCCAAGGAGCACTGATGGGTTTGAATCTAGGACCTTGTGGTTAGGAATCCAGTGCTTATCCTGCAGTGCCCCCATCCAAATCCTTGTATTATTGTTGTTATTGTTGAGAGCCGTCAGTTGGTTCCGACTTGTAGCGACTGTGTATAGGATTTCCCAGAAGAGGCTATTGGAATAGACATAAACAGTTCCGGGTTCAAGCTATCTAAAGAACTCACCTATGACCTCTACTGGCCATGTTGTTAAACTACAACAGCTACTATTCATTCCCAAGTACTTCAAGTTTTCATTCCTTTCTTTAGTAAATACTACTTTTTAGCACTTATTGCGTGCCAAGCAGTGTTTAAGAGAAGTCAGTAAACAAAACAGAGAAAAACCTTTTCTCTTTAAATCCACGAAGGGAAACATTTAAATTATGTTATTGGTGGTGGTTGTGGTGGTTATGTGCCGTGGAGTCGGTTCCGACTCACAGCGACCCTGTATGGGGTTTCCGAGGCTGTAAATCTTTACAGGAGCAAAATGCCTCATCTTCCTCCTGCGGAACTGCTGACTTTGCGGTTCGCAGCCCGATTCGTAACCATGACGCTACCAGAGTTCCTTGTTATTGTTGTTAGGTGCCTTCAAGTTGGTTCCCACATGTAGGGACCTTATGTACAACAGAGCTAAATACTGTCCGGTCAGGCTTTATTCTCACAATTGCTATGTTTGAAACAATTTTTTACATGAGTGTGTCAATCCATCTCATTGAAGGTCTTTTTCTTCGCTGACCTTCCACTTTACCAAACATAATGTCATTCTCCGGGGATTGGTCCCTCAAGATAAAATATTCCGAATATGAGAGATTAAGTCTCGTCATCCTCACTTCTAAAGAGAATTCTGGCTGTATTTCTTCCAACACCGATTTATTTGTTCTTCTGGCAGTTCATGTCCAACATCATAACTCAAATGCATCAATTCTTCTTGTCCAACATCATAACTCAAATGCATCAATTCTTCTATGGTTTTCCTTATTTATTGTTAAACTTTCACATGCATATGATGTAATTTAAAATACCACGGTTTAGGGCAGGCCTACCTTAATCTTCAAGGAGGCAGCTTTGTTTTTTAACACTTTTAAGAGGTCTTTTGCAACAGATTTGCCTAATGCATTACTTCATTTGGTTTCTTGACTGCTGCTTTCATGAATGTTGATAGTGAATCCTAGCAAAATAAAGTCTTTGATCACTTCAATCTTTTCTCATTATATTATTTAATAGCCCAGTTGTGAGAATTTGGGCTTCTTTACATTGAGGTACAATCCATAAGAAAGTCTGTAGTCTTTGATTTTCATCAGAATTTCAAGTCCTTTTCTTCCACCGAGCAAGGTTATATCATCTGTATATTGCAGGTTGTTAATGAGTCTTCCTCCAGTCCTGATACCACATTCTTCTTCACATAATCCACCTTCTCAGATTATTTGCTCAGATACAGACTGAATAAATACAGTGAATAAATAAGGATATACAACTGCCTCATAGCTTTCCTGATTCTTAAACCATTCAGTATCCCCTTGTCCTGTTTCAACAACTGCCTCTTGGTCTATGGACAGGTTCCTCAAGGAGCACAATCAAGTGTTCTGGAATACCCATTCTTCACAATGTTATCTATAATTTGTTATGATCCACCCAGTTAAATGCCTTTGCATAATCAATAAAGCACAAGTAAATGTCTTGCTAGTAACCTGCTTACTGTCAAGATCCATCTGAAATCAGCAATAAACATGGAGAACACTATCCTTAGTTCCACATCCTCTTCTGAATCTGGCTTGATTTTCTGGCAGCTCACTATCGATGTACTGTTGCAATTGGTTTTGAATGATCTTCAGCAAAGTTTTGCTTGCATGTGATATTGATGTTATTGTTTGATAATTTTCGCATTCTATTGGGTCACCTTTCTTTGGAATGGGCACAAATATGAATCTCTTCCAATCAGGTGGCCAGTTAGGCATCTTCCAAACTTTTTGGCATAGACAAGTGAGTCTCTCCAGGTCTGTGTCAGTTTGTTGAAACATTTCCACTTGTATTCCATCAATTCCTGGAGCTTTGTTTATCACCTATGCCTTAAGTGCAGCTTGGACTTCTTCCTTCAGTACCATTGGTTCTTGATTAAGTACTTCTTGAAATGGTTGAACATTGACCAAATTCTTTTAGGGACAGTGACTCCTAAAGGAAGAGTATTCCTTCCATCGTCTTTTGATGTTTCCTACTTCATTCAATATTTTGTCCATTGTTGTGTGTCATCTGATTCATAGTGACCTTGTATAGAGTTTCTGAGAGCAGCTAATGGGTTTAAACTGCTGACCTTATGGTTAGCAATCCAGTGCTTATCTATAGAATCCTTCAATATTACAACCCTAGACTTGAATTTTTTTCTTCACTTCTTTCAGCTTGAGAAATTCTGAGCATGTTCTTTCCTTTTGGTTTTCTAACTCCAAGTCTTTGGAGATTTCATTCCTCTTGCCCTTTGAAATTTTCTGTTCACCTCTTCTACATCATCATTTCTTTCAGTTGCTTTAGCTTTTCTATGTTCAAGAACAAGTTTCAGAGTGTCTTCTGACACCCATTTTGGTGTGTGTGTGTGTGTTTTTTTTCCTTTCCTGCCTTTTTAATGACCTTTTGATCTTTTCATGTATGATGTTCTTGATGTCATCCCACAACTCTTCTGGTCTTTGGTCATTAGTGTTTAATTCATCAAATCTGTTCTTGAGATGATCTCTAAATTCAGGTGGGATATACTAAAGGTCATATTTTGGCTCTTGGGGACTTGTTTTAATTTTCTTCAGTTTCAACCTGAACTTGCACATGAGCAATTGACGGTCTGTTCTACCGTCAGGCCCTGGTCTTCTTTTGGCTGATAATATTGAGCTTTTCCACCATCTCTTCTCATTGTTGTAGTTACTGTTGTTAAGTGCCCTCTAGTTGGTTCCAACTCATAGCAACCCTGTATAAGGTTTCCGAGGAGCAGCTGGTAAGTTTGAACCACCAACCTTGCGTATGGTTCAAACTGACTTTGTGACCAAGTGCTTAACCTACAGTGACACACCCATTGTTGTTGTTGTTAGGTGCCATCAAGTTGGTATCGACTCATAGCGACCTTATGCACAGCAGAAGGAAACCCTGCCCGATCCTGGGCCAACCTCACTACTGTTGCCACACTTGAGTTCATTGATGCTGCCACTTGGCCAATCCATCTTGTTGGGGGTCTTCCTCTTTTTCTCTGACACTCCACCTTACCAAACATGATATCCTTCTTCAGGGACTGGTCCCTCCTGACAATATGTCCAAAGTATGAGAGACGAAGTCGACTCCTGCATGTTCCATCTGGTGAGGAGTATAGTCACCATTTATGTTGTTGAAAAAAGGTATTTGCAATAAATAAATCTTACAAAATTCTATAATGTGACCTCCAGCATCATTTCTACCACCAAGGCCAAATTTTCCAACTACTGATCCTCCCTCTTTGTTTCCAACTTTCACATTCCAATGGCTAGTAATTATCAAAACATTATCAGTTTAAATTATAAATAAGTTCACGATGCCCTAGTGGCATAGTGGCTAAAGTGCTTAGCTGCTACCAAAAGGTTGACCTTTGAGCTCACCAGCTGTTCCACCAAAGAAAGATGTGGCAGTCTGTGCTTCCATAAAAATGGTAGCATTGGAGACCCTATGGGGCAGTTCTACTCTGTCCTATAGGGTGGCTATGAGTCAGAATCAGCTCAACGGAGTGAATTTGGTTCGGTACGAATAAGTTATGGTGGTGGTGGTGGTGGTTATGTGCTGTGGTTATGTGCGGTTCCGACTCATAGAGACCCTGCACAGGGTTTCCGAGGCTATAAATCTTTACGGGAGCAGAAAGCCTCATCTTTCTCCTGCGGAGCAACTAGTAGTTTCCAACTGCTGACCTGCGGTTCGCAGCCCAATTCGTAACCACTATGCTAGTTATAGAGCACTTTAAAAGATAATAAAGAACCCTAGTGGTACAGTGGGATAAGCATTGGACGGCTTAACACAGGGTCCTTGAAAGAAAGATGAAGCTGTGTCTGATTCCATAAGGCTACAGTCTCAGAAACTTCATGGAGCCATCCTACTCTGTCCTATCCTGTCTCTAAGAGTCAGCATCAACTCAGCGGCAGTGGGCGGGTTCAAAGATAAGTGCTGTTTAACAGAGAAAAAGTAGATTGGGTAAGGGAGACCTAGAGAGAGTACTGAGGAGGTGCGGCAAGAGGGAAAAATCGCAGAATTACATCGGATGCTCGGGATAAGCTTCAGTGAAAGAGTGGATTTAAGCAAAGACTTGAATGAGTTGAGAGTCTCAGCAACATAAAATCTAAGCCACAGTGGATTCTCAGATTCCTCAAATTAGACATCACGCTGGAAACAAATATTCTTTCTCATAGTAAGCTTCCAAAGAGATTCTGGAATTAGTCAGACTCTGTTCAAAACTTTAATTTGAACTGACAAATTAAACTTTCTCAACAACTAAAGCTGCCGCAACAGACAATCTCAAATTCTCAGTAGCTTCACAAGTAAATATTTCTTGCTCATGTTCCATGAGGATTGCAGGCTGACTGTGGGTCAGTTGTGACTCTGTTGGGCTCAGCTCAGGTGGGTCCAGCTCCCCTTCTTGTGTAGTCTCAATCCAAGACCTAGAAAGGAAGGAGCAACGAGCCACTGAGGAATGCCATTCTCATGCCACACACACACATTATACAGGACATGTTGGAAAGTTAATTAACCTGGGATTCAAGAAATGTGGATTCAGTTCTGACTGTAAATCATGGATAACTTACTAATTTCTAAAATGAGATACTAACCAAAAAAGGTCACATTGGACAGGTCCAAAGTCCATGTGGGCAAGGAAGTATATTCTGTTTCATGAAGCATAACAGGGACAAAGAGGGAATGAATCATGTTATAATATTATACTATAATCTTAATGAGTTACTCAACTTCTTTCTTACTTCATCCATCTGTGAGACAGAAATAGCAGGAGACTACCTGTGGAGATAGTATTTCTCTGCTATTCATAAGGTTTTCAGTGACCAAATATTCAGAAGTATCTTCAGTGAAGATCAAAGAGCACAACCTTCAGTATGGATAGCATCTCAATGTAAAGAAAACAAAAATCCTCACCACTGAAACAAGAAACAACATTCTTATCAATGGAGAAAAGATTGAAATTGTCAAGGACTTCATTCTTCTTGGATCAACTATCAACACTCATGGAAGCAGTAGTCAAGAGATCAAACAATGTAGTGCATTAGGCAAATCTGCTGCACAAGTCCTTTTTGAAGTGTTGAAGAGCAAAGACGTCAGCTTGAGGACTAAGGTGCGCCTGACCCAAGCTATGGTATTTTCAATAACTTCACATGCATGTGAAAGCTGGACAGTGAATAAGGAAGACCGTAGAAGAATTGATGCTTTTGAGTTATGGTGTTGGAGGAGAACATTGAAAGTACCATGGACTGTCAAAAGAACCAATAGATCCATTTTGGAAGAAGTGCAGCCAGAGTGGTCCTTGGAGTCCAGGATGGCCAAACTTTGTCTCTCATACTTTGGACATATTGTCAGAAGGGACCAGTCACTGGAGAAAGATATCATGTTTGGTAAGATGGAGGGTCAGAGGAAGAGGAAGACCCCCAGCGAGATGGATTGGCCAAGTGGCAGCATCAGTGGGCTCAAGCATGGCAACAATTGTGAGGCTGGCCTAGGACCAGGCAGTGTTTCGTTCTGTTGTACATAGGGTGCTATGGGTTGGTACCAACTCGATGGCACCTAACAACAACAACAACCTGTGGAGAATAAACGAGGTCATCCCTGTAAATACACTTAGCACAATGTTGTTATTATGTGACGTCGAGTCGTTTCCAAGGAATATAGGGTTTCTAAGGAGTGTCTGGTGGGTTTGAACCACTGATCTTTTGGTTAGCAGTCCAATGCTTATCCTACAGTGCCACACCAGGACTCTCTAGCACAATTGTTGTTTGTTAAGTGCCCATCTAATCAGTTCTGACTCATAGTGACCCTGCATAGGATTTCCGAGGAGCAGCTGGTAGGTTTGAACTGCCAACCTTGTGGTTCCTAGTCCAGTGCTGATCCTATAGTACCACACCAGAAGTCCTTTAGCACAATGGTGGTGCTGGCGGTAATATGCTGTCGAGTTTGTTCTGACTCACGGCAACCCTGTATAGGGTTTCCAAGACTGTAAATCTTCACAGGAGCAGAAAGCCTTATCTTTCTTCTGTGGAACAGCTGGTAGTCTCGAACTGCTACCATGAGATTAGCAGACTGACACGTAAGCACTATGCTGCCAGTGATCCTTCCTTTAGCACAATATCAGGTTAAAATAAACCAAATAAAAAATCAGAACCACTGCCATTAAGTCAATTCCAGCTCAGAGTGACCCTAGAAGACTGAGTACAACAGCCCCTTTAAGGTTTCCAAGTTTCTTTATGGAAGCATACTGCCACATCTTTGTCCCACAAAGCAGCTGGTGGTTTTAAACCATTGACCTTGTGGTTAGTAGCCGAGCATTTAGCCACTGCACCACCAGGACTCCCCTTAGTTTTAATAAAGAATTTTTTTTTAATTCATTAATTTTTTGTCTACCAAATGTAGTATCTATCACTCAGGCTATATTCCTTTGGAGGCTCAACAGGCTGCAGGACCTGTTAGAAAGTTAAATAGCCTGGCATTCAAGAAAGCGGGATTCAGTTCTGACTCTAAACCATGTATGAAGTGTTGTTGTTAAGTAGGTTCTGGTCTGTTGCAATCCTATATAGGGTTTCCGAGGAGCGGCTAGTGAGCATGAACTGCCGACCTTGTGGTTCAAACCGATTTTGCAGTCCAGCGCATTAACCCACAGTGCCACACACTACTAATCTATAAAATGAGGCACCTATCTAAATGATCTCTAAGGTTCCTCTCAGTAATCAAGACCTCAATTTCAGATATGTTGTTGTGTTAAGTGCCGTCAAGTTGGTTCTGACTCATAGCGAACCCGTATCCGGTTTCCAAGGCGCGCTTGAACTTGAACCACCAACCTTGCAGTTAGCAGCCCAATGTTTATCTTACAGCAAAATATTTAAAACAGGTTCTTGCTTTTTCTCTAGAGCTGTTAATTAGTTTTAACACCAGGTGGCGCTAGAAAACAACCTAATGAAAAGGGACAAAGGCCTTCACCACCACTGTTGCCACCAACACCCCCTCTCACCCCAAGCCAAAAAAAAAAAAAAAACCACATTTCTAGGCCAGTTTTACTTTGGTCTTATAGATTGTTTGAATCAGAACTGTTGCATCTGACCATTCCTCAGAAAGCACCACTTTAAAGACACAGTATCCAGAAACACATGAGCTTTCCAGGCCCAGGGCCTCACCTTCAGAGAAGAGGCTCTGAATCTTATGCCTGCCCAAAGGTTCTTCTAGAATTCAGTTTTGGAAATTGGAAGCTTCTCCATTTTGAGCAAAGGTAGGAAGTAAACAGACCTATGTTTTGTTGTTAAGTGCCATCGAGTGGGTTCCGACCCATAGCCACCCTGTATAGGGAGGGTTTCCGAGGAGCAGCTGGTGAGCTTGAACTGCTGACCTTGAAGTTCAAACAGCTTTGCAGTCTGTCGCTTTAACCCACAGCGCCACACCAGGACTCCAGACCTATGCTTTAGGATGCTATATGTAGTAGCCTTGTAATACAGTACTAGGAGAACTGTTAGTGATAACAACCAAAATTTATGTGACAATGGTTAAGTGCCTTCTAGTCAGTTCAGGCCCATAGCTACCCTTATAGGGTTTCTGAGGAGCGCTTGGCTGACCTTGCAGTTCAAATGGCTTTGCAGTCTGGCACATTAACCCACAGCGCCACACCAGGTCTCCGAGTCCCAGTG
>NW_006408584.1:3014255-3019384 GCF_000296735.1 Chrysochloris asiatica
AACACCAAAACTCAAAAGCATCAATTCTTCTACGGTTGTCCTTATTCACTGTCCAGCTTTCACATGCATATGAGGTTATTGAAAATACCATGGCTTGGGTTAGGTGCACCTTAGTCCTCAAGCTGACATCTTTGCTCTTCAACACTTTAAAAAGGTCTTGTGCGCAGATTTGCCTAATGCAATACGTTGTCTGATCTCTTGACTGCTGCTTGGGTGAGTAGCGCTGGTCGCTGTTGTTAAATGCCTTCCAGTCAGTTCCGACTCAGAGCAGCCCGTGTAGGGTTTCCAAGGAGTGGCTGGTGAGTTGACTGCTCAACTTTGTGGTTGGCAGTCCAGTGCTTATCCTACACCTCCATACCAGGACTCTGGGGCCACAGTGGTGGAAATTAGAAAATGGGAACCGAAATGGGTAAAATATTGCAGTAACAGAATCTCTAGAACTTGGCAGCATTTTATATGAAGAGGATTGAAGTAGTTTGGGTCATTATGAAAGATGACCCCTTGGATAACTAAGAAAACGTTAGGACCACTGATGGAAAACAGGCAAGTGATTTGGGGTGACAGTGCTCGTGATATTCACACACATTAGAGGAGACTACGCTTGCTCCTGTGGTGTTGGGACTGAGGCTATCCCAGGATGCACAAACATTGGTTCTAAAAGGACCTCCTAGACTTTTGCCTGCTGTGGAGAGCAATGAAGTCAATCTTTTCTCAAAAATTGCTTCTTACATAGGATTTTATTGGTGATGCCTTTAGAATCCTGTGACATTTCTTTGGCCTTTTGTATGTTAATTTGGCAACCTTATAAAAAGGAAGGAACAATGGTCTAGAGATGAGTTTACAAGGCCAGAGTTTAAATGCTAAAATCCATTATTACCATCCATTTTGCATAGAACTGGCCAGAAGAAATGTGAGTTTAGGTTTTTTAAGTACTCTGTTGCCTTGGACAAATTGCATAATGTCTCTGAGCCTTGATCCCATCCGTAGCAGGGGAAATTGTTCTAATCTCACAGATTTTTCCCTGAGAAATGGAGTGTGTCTACAGAGTGAGTAATCAGTAAATGTCTCTTTAATGAATAGGCTATTGGGATGCCCTTATATGAATCTGTCACATTCAACATCAGCACAGAGACAGATACAATGGTCGTGGTTATCTGTAGCTACTTTTGCAAATAGCTCATGATATGAGCTACACAAAAATGAAATCTGTTAAACTGGCCTACAGCTTGAGACATAAGATACTCACTGGTACACAAGAAATAAAAAGGAAGTAGTTACACAATGTTCTCTGTTATAATTACTCAATCTCTAGCTAACTGACACCTTACTTCACAAGAGAGTAGCCACAGCCTATGGCAACATTCAACATGTTGAATTGCAACCCCATTTTGCCACCTGACAGAAGCTTCATAAATCTCAGTTTGCAGTGAATGCTCTGCAATGAAATGGCAATTTTGAGAGAATTTTCACAGTAGTTATCATTGTGTTGTTGCTGTTGCTGTGTACCACCAGTTGGTTCTGACTCTGGTAGCGTAGTGGTTATGAATCGGGCTGCTACCCTCAAGATCAGCAGTTCGAAACTACCAGCTGTTCCATGGGAGAAAGATGAGGCTTTCTGCTCCCATAAAGATTTACAGCCTCAGAAACCCTGTGCAGGGTCACTATGAGTCAGGACCAACTCCATGGTACCTAACAACAACAACAATAGGGTTTCCAAAGCTCTAAATTTTTACAGGAGCAGATAGCCTTATCATTCTCCCACAGAGTAACTAGTGACTTTGAATTATGGACCTTGTGGCTAGGAGGCCAGTGCTTATCCTACAGCAGGACCATAATTAGTCCTTTTTCACAACTCTCCAAAGTATTTGCAAAATTAATGTTTCCATTTTGCATTTAAAAGGAAGATAGCTAGCTCTTTGCAATGGATACAGGGCAATTTCTGAGATTCAGTCTGGTAGATAATTTCCAGAGTTCGATCACTGCTGCTTCTATCTCTTTCTGGAAATAGGCAAAAATTATTGGTCACCGAAAGTCCAATAGGTAAATGCCCCACAGCAGACCAACTACTTGGCAGTAGCTAAAGATAAGTTCACAGTGTCAACCATTTATTTCCTTGGAAAAAATTCCAAAACTATTCCAAAAGAGAATAGTTGAAGTGATGATGTTCCACCTTTACAAGGGTGAGGGAAGAAAATATGAAGGCAAGCCATTGAAATTCACATTCTGTCTGACTGGGCATAAGTGGACAAAGTCTTCCACAGCTGCCATGGGCAAAGCTGACAGAAGGCAGTACCATCTAGTTCTGCTCTTTTTATGAAAGTACCCTACCCTTTCTTCTTTTAACCCAAATAATTCTACCTTTCAAGTTACTTGAGCAAGAGGCCTGAGAAGGACTAGGTACAAACTGTGTTTGGTGAAGTAATTCTTCCTTCCCGACTCCTTGCTAAAGTTCATACAGATCCTCCTACATCATTATGTGGCCTCACTGTGGCCCACCCTCTCAAAATGAAGAGGACAGCAGGGGCCACAAGAATCTGTAAGTGTGCTACTTATGAAACTATACAGTCACAGTGTGACTGCATACCATACAACTTGTTTCCTAAGGTTCAGGGCCATGATAGAATGCACTAGAATGCATTATGTTGTTGTTGTTAAAGTGCCATTGAGTCAATTCTGACTCATAGCAATCCTGTATAGCATTTCCGAAAAGCAGCTGGTAGGTTTGAACCACCAACCTTGTGGTTAGCAGCCTAGTGCTCATCCAACTGCACCACACCTGGATTCCATTAAGGTCCTATGTTAGACCAAGTTCATAATTAGAATGTTGCTTGTTGCACAGAGGTGTTTTTACCAAACATTGGAAAAGTCTTTTGAGTGGAAGATGTTTTCCAAGTGATCTGAACACTAGTAGCATCTAGGAAAATCATCACTCTCCTCCGAAAGTGTTAGATTATCAGCAACAAATCTTTACTATCTTGACTCCCCTTTTCCAAAGAGATACAGATTACCTACCGCACCCTCATGCCCATGAAGCCCCTGTTTCTTCAGGTGGAGAGCACAGCTATCAGCATTTTGCTTTACAGCCAATAACTATTCTGGTGTTACCCCCAGTCTTCTAAGCCCCTCATTGCCAGCTCTCGGAGAGGGTTACTGTTGATTAATCTCTTCAATTAGACCCTGATAGAATGATTTGCAAATTCTTGGGGGGGGGCATTTAAAAATGTGTACAAAAAATCCCCACAGTCTGCCTGGAGGCAGGAGGAAGCCTACTGTTCTTTGTCCCTCATCAATGATTCTGCTCATCTGTGGTATGTGTTTTATTTGTTTGAATAAACTAACCCACACTCAGGAAAGTACTTTTTCAGAAGAAAAGCAGAGTGCAGGACCCTACCCAGAGAAACAGTGATGCCAGAGATAGAGGCAGAGAAAATGACATGGAGAGATGGAGTGGCTGGGGACTCTGGACTCAGGGAGGGAGAAGGGCTGTGTGCTGACTACTGAGGGGAAGGCTTGTAGTGTATAGCCTTTGTTGTTTGATGATGCATGGAGCCGATTGTAATCATGGCCATGAAACGATGATATACGATAGGATGAATGTAAAGCTAATGTTCTCCCATGTAAACAACCACAAAATTCACAATAAAAACTTAAAAAAAAAAGAAAGAAAGAAAGTACTTTTTCTTAGCTTAGGTGGGCCATCTGCTTCTCTAAACACAACTTTGCTTTGATTTGAATTAAATACAACTTGTCCTCAGCATCTTGCTAGTTGTAGGTTACAGGAAATGGAGCAACAAAAAGTAGTTTCCATGTGATGTCAGGTTGTTTTTGTTTTTTAAACTATTTGGAAATGCAATTTGTGTAATCGGCCTGAAGGAAATTGCACATTAGTGTTCATCAGAAGAGTGGTCCAGAGAAATGACAGGAATGGCAGAGCAACAATCTCAACTGGTTTTGAATTTCCTAAATCATTGAGGTTTGCCAGTAGAACCAATAGAATAAACCTGATGTATGGAGGTGAAGACTTGAGTTCTTGTTTTAGGACATATGACTACCTCTCCCAAAGCAGACCCCTAAGTTTCAATCTTAGGGCAGAGATCCAACTCATCTATGAAGTTTTACTCTTTGTGCCTTGATCCTACTCTGCTGGCTGATTCTGATATCATCCATGTTGAGAACTAGTTCCCTAAAGGCTTGGGTTCAAATACCTCTCTTTTGGCTCCAAGCAGTTTGGGGGCCAGGGGAGGGGGAGACTACCCAGGGCAGAAAGAGTGTCAAAACGTGATCTTAATTCAGAAAATGGTGAGCTACCAGACAATGACCACTTGGGTGTGGAATGGTACTCTTGTTGTTTTTGGATTTGATCACCCCATTCAGGGTTGTAGAGAGAAATGTCATTAGACTAAGGCAGCCATGGCAACGGTGTTCCCCTGAGGTCAATGGGAGGGGATTTTTCTCTTGCTTCAGATCAAGGCTAGAGCAGCAGCAAAGACCACCTCTTGAGTGACTTAAGAGATAAAGCAAAAATAGTAGCCACCTCCAGGGACCAATGTATAAATATGGGACCCATTGTTTGGAGGTGAGAGACAGAAGAAACAGTAGGTATCATGAGACAGAAGACAATAACATTCATGGTCTTGTTTTAACAGATTTTAGAGAAAACTTTGGGACTTTCTAAACTACTCAGAGCAGGAGAAAGATGAGACAAAGATTAACAGCCTTGGAAACCCTACACAAGATCTCTATGAGTCGAAACTGACTCCATGGCACTAAACAACAAAACTACTCTAGAGTTAGCTGATGTTCAGTTCAAACTAGCATGGTGTTATTATAGGTTAAAATATAGCAATAGTGCCCTAATGGTTGGCAAATTGTTTCTAAGACCACAAGACACCAAACAACGTGGACAAGTGACCACTGCAGAAGTGGTAATGAGGCTTGGTTCCAAAGCATTTGTACTATTTCTTGGCAAACATATCCTATCTGATACATATGCACATGAACGGAGCTGATTTAGTTACCTAATACTATGGTATTTATTGATTCAACTTGCAAATGCTTTTATTTGGATTTCCAAATGTAATTTTTCATTGTTTTATTGCAGTTAGGGAGCCATTAAAAAAAAAAAAAAA
>NW_006408584.1:3021009-3064805 GCF_000296735.1 Chrysochloris asiatica
GTTCCCCCAGCTTGAGAAATGCTGAGCGTGTTCTTCCCTTTTGGTTTTCTAGTTCCAGATCTTTGCACAATTTGTTGTAATATTTGGCTTTATCTTCTTGATCTGATCTTTGAAATTTTCTGTTCAGCTCTTATACCTCCTCATTTTTTCCATTTGCTTTAGCATCTCTACACTGTAGAGCAAGTTTCAGAGTTTCTTCTGACATCCATTTTGACCTTTTCCTTCTTTTTTGTCTTCTTAATGACTTTTTACTTTCTTACTGTTTGATGTTCTTGATGTCATGCCACAACTCTTCTGGTCTTCAGTTTTTTAGTGTTTTATGTATCAAATCTGTTCTTCAGATGATCTCTAAATTCAGGTGGGATATATCCAAGATCATATTTTGGCTCTTGTGGACTTGTTTTCATTTTCTTAAGTTTTAGTTTGCATTCGCATATGAGCAATTGATGGTCTGTTCCACAATCTGACCCTGGCCTTGTTTTGACTGATGATGTGGAGCTTTTCCATCGTCTTTCTGCAGATGTAGTCAATTTGATTTCTATGTATTCCATCTGGTGAAGTCCATGTGTATATTTGTCTCTTACACTATCTAAAGAAGGTATTTGAAATCAACAAATCATTGCTGTTTCATAATTCTATCATGTAATCTCCAACATCATTTCTATAATCAAGGCCTTATTTTCCAACTACTGATCCTTCTTCTTTGATTCCAATCACCAGTAATGATCAATGCATCTTGATTGCATGTTTGATCAATTTCAAATTGAAGCAGTTGGTAGAATTCTTCTATTTCATCCTCACTGGCTTTAGTGGTTGGTGCATAAATTTGAATAATAGTCATATTAACTGGGCTTCCCTGTAGGCGCATGGATATTATCCTATCACAGACAACATTGTACCTCAAGACTGATCTGAATATGTTCTTATTGACAATGAATGCAACACCATTCCTTTTCAAACTGTCATTCCCTGAATAGTAAACCATGTGGTTGTCAAATTCAAAATGACCATTACCAGTCCATTTCAGCTCACTAATGCCTAAGATATTGATGTTTATGCATTCCACTTCATTTTTGACAATTTCCAATTTTCCCAGATTCATACTTCGTACATTCCAAATTCTGATTTTCAGTGGATGTTTACAGCTGTTCCTCTTCATTTTGAGTTGTGCCCCATCAGCAAATGAATGTCCCGCAGGATTTTCTCCCATGGGCTTTACTCCATTCGTGTCATCACCGTGAACTCTACTTTGAGGAAGCAGCTCTTCCCCAGTCGCATTTTCAGTGCCTTCCAACCTGAGGGGCTCATTTTCCGGCACTATATCTGACAGTGTTTCTCTGCTATTCATAACGTTTCTAGAGACTAAATATTCAGAAATAATTTATTACTTCTTCTTCCTAGTCTGCTTTTGTCTAGAAGTTCATCTGAAACCTGTCCACCATGGGTGACCCTGCTGGTATTTAAAATACTGGGGGCATAGCTTCCAGAATCACAACTCACAAGCCACCACAGTACGACAAACTGACAAATGAGTGGTGGGTGCCCTTTGAACCCAGCATATTAAACCTACTCAGACTCAGGGTCAAAAACTGTGACATCAGAGGGTTGGCAGAAGAGCAGTAGTAGCAGAACAAAAAAACAGAGCATGAGACAGAGCAGTGGACTTCCCAGCCCATGGAACAAGTAAAGCTTTGTTTTGGGCAGGAAGCTTAATTGTAGAGTGGGGTATCTCCAGGCACTAAAGCAGGGAAGCTAGGTTTATTGACCCACAGAGCTAGAGCCAAGTGCCTTTAGGCTGAGGCGTGTGTGTGTGTGTGTGTGTGTGTGTCCTGAGGGCATTTATCAGCAGTTGACTGGAACAGCTATGCCTTGAGCATTTTCTGATCTGTACTGTAAGCTGTTAACTTCCCTAATAAATCTCATAACTGTTAGTATAGTGTCTGAGTTCTGTTGATTATTATAATGGATTATCAAACCCAGTGGAAGTGTAGAATGGGTTGTGGGAGGAATGGTTGGAGTTGGCGCTTCATATTTTTACATTGCCCTATATTTAAAGTTATTTTTCCATAAAATGATTATGGGTTCATTGTTTTATATATTTATTAAAATGGTACCTTATTCTGCACGTATTTCTTTCATTTGTTCATATATTTATTAAAATGGTACCTGATTCTGAACATATTTCATTCATTTTAAAGTATTTTTTTTAATAGCTATTTTTTAATTCCCAGGGTGGTGCAAACAGTGATTATGCTCAGCTGCCAACTGAAAGGTTGGAGATCCAAGTTCATCCAGGAAGGTTGGAGGTTGAAGTCCACCCAGAGCCACCTCAAAATAAAGGTCTAGATATCTACTTCCAAAAACTCTGCTATTGAAAAGCTATAAGAAGCATAGTGCTACGTTGACACACAAGAGGTGGCCATAAGTCAGAGTTGACTTTACAGCAACTGGCAGTAGTAATAGTATATTTGAGAAGCCACACGAAGTCTGAATGATTACAAATCAACAAGGAAAAGTTAGTGACTGACAAATGTTAAAAAGATATGGGCCAACTGATGTGGAAACTTAAGTCCACCCAAAAGCTATATGCAAATGTTTATAGCAGCATTATTCATAATTGTCTCCCAAATCTAGAAGCAATCAAGGTGTCCTTTAAAAAGGTAAATAGGCAAGCTGTGTACATCCATATAGTAGAATATTATTTCATGATAAAAATAAGTTACCAAGGGACCAAAAGACATACATGAAAGAAAAAAATTAAAGTTTGTAAAAGCTGCATACTGTATGAGTCCAATATGTGACATTCTAGGAAAGATAAAACTATAGATGTAAATGGTTTGTGATTTTCTAAGATTGAGGGCTGAATACATGAAGCTCAGAAAGTTTTTAAGACAGTGAGATTATTCTATGATGTTTTTGTTGTCAAGTGCCGTCGAGTCGATTCCGACCCATAGCTACCCTGTATAGGGTTTCCAAGGAGCAGCTGGTGAGCTTGAACCGCCAACCTTGCAGTTCAAATGGCTTTGAAGTCTGGCGCATTAGCCCACAGCACCACACCAGGACTCCATTCTATGACAGTGCATGTCAAAACTCAAAGATTTGTATAGCACAAAAGGAAAAAATATAATTTAGGAGGTTGGGGATGTCCCAAAATAGAATGTAGAATGTATGACAAAATAATCTAACTGTACTACAAATGTATGAAACAAGATTACTGAAGAATGTGTGTATATGGCAGGGGTTAGGGAGGTAAAGTGCTGATCTAAGTAACTTGGACTGAGTCTGTAAGAGGAAAGAAAAGACACCGGACATAAACACTGGACTCTGATAAAATTGTTTCCCACAGAGGTTGTTGTTGTCAAGTGCCATCATGGCGATTGCAATTCATATTGACCCTGTATAGGATTTCCAAGGAACAGCTGGTGAGTTTGAACAGCTGACCTTGCAGTTCAAACGGCTTTGCAGTCTGGCGCATTAACCCACAGCGCCACACCCACAGAGGTACAGAGTAACAATTCTGTTACTGCCATACGTGAATACTGGAATTGAACAATTAAGTAAATGGTAGCTGGTGGTAGCCAACTTTTTCACTATTGAAGTAGGAGGCTACAGATAAACAAGAGGAGACAGCTAGAATGATCCATATGGTGGTAGATTCAAGTTGGCAACATCAATATATACTCATGCTTGGTTTGATGTGGTGGTTGTGTGACACCAAGTCAGTTCTGACTCATAGCTACCCTGTATAGGGTTTCCAAGGCTGGAAATCTTTACAGAAGCAGAAAGCCTCATGTTTCTCCGATGGAGCAATGGGTAGATTCAAACTACTGACCTTGCAGTTAGCAGCCCAACTTTCAATCCACTATAGTACTGGAGCTCCTTGGTTTGCTATAAACACACACAAAACAAAATAAAAAACCCAAACCCATTTCTATCTAGCAAATCCCAATTCATACCAATGTTATAGAACAGAGTAGAACTGCCCCATTGACCTTCCTCTATGGAAGCAGACTAACACATCTTTCTCCTGCAGAACAGATGGTAGATTTGAGCCCCAACCTTTCAGGTTAGCAGCTGAGTGCTTAAACACTGTGAATCCAACCCAACGAATCCAACGGAATGGATTCTGACTCAAACTAACTATATATAAGGTAGGGTCAAACAGCTCCTTGGGGCTTCTGAGACTATAAATCTTTATGGGAGAAAACAGTCTCATCTTTTTCCCAAGGAGCAATTGATGGGTTTGAACCACCAACCTTGCAATTATCAGCCCAATGCCTAACCCAAAGCAGCACCATGGCTCCTTCCATATAGATATAGATAACTACAAATAGAAATATTGATAAATATGTGCTATCAAGAGGTCCCTGGTTCAAATCCAGGTGCCTCCTCTAGTTTGGGGTCCTGGTGTGATGCTATATGATAAGCACTGGCCAGCTAACTGCAAAGTCTGTGGTTCAAACCTGCCAGCCTTTCCTAGGAAACCCTATACAGGGTCATTTTGAGTCAGAACCAACTCAAGGGCCCTTAAAAACAGCATGGGTCATAGCGACCCTGTATAGGGTTTCCAAAATTGCAAATCTTTATATGAACAGAAAGCCTGATCTTTCTCCCATGAAAGAGTTGGTGTATTTGAAATGCCAACCTTGGAGTTAGCAGTCCAGTGCTTATCCTACAATGCCACTGGCAGAGAAAGCCTAGAAGCAATGACACCCCAATATCAATAAGCACACTGAGCACTTAGATGTGCATTTCTAATACCATCCTCCAATCTAAGGACTCAGGGTTCCTTGGAGAAGTGACTGAGTCTAGGACTAGAACAGGAAATACCCAGAGCCAGCTTAGAGCACTTTGTAGTGTCAGAGTGTAAAGAAAATCCCACCTAGATGAGGATATATCAAAGGGACACAGGAGTCAACTGAAAGAGCTTTCATTGGCCAAATTTAGAATAATTTGAGCAGCAAAAAGTTTTATAAAAAGCAATATTGGATTCCAATTAAAAGTACAAAATTTGTTAAAGTGCCTTCAAGTCTGGTCCGACTCACAGCAACCCTGTATAGAGTTTCTGAGTTTTTTTTAAGTTTTTGCAGGAATAGAGAGACTCGTCTTTCTCGAAATAAATAAATATGCATAAATCCATAAATAAGTAAATTGGGGAGAATAGACAAATCTACCATGCAGAGGAACTCCAAACAGTTTATGTAAATACTCAGTCCCTAAAGAGATAAAAAGGAGCTCTGGTAGCGTAGTGGTTACGAATCGGTCTGCTAACCTCAGGGACTGCAGTTTGAATCTACCAGTTGTTCTGCAGGAGAAAGATAAGGCTTTCTGGTCCCATGAAGATTTACAGCTTCGGAAACCCTATACAGGGTCGCTCCATGGCACATAACCCCCACCTCCACAATCACCAATGGTGTGGCACTATGGGCTAATGCGCCAGACTGCAAAGTCAATTGAGCTGCAAGGTCATCAATGGCTCCTTGGAAACCTTATACAGGGTCGCTATGGGTCGGAAACAACTTAACAGCACTTCACAACAACAGAGGAGATAAAATATAATTAGTCCAGTATGGACAAGGAGGAATAAAGAGTAAGAGTCCTGGTGTAGCACTGTAGGATAAGCACTGGACTGGTAACCACAAGGTGGACAGTTCAAACCCACCAGCCACTCCTGGAAACCCTACCATAGTCACTATAAGTCAGAACCAAATCGACAACACTTAACATATATTGCAACAGCAATATAGTGGAAAGAGCTCTAGTTGTACTGTAGGATAAGCACTGGACTGCTGACCTCAGTGTCAGAAGTTCAAACCCAGCAGCTGCTCTGCAGGAGAAAAATGAGATTGTCTGCTCCTGGAAAGATTTACAGTCTCCGAAACCCTATATAGGGTCACTCTGCATTGGAATTGACTCAATGCAATAGGTTTGGTGGTCTTTGGGGTTTTTTTCCACTTCTCTTTTTTAATATAGGAAAGAAGAAACTTAATATACATTACCTTAGCCAGATGATTAAAGTTAATATTAACAATGATAAACCAAGTTATATAGCCTTGATATGAAGTGATGAAAATGACATTTTAACTCTGTGAACTTAATACAAAACACGCATAGCTCACCTTTCATCATAATACAAACATTAGACAAATTCCAATTAAGGAGCATCATTCTACAAAATACCTGACCAGTACTCTGCAAAACTATGAGGGTCCTCAAAAACAAGGGAAGTGTGAAAAACTGTCATAGTCAAGAGGAACTAAAAAAAGCATGACTATTAAATGTAATGTATGGGATTCTAGAACAGGATATTATGTAAAAGATAAGGAAATCTGAATAAAGTATGGCCCTTAATTAATAATAGCAGCTGCCTCAGAGTCAATACTGACTCATGGTGACCCCGTGTGTGTCAGGGTAGAATTGTGCTCCAGAGGGATTTCAATAGCTGATTTTTCAGAAGTAAATCATCTGCCCTTTCATCCAAGGATCCACTGGCTGAATTCAAACTTCCAAGCTTTCAGTTAATATTTGAGCACATTAACCATTTGCACCATTCTAGGACTCCTTGGTTAATAATAATGTGTCAACACTGGTGCACTAAGACCTGGTTTGGAGTTGTGGGTTAATGCGCTAGACAGCAAGGTTGGTTTGAACTGCAAGGTCGGTGGTTCAAGCTCACCATTGCTCCTCAAGAACACTGTGGCGCTACAAGTAGGAACTAATTTGACGGCACTTAACAACAACAACAATAACTGGTGTATTAATTCTAACAAATGTGTTATACTAATGTAAGCTGTCACTTTTAGAAGAAGCAAGATGTACGGTATATAGAAAGTCTCTATGCTATGTTTTATCTTTTCTGTAAATATAAAACTGTTCTAAAATAAAAGTTTACTTAAAGGCAAATACTGGCAATCCCATATCCATACAAAATGGGAAATGAAAGAGACCATAAAGATCATTAACCAAGCCTCTTATTTTACAAGTGAGAAAACTGAGGCACATCTGATAAGGAATCTGCACTTTGGAGAAAGTCTTAAAACAACAGTGATGGTTAACTGTTAAACAACAGTGATGGTTAACTGTTGAACTTCATCCTCAGTGACACTACAACATCAAACATGGTACACAGAAGGCATACAATAGAAACAATTATTGAATAGTAGAAATCTCCAAGAACCTATCTGCTACCCCAAAATTTCATTCAACATTTATTTCCTGAGTGTCTGCCAAAATAATTTTACTTCTAGAATTAGAATCACTTGGAAATTCTGTCCAAGGGACTGATTGGAATTTTGGCAGTTTTCCAGTTCAGTTGAATTTAGTTTATACGTGTCCAGGTAAGAATTGTTTCAAACCAAACATTATCAGAAATTAGGTTGAGGAAGTATGTTAAGAATGATGGTTCTACTATTCATATAGTATATACTCATATCTAGACCCTCTAATTTCTCACTCTATTAATTTTACTATTTATTGAGACAATAGACTGAGAGCATAGTTTTAGAGTATGTTTGGGTTTCTAGTTTCAGCTCTACTATTTACCAACTGAGTAATCTTAAACAAATTGCTTCATCTTTTTGAGCCTCTGTTCTCTCCTCTGAAAAATCACTTCATAAGTATGTTGTTGTTGTTAGGCGCTGTTGAGTCACTTCTGATTCCCAGCAAGCCTATGTACAACAGAAGGAAATACTGCCTGATCCTGCACCATCCTCACAGTCCTCGCTATGTTTGAGCCCATTGTTGCAGCCACTTTGTCAGTCCATCTCATTGAGGGTCTTCCTCTTTTTCACTGACACTCTACATTTCCAAGCATCATGTCCTTTCCAGGCACTGCTGCCTCCTAATGACATGTCCAAGGTACGTGCATGAGACAAAGTCTTACCAGCCTCCCTTCCTAAAGAGCATTCTGGTTGTACTTCTTCCAACTCAGATTTGTTCAATCTTCTGGTTGTTGTTGTTGTGTGCTGTTGAGTCAGTTCTGACCTGTAGTGACCCTGTATAGGGTTTCCAAGGAGTGACTGGTAAGCTTGAAACACCAACCTTGCGGTTCAAACTGACTTTGCAGTCCAGCGCATTAACCCACAGCACCACACCATGGTATATTCAATATTCTTCACCTACACCATAATTCAAAGGCATCAATTTTTCTTCAGTCTTCATTATCATTGTCCATCTTTTACATACCTATGAGGCCATTGAAATTACCATGGCTTAGGTAAGGAACTCTTTAGTCTTCAAAGTGACATCTTGGTTTTGGTTTTTGTTGTTGTTGTTTGGGGGGGGGGTTCTTTTTAAAACACTTTAAAGAGGTCTCTTATAACAGATTTGTCCAATGCGACAGGTAATTTATTTTGTAACTGCTGCGTCTATGGGTGTGCGACAGGTAATTTATTTTGTAACTGCTGCGTCTATGGGTGTTGATGTGGATCCTAGTAAACTGAATTCTTTGACAACTTCAATCTTTTCTCTGTTTATCGTGATGTTGCTTATTGGTCCCGTTGTGAGGATCCATACTGCCTTTGATCTTCATAGTAAGTCCACTTCATTTTCAGCAAATAAGGTTGTGCCATCTGCATTTCACAAGTTGTGAATGAGTCTTCCTCCCATCCTGATGCCATGTTCTTCTTCATGTTACTTGCTTAGCATATAAATTGATGCATTTGAATTATGGCATTGAAGGAGAATGTTAAAAGTACCACAGACCACCAAAAGAACAAACAACCCTGTGTTAGAAGAAGTCCTGCCAGAATGCACCTTAGAAGTTAAGATGACAGACTTTATCTCTCATACTTTGGACATACTATTAGGAAGGGCTAGTCCCTAGAGAAGGATGTCATGCTTGGTAAACAGAGGAAGACCCCCCAATGAGATGGATTGGCACAGTGGTAGCAGCAATGGGCTCAAGAGCAGCAATGACTGTGAGATTGGCAGAGGAGCAGGCCGTGTTTCGTTCTGTTGTGCATAAGGTCACTATGAGTCCATATGAACTCGATGATACCTAATAACAACAACAACATACAAATTAAATAAGTATGGTGAAAAGATATATAACCCTGATGCACAACTTTTCTAAATTTGCCTATTGCAATATGTCGTTTGATTTCTTGACTGCTGCTTCCATAAGTGTTGATTGTGGGTCCAAGCAAGATGAAGTCGTTGACAACTTCAATTTTTTCTCCATTTATCATGATGTTATTTATTGGTCCCATTGTGAGGATTTTTGATGGCGTTAGGATTAAATGAGCCTAAATTTGTAGTGATTAGCACACTTGGCAACAAAGCAGTTAATGTCATTATTTTACTAGTATCATTACTACTAGCATAACAGATGCTTGGATCTATGAAACAACTTTGGAAAGCTTAGGGTCTATATAATCCAATATTGGCACACTTAATCTTGCTAAACTTTATAAGTGAATATGTTCATCTCCAACTAACCACAAAGTTACTGCTGGGATCTGGGCTGTGATATTATGCACTCCCAGTTCAATGATTCTTATAGACAGCCAGGAAATCAAAGGGATTCTTTCCAAGTTTTGGGGTTTTTTTCCATGTTGGCCTCTTCTTCAGCCAAATTTTATTTTAATTTTAACATTATTATGCATTTTAAGTATTCCATAGACTCTAAAAACTAGATAGTTTTCCTTGACACACTTCTCTCATCATGCTCATTTTACTGACTTTATTTCTATCCCATTTAAAGAGCATGCTACTCATGGTACTTAACAACCTGTATGTATAGGTGCTATGAAAAAGTGCAGCATTCCCAACCGGTACATTCCTCTCCATACCCTGGTAAAAGGAGTCTTGAGTTTGCTACACTGACTAAAGCTCTTCATCAAGAAGCTGTCTCCCTGACCTAGCCACTGGGGGCTAGAGCTGACAGTGAAGTGGCCAGCTAGTCTGAAGTGTGGGGGAAGCATGCAGGAACTCCCAAACTTACAGATAGTACCCACTTGACCTAGCTTGGATGGATTAGCTGACCAGAACTCTACCAGATGAAAGTAAAGAAGGTTTGATACTGTGAGCAAGTGTAAATTGCTACAATTTGCTGAACTGGACCTTTGCTATGGATACAATTGCTCAAAATTCCAACTCAAATAGAAAGAGTCTTCATATCAAGGATCAAGCTTGTTTCCTCAATCCATTGGGTTGATAGGCACAGGCAACTTAGACACTGGCTATAAAAAATGGGGGACTATAAAGGCAGAAAATTGCTGGCGTACAAGCTTTCATGAGTGTACTTCATTTCAGAATGAGGTGGGCAAGGTAGAATCCCCATTGAGTAGTTTTCTTCTTTTCCAGATGGATCTGGTGAAAGGGAATGGGGGATGATGGTGATAGGATTTTATGATTCAATTGTGAATAATTGTTATCAATATTACTCACGATTATCACAAATGTAATTGTAGAAGATGAGTAACTGAAAGCGGGGAGTAGATAATATTTCATTTCTGGAACAGAGGACCCCAGGACCGTCAAGAATGAAGAGCATGAGTTTTCAAGAGAGAGATTAGTTTCAGAGTGTGCAGGGGAAGGCAGAGTTCCCACTGAATAGTTTTCATCTTGTCTAGACAAGTCTGGTGAAAAGATATGGGGATAAGATTCTTATGATTCCATAGTGAGTAATTGTTATCATGACTAATTCTGACTGTCACTACTGTAAAGGAAGAAGTTTTGTAACAAAAACGGGGGAGTAGTTAATCTTACAGTCCAGAACCAGAGGACCCTAGGACCATCAAGGGAGAAGATCACAAGTGGAATGCAGGACCCTATCTAGAGAAACAGCGACACCAGAGATGGAGGCAGAGATGGAGACATGGAGAGAGGGAGCAGCTGAGGACTCTAGATTCATGGAAAGAGAAGGGCTAATAGCTGGTGATGAAGAGTCAGGCTTGCAGAATGTGCCCTTTGGTGATTTAAATTATTATATATGCCTGAGTTAAAATGAATAGAGAGAAATACTGTTAACTGATGGTACATGGAGGAGATTATAATCATTGTAATGAAACAAAGTATATGATTTGTTGAATGTAAAACTGATGATCTGCCCTGTAAACTTTCACTCAAGTCACAATAAAAACTTTTTTAATAAGTGACAGCGAGAGAAAGACTGAGTGCTGGAGGCCAGGAGGCAGGCTTACAAAATGTGCCCTTTGGTAGTTCCTGAGTGTTTTTGTGTACATCTCCCCACCCTAACCAAAAAAACAGAAAAACAAAGGGAATCGAAGCAAATACTGTTGAATGATGATACACAGAGGAGATTTTAATCATTTCAATAAAACAATGGTATAAAACCGATGTTCTCCCATGTAAATTATCAATCAATTCACAATAAAAACTAAAAAAAAAAAAAAAAGAATGAAGAGAATGAGTAGAGAGTGAGATCCTACCCAGAAAAGCAGCAACAGCAGAGATGGTAGCAAAGGCAATGGCATGGAGAGCTAGAGCTGCTGAGGACTCTAGGTCCATGGACTGAGAAGGTCTGTGTGCCTGCAGGCAGGAGACTGGCTTGCAAATTTTGCCCTTTGGACACTTAAATGAATTTATATTTTTTTGTTTTGTATGTGTATATCAAATATTATTGCTTTGTTCATTAGTAAAAGGGAAGCCAGAGGGTAGAAGCAGGATAACTGTTGTTATAGGGAGCATAATCATTGAGATGAAACAAAACACATGATTGGTTGAAAGTAACGCTCGTGATCTTGTCTATTTATATCACTCAATTCACAATAAAAATTTTTTTTAAAAAGAAGATGATGTCCCCTACTATCATCTGTTATAGCCATGGCTGCCTGTGGGAATCCTAGCAGCTCCCAAGTACATCATTCCACTGAAATTATACTTCAGTATGAATGCTTCTTGGAAATATTTCCTTTCCTGTACTCATAGTAGCTTTAGCTCATCAGCTTACACAACAGCTACTTGGTAATTCTGCTGTCTCCTCAAGGAGCTCACTTGAGACTTCTCAGTGGAGTCTGTTTTTTAAAGTCTCACTTCAGTGGCTTAAAGCTAAGTTTGGGTAATAGAGGTTATCCTGTTCAATCCAGTTGTAAAAACCATTCTAAGCAGAAATGTCCCAAGTTTAGAGAAACTCTTAAGGGAAACTTGTAAACAATTTTAATCAAAAGGAAAACTCCTTCACTGATTTCAAAAATACCCAAGTTCATAAAGCAGTGTAATTATTTCTTGTTAACTGATGAAAGATTTTAAAGGTAATTTTCAAAGGTCATTTTATCTGTATTTCATGATTATTTCAACAAACATATTGCAAATTAGTTTTCAATCAGTGTAATTGTTTTGAAACTTCTTTTGTCAAAGATACACACATGAACAGGTCTTAACCCATCTCCTGGGAGGATCTAAATTATGAAGACTGAACCAGCTGCTGCTTCTCCCCACATTGCTCTCCTCAGTGATTCCAGAAGGATGCAAGCCTGAGGGAAATGAGAGAAAAGGGTCAATTATGGAACAGAGGACGAGCAGGTTCTAAATCAGGGCACATGCATGAGCTCCCAGGTGGAAATCAGAGGAAGAGTTTTATGTGTCCTCATTTTGCTTACCAGTTCAAGATGTCCAACGTCTAAAATTATTTCTATCTGAGACAGCTTTTGAAGCTTCATCTGGTTGGAAGTATTTTGTTATTATTATTTACCTTCTTTTAAAAGAAATACTTTATCAGATCGCTTTTCAAAAATGCTTAATACCAGTATTTTAAAAATAATTGTTTAAGTTCTATGTAAATCATTCTCTATCATGAATTGACTCTACCACAAAATTGTAGAGGGAGGTTTCTATTTGTGACAAACCTGATTGGACATAATAGTCACATGATAGCATGTCCACTACACATATATACACCCAAACGATTTGTTTGTTAAAGTATTGCATAAAAATCACAAGAGTATTTTCAAGAAATCTGGACAGAAGATTTAGATGGCCTTACTTAAAATACATGAATCACATGAGAGGTTCACTTTGGGAGGCTCCAGGGGCTTCCTCAGAGCAACAAGCAGGTTCCAAGGTTCAAAAACAGGCCCAAGTAATGAACATATTTGTTGTTAAGTACCATTGATTTGGTTCTAATTCATATATATATATAAAGTCCTGGTGTGGTACTGTGGGTTAACACACTGGACTGCAAAGTTGGTTTGAACTGTAGGATTGGCAGTTCAAGTT
Source organism: Chrysochloris asiatica (assembly GCF_000296735.1). Taxonomy (NCBI): domain Eukaryota; kingdom Metazoa; phylum Chordata; class Mammalia; order Afrosoricida; family Chrysochloridae; genus Chrysochloris; species Chrysochloris asiatica. The sequence continues at coordinate 3,034,189 of NW_006408584.1, forward strand.
CACCAGCTGTTCCTTGGAAACCCTATACAGAGTCACTATGAGTTGGAACTGACTCAATAGCACTTAACAACAACAACATACATATATATGGAATTCTGGTGTGGCGCTGTGGGCTAATGTGCTAGACTGCAAAGTCGGTTTGACCCACAAGATCAGAGGTTCAAGCTTACCAGCCACTCTTGCAAACCCCATACAGGGTTACTATGGGTTGGAACAAAGTCTACAGCACACAATAATAACAACATATATACACACACGTATATGTGTGTGAAACAGCTGCAAATATCCATTAATAGTTGGAACATGGAATGTATAAAGTATAAATCTAGGAATATTGTAAGTTGTCTAATATGGAATGAAATGGAATGCATAAATATCACACTATCCTGAGCATTAGAGAACTGAAAAGGACTGGTATTGGCTATTTTGAATCTGACAATCAAATGGTTTACTATGCTGGGAATAACACATTGAAGAAGTATAGCATCACAATTGTCAACATCATTTCAAGATCTAGCATGAAGTATAATGCTGTCTGTCTGTGATAGGATAATACTCATTTGCTGACAAGTAAGACCAGCTAATACCATTATTATGCAAATTTATGCACCAACCACTAAAGCCAATGATGATGAAATTGAAGAATTCTACCAACATCTTCAGTCTGAAATTGATCAAACATGCAATCAAGATGTATTGATAATTACTGGCACTTGAAATGCAAAAGTTGGGAAAAAAGAGGAAGGATACATCATTGAAAAATATGGCCTTGGTGATAGAAATGATGCTGGAGATGCAGGATAGAATTTTGCAAGATCAATGATTTCTTCATTGCAATTATCTTTCTCAAACAACATAAAAGATGACTATACACATGGGCCTCACCAGATGGAATACACAGAAATCAAATTGACTACATGTGTGGAAAGAGACAGTGAAAAAGCTCCATATATCATCAGACAAAACCAGACCAGGGGCAGACTGTGAACAGAACTTCAATTGCTCATATGCAAATCAAGACTGAAGCTGAAGAAAATTAAAACAAGTCCATAAGAGTCAAAATATTATCGTGAACATATCCCACCTGAAATTAGAGCTCATTTTAAGAACACTAAAGAATGGAAACCAGGAAAGTTGTGGGATAGCATCAAGAATATCATGCAGAGACCTCGGGACTCTTGGGCCCAGAGTCAGTGACATAGCCACATAGGACTAGAGTGGAGAGTGAAGTATCCAGCTGATAAGAAGAGAGGGCATATACACAAGAACACCCACACTTGCAAATAATGCCCACTTGATCTGGCTTCAATGACTGGATGATCAGAGCTCAACTAGAAGAAGAAAGAAGAGGGGAAAAAAAGCAATCTGATACAATTTGATGAACTTGACCTACACCTATGGATGCAGTAGCTCAAAAGAGCAAGGATCATTCCCACCCCCTCCATACACAGAGTAGACAGGGATGGGCAACTTGGACACTGGCTACCCAAAAAGGGGGAGCTACAAAGGCAAGAAGTGACTGGCTTTCAAGCTTTCAAGAGGGAACCTAGATCCAGAGGGTGTGGAGGAAGGTAGAATCTCCACTGAGTAGTATCCAATCTGTCTAGGTGGGGATGATGAAAGGAAATGAGGATAGGTCTCTTGTGATACAATAGTGAATAATTGTTATCAGGACAGCTTGTGAGGGTTGGAAATGTAAGGTAGACATTTTGTAGCAAGGAGGGGAGTGATTTACTTTGCAGTCTAGGAGCAGAAGTCCTGGGACCATCAAGGGAGAAGAGCGGAGAGCAGGACCCTACCCAGAGAAACAGTGATGCCAGAGATGGAGGCAGAGACGATGACATGGAGAGATGGAGCAACTGGGGACTTTAGACCCAGAGAGGGAGAGGGACTCTTTGCAGACAACCAGGGAGCAGGCTTATAGTGCATACCATTTGGTTGGTTGATGACTCATGGAGGAGATTGTAACCATGGCAATGAAACGATATATGATAGGATGAATGTAAGACTAATGTTTTCCCATATAATCTATCACATAATTCACAATAAAACATTTGAAAAAATTATGTAAGGGAAAAAGTCAAAGAAATTTCAAGCCCTGAACAGTTCAAATAAACATGACTATAGACCAGAAAATAAATATTATAATGAAATGTACAAAGATCTGAAGTTATGAAACAAAAAGAATATGATCATCATTTCTCAAGCTGAAAGAACGGAGATAAAATACAAGTCTTGACTTTCTATACTGAAGGATTGTTTGGGTAAAATACTGAATTAATACAAAAGAAGATGGAAGGAATACACAGAGTCTCTGTACCAAAAAAAGAAATAGCTGATGTTCAACCCTTTCAAGAGGTAGCATCTGACCAAAAGTCAATTGCACTGGAGGCAAAGAACAAAGTTCTGGGAATGGATGGAATACAAATTGAAAGCTTTCAACAAACTGATGCAGCACTGGAGGCACTCACTTCACAGATGCCCAGAAATTTTGTAGAAAACTACCTGGCCAATGGATTGAAAGAGATCCATATTTGTGCTCAGTCCAGAGAGAGGTGACCCAACAAAATGCAGAAATAATCAGACAATAGTGTTATTACCACATGCAAGTAAAATTTGCTAAAGATAATTCAAAAACGGCTGCAACAGTACATAGACAGAGAATTTCCAGAGTTTTAAACTGGATTCAGACAAGGATGTGGAATGAGGCATATCATTGTTGATATCAGATGGCTCTTGGCTGAAAGCAGAGAACACAAGCCAGATGTTTACCTGTGCTTTATTGACTATACAAAGGCCTTCAACAAGTATCATGACAAGCTATGGTCAACATTGCAGAGTATGAGTATTCCAAAACACTTAATCATGATCATGAGGAACTTGTACATAGACCAAGAGACAGTCATTCAAATAAAACAAGGGGACACTGAATGATTTAAATTCAGGAAAGTTATGTGCCAAGGTTGTATTCTTCCACCATACTTATTCAATTTACATGCTTAGCAAATAATCTGAAAAGTTGCATTATATGAAGAAGACACATTAACAACCTATGATATACAGATATGCATTATATGCATATCTGTATTATATGCATTATATGCAACCTATGATATGCATTATATGAAGAAGACACATTAACAACCTATGATATACAGATATGCATTATATGCATATCTGTATTATATGCATTATATGCAACCTATGATATGCATTATATGAAGAAGACACATTAACAACCTATGATATACAGATCATACAACTTTGCTTTCTGAAAGCGAAGAGGATTTCATACTTACTGATGAAAATCAAAGACCACAGCCTTCAGTATGGATTGTACCTCAGTGTAAACAAAACAAAAGTCCTCACCACTGGGCCAGTAAATAAAATCATAATAAATGGAGAGCAGAACGAAGTTTCAAAGACTTCATTTGCTTAGATTCACCATTAACGCTCATGGAAGCAGCAGTCAAGAAATCAAATGATGTATTTATTGCACTAGGTAAATCTGCTGCACAAGACTTCGTTAACGTGCTCAAGAGCAATGGTGTCACTTTGAAGACTAAAGTGTGCCTGACCCAATCCATGGTATTTTCAATGGCTTCGTATGCGTGTGAAAGTTAGACAATGAATAAGGAAGACAATAGAAGAATCAATGCATTTGAGTCATGGTGTTGAAGAATATTAAAGGATCATTGGACTGCCAAAAGAACGAACATATCTGTGTTGGAAGAAGTAGACCAGAATATGCCTTAGAAACCAAGATAACCAGACTTCTTCTCTCAAAGTTCGGACATATTATCAAGAGGGGCCAGTCCCTGGAGAAGGACATCATGCTTGATAAAGTGGAGGGTCAGCGAAAAAGAGGGAGAACCCCAGTGAGATGAATTGGCACAGTGACAGCAGCAATGGGCTCAAATATAAAACAATTGTTTGGATGGTGCAGGACCAGGCGGTGTTTAGTTCTGTTTTCCACAGAGTCGCAACCAACTCAACAGCACCTAACAAAAACATAAGAATTTCCAAGGCTGCAAATCTTTTTTTTTTCCTTTTCAGTATTTCTTTGTGCATTGAGTGAAGGCCTGCAGAGCAGATCATGAGTTCCACATTCAGCAAATCATACACTGTGCTTCACCACGATGAATGCAATCCCTCCATGAACCAACAGTTAATAGTATTTATCTCCATTCACTTTTGCTATTGTATTCTACCCTGTGTCTTCTGCTACCTTCATCTTTCCTCTGCTAAACTCCCTCTTGTCTGCCCTGTCACCCATGTTAACATGTGTTTACCCTCTAGTCCAGAAGCTCTGGTACCATAATGGCCATAAGTCTGGCTACTAACTTCAAGGTCAGCAGTTTGAAACTACCAGCAGTTCCACAGGAGAAAGATGCAACTTTCTGCTCCTGTAAAGATTTACAGCCTCGGAAACCCTATGCAGGGTCACTATGAGTCAGAACTGACTGCACAGCATAACACACACCCTCTAGTCCATGAACAGTTTCCCTCTGCCTCCCCACCCTCTGCAGCCATCATAGTCTTTCTTTTATGAAGAAAACCTTTTAACTTCTTACATTAGCCTCAACAACATTTGTCCTTTTGTGATTGACTAACTTCTCCCAACTTCATGTCCTCCAGGCTCATCCATGCTGTGAGGTGTTTCACAGATTCATTGCCATTTTTCAACATTGTGTAGCATTCCATTATGTATATGTACCAAAGTTTGCTTAATCATTCCTTTGTTAATGGACTTTTAGGCTGTCTCCATCTTTTTGATGTGTCTTTTGTAAACTGCATATTGAAGGATCATGTTTTCTTTTCCATTCTTCTCTGTCTCTTGACTGGTGCACTGAGTCCACTGACAGTCAGTGTAATTATCAATAGATGTGAAAGCTGAACAGTGAATAAGGAAGACCGTAGAAGAATTGATGCTTTTGAGTTACGGTGCTGGAGGAGAATATTGAAAGTGCCATGGGCTGCCCATAGAACCAAGCGATCTGTGTTGGAAGAAGTGCAGTCATAGTGCTCCTTGGAGGCCAAGATAGCCAAACTTCGTCTCTCATACTTTGGACATATTGTTAGGAGGGACCAGTCACTGGAGAAGGATATCATGTTTGGTAAGTGTCAGAGAAAAAGAGGAAGACCCCCAGCGAGATGGATTGGCCAAGTGGCAGCATCAATGGGTTCAAGCATGGCAACAATAGTGAGGTTGGCCCAGGATTGGGCAGTGTTTCGTTCTGCTGTGCATAAGGTCGCTATGAATCATCACTGACTTGATGGCACCTAACAACAACAACAACCATTAATTGATTGCTATCATTTTACTGTGTGTTCTTTGATGTATGTGGTGCCGGTTTCTTTGTTTATATACTGTTTTGTACTGGGTTCACTTTATCTGTCGGTTTTCTTCTCATTTTCACTTCTGTTGTATAACGTTTACTATATATGTTTTATTTTCCTCTTTTATTTTGATGTGCAGGTGTATTAATTTTCAGTAAATTACAGGTTATCCTCTGATTTATTAAATTTTTTCTGTATTTAAAACAGTCTGTTTTATTTTTAAATCTACATGACTTCTGTTCCATTTGGGGGCTGTGTATCAACACTGTTCCCTCTTATTGCTTTGTAGTTAACTTCATTGTAAATTAATATCTCTGATTTCCTATTTTCAGTCTTATAGGCTTGTTTTACTTTAAATACTGCTATATCTGTATTACCTTATGGGTTCTGTTGTCGTGTATGGTAATCTCAGGTTGTTGTGTTTTGTTATGGGTTCTCAACCCAAAGAACACCCTTTGGAATTTTTGTAAATTGGTCTCGTTGTTACAAATTTCTTTAATTTTAACTTATCAGGAAACATCCTAATTTCTCTATCAAACTTGAGGGAAAACTTTGCTGAATATATTATTCTTGGTTGGCAATTTTTTTCTTTCAGAGTTTTACATATGGCATTCCATTGTCTTCTTGCATTAACGGTTTATGCCGAGAAATCAGAGCTTAGTCTTATTGGTTCACCTTTGTGGGTAACTTTTTATTTTTCCCAAGATGCTTTCATCATTCTTTCCTTGTCTTTGATTTTGGAAAGTCTGAATATGATATGTCTTGGTGATTTTCTTTTGGAATCTATTTTGTTTGGGGTTCATTCAGCTTTTTGTATGCTTATCTTCTCATCTCTCATGATGTTAGGGAAGTTTTCTTCTAACAACTCTTTGATAATTTTTTTCTGTGCTTTTTATTATCTCTTCCTGTTCTGAGATTCCAATCACTTATATGTTGTACTTTATCATGGTATCCCATACAACTCTTGGGATTTCTTCTGAATTTTTTCTATCGAGAGATTTATCTTCAAATTCACTAATTCAGGCCTCCATTGCTTCAAATCTACTCCTTTGCCCTTTCAATGTATTGTCCATTTCTGAAATCTTAGTATTAGTCTTCTAGATTTCTGATTGCAGGTTTTGAATTGTTTCAAAATTTGCATTTATGTAATCTGTTCTTGTAGTCTTTTCCTGATTTTTTTTCTAAATATTCTCTGTGTTCTCCTTGCTTTCTTTGATCTTTCCATCAATCCTTTGAAGGTACCTAAATAACATTATTTTGAATTCTGTTTCATTTAATTCTATCACGTTTTCTTCTTTAGAAAGATTTTCTGACTTTGCATCTTGGTTGTTTGTTTGAGCCATTCTCTCATGTTTTTCATATGAGCTAAAATTGTCTATTGTCTCTGGAAAATTGTGGCGTTGTTGTATTTGTATTTAATTGATGGTTGTGTACTGATTTTTTCTTAGGATCTCACTAACTATCTCCTATGGGTGTAGTTAGAGAATGGAAGTATGTACACCATGCTTATTCACCATTCCTGCACTTCAGTTTAGAATTGGTTTGGCTGGTGTTGATTGTTGTCTATAGTTGATTGTGTGGTATAGGAGCTGGTACTGGCTCTTGCCCAGTAGGTGGAGCTACTGGGCTCTTGCCCAGTAGGTGTGGCTGGGCTATATAAGCAAGGTTGCTGTCTCCTGTTGGTTGGGAAAAAGAAAACTCCTACACACACGGAAATAAAATATAATAAACAAATAAGGAACTAACAATGAAAAAAGAAAATAATAAAGAGTAAAAAAAAAATTTAAAAACAGGCAGCAACCAGAGAAAAGAATATAATAAGTATAATAAGACAAAATAGGGATAGAGAAATGGAGCTATAGAAGAGAAAAATAAGAGAGGAAATAAAAGAAATAAAAAAAATGTAAATACTTAGAAAAGCCAGGGAGAGGGAAGATGAAAAGTGAAAGAAAAAGTAGCAAAGAAAGATCAAAGGGGTGGGGGTGGGGGTGGAGAAAGACGATGGGAAATGAGAAACAGAATAAAAGTAGAAATAGAGATAGAAAGGATAATACTCAAGGAAATGGAAAGAAAAGAAGACGGAATAAACAAGCAAAAACAAACCAAAAAACAGTACAGTTGTTGGAACCAGAGAGGAGGAAACTCTTAGGGGACTCCTGCCAGTCAAGGAACTCACAAGGTAGTTGTGGAAGGGATGTGACAGCAGCTCTCCTGGCTCTAGATGGAGTTCTGATGCACCTCAATGTTAGCCATGTTCAGGTCACTCAGTCCAGAAGTAACTCATGGAGGCCCTTGATGGAGCTAGTTTCAATGTCTGTTAGGACCATAGGATAGCTTGGGGCAGGGTAACTGGTTAAATGTTGGTCTGGTGGATCTGGAGTTCTATAGGTCTGGACTTGAAATCACCTGAATTCGGGCACTGAGTGGTGAACACAAGTGGTATAGCCAGCCTCCATCACATGTCTTTGAACCAAGTGGTTTTGAATTCCTGGAGAACAGGATCTGTGATTGGGATAGATGGGAGCTCTGGTCACCCAAGGAGTGTGGTCAAAAAGAAGGAATTGTACTTTCCCTGTCACCTGTGTGAATTTGCTTTGCCAGGCTACCTTTCGTTGCCAAAGCTGCTTACAAGATGATCATGCCACATCTGGCTGACCATTCACCAATCTCCTTCTCTCTCTCACTGTCCCTTCTCAGCTTCTCTTCCCAACAAGTACTCAATCAACTTCTTTAACCTTTCCTCTAAAGTTTAGGGTTCCTGAAACTTCATCGGTGTCTGTTTCATTTGGTCTCTTGTATCTTTGTTGTAGAGGGTCCATGTAATACATCTGCCTAGTCTGCCATCTTGCTGTAAGTCTCCCAAAATACATAGTTTCATTGTGGTAAATATATAGTTAACAAAACAGTTGTCATTTTCACAATGTTCACATATACATTTCCATTTATTCTTATACATATATCATTATAATAATGAAATAAGCTTTACAGAAAGGATAATGTTTGGGTAGGGTAGGTATTTTGTTGTTGTTATGAAATGCCATCGAGTCAGTTCCAACCCATAGTGACCTTGTATAGGGTTTCCGGGGAGCAACTGGTGAGCTTGAATCACTGACCTTGCAGTTCAAACTGCTTTGCACATTAACCCACAGCGCCACACCAGGACTCCAGGGGAGGTATGTTACGTGCCGTCGAGTCGGTTCCGACCCATAGCGACCCTGTACAGGGTTTCCGAGGGTGTAAATCCTTACGGGAGTAGAAAGCCTCATCTTTCTCCCTCGGAGCAGCTGGTAGTTTCGAACCGCTGACCTTTAGGTTCGCAGCCCGATTCGTAACCACTACGCTACCAGAGCTACAATGTTTAACAATTCTCCCTATAAATGAGGGGATTTTCAGGTAGTAACCAGTATTTTGAGAACATGGGACTAAAAAGTCAGGGTCCTTCTTCTTCTTCCTCTTTCTCTTCCTCCTCTTCCTCCTCCTCCTCCTCCTCTTCTTCTTCTTCAATGCTGTTGAATCAATTTTGATTCATAGTGACCCTCTGCACAACAGAATGAAACATTGTCCAGTCCTGCACCACCCTCACAATTGTTACATTTGAGCCCATTGCTGCTTCCACTTTGCCAGTCCATCTCGTTGGGGGGGGGGGGGAGCTACCTTTTTTTTTTTGGCTGACCCTCCACTTTACCAAGCATGATGTCCTTCTCTAGGAACTAGTCTCTCTAGGTAATATGTCCAGAGTGTGAGAGACGAAGTCTCGCCATCCTGACTTTCAAGGAACATTCTGGCTGTAACACAGATTTGTTTGTTCTTCTGGCAGTCCATGGTATCTTTAACATTCATCTCCAACACCATAATACAAATGCATTAATTCATTGTCTTCCTTATTTATTGTGAAACTTTCACATGCAAACTGAAATTACCTTGGCTTGGGTCAGGCACATATTACTCCTCAAACTGACATCTTTGCTTTTGAACATTTTAAAGAGGTCTTTTGCAGCAGAGTTGCCGAATGCAGTACGTAGTTTGATTTTTTTGACTGCTTCTTCCATGAGTGTTGATAGCGGATCCAAGCAAAATGAAGTTTTTGACAGCTTCAATCATTTCTCTGTTTATCATGATGTTATTTATTGGTACAGCTGTGAGGATTTTAAAATTTTTCTTTACATTGAGATGCAACCTATACTGAATGCTATAGTTCTTCTATCTTCATCAGTATTTTAAGTCCTCTTCACGTTCAGCAAACAAGGTTGTGTCATCTACATATCGCAGGTTGTTAATGAGTCTTCCTTCAGTCTTGATGTCAAGTTCTTCTTCATATATAATCCAGCTTCTAGTATTATTTGCTCAGCATACAGATGGAATAAGCATGGTGAAAGAATACCATCCTGGCACACACCTTTCTTTATTTTAAACCATTCGGTGTCTCCTTGTTCTATTTGAACAACTGCCTCTTGGTTATGTATAAGTTCCTTGTGAGCACAATCAAGTGTTCTGGAATACCCATTTTTTGCAATGTTATTCATAGCTTGTAATGATCCACACAGTCAAAAGTCTTTGCATAGGCAATAAAACACAAGTAAAACATCTTTCTGGTATTCTCTGCTTTCAGTCAAGATCCATCTGACGTCAGCAATGATATTCCTTGTTCCACATCCTTGCTTGAATCTAACTTGAACCACTGGCAGTTTCCTGTCTATGTATGTTGCAGCTATTTTAAAATTATTTTTAGAAAAACGTTACTTGCATGTGATATTAATTATGTTGTCCAATGATTTTCACATTCATTGGGTCACCTCTCTTTGGAATAGGCACAACTATGGCTTTCTTCCAATCAGCTGGCCAAGTAGCTGCCTTCAAAATTTCTTGGCCTATATGAATGGGTGCCTCCAGTGATACATGTTTGTTGAAGTATTTCAATTTGTATTCCATCAGTTTCCAGAAACTTATTCTTTGCCAATGCCTTCAGTGTACCTTGGACTTCTTCCATTAGTACCATTGGCTCTTGATCACACGATACCTCTTGAAATGGTTGAACCTCAGCTATTTCTCTTTGGCACAGTGACTCAGTGTATGTGTATTCCTTCCTGCCTTTTTTTTAATGCTTTGCTTGTAGAATCCTTCAGTATTTCCAGTAAAGGCTTGAATTTTTCCTTCAGTTCTTTCACCTTGAGAAATGCTAAGCATGTTTTTCCCTTTTGGTTTTCTAACTCCAGTTCTTTGCACATCTTATTATAATACTTGACTTTGCCTTTTCAATCTGCCCTTTGATATTTTCTGTTCAGCTCTTGAGAACATCTGTGAGCCACTTGAAATGGTACAATGCTAGGCATGTTGCTGTTGGTAAGTGTCATCGAGTCAGTTCCAACTCATAACAACCCTGTAAAGGGTTTCCAAGGATAGGCTGGTGAGTTTGAACTGCCAGCCTTGCAGTTCAAACTGACCTGTGGTCCAGTGCATTATCCTATAGCACCACAAGCAGCTGAATATAAAAACTAATCAACTATTTTGTATGGCTGTAAATTTCGATACAAAGAGACAAAATGAGAAATGCCATAAAGGTAATGAAAACAGAATTAGGCATAAAGGGAAATGAGAGGAAAACAAAGATGAAAAGAGAGGAACCATCCACAGAGAAAATCAAATTGCATTGCCACTGTATTTCTCATCTAGAGCCACAGGGATAACATGGAGAGAAAGCTGAGTAATTTCCATTTTTCTCCTCATAATATCATATTCCCATACATTTAACACATTATCTACCTGTGGTACAGTGGATTAATGCACTGGACTGCAAAGTTGATTGAACTGCAAGGTCAGCAGTTCAAACTCACTAGCTGCTTCTCAGAAACCTTATACAGGGTCGCTGTGAGTCAGAACCAACTCGATGGCACTTAACAACAAACACAATACACTTAACACATTATCTATATGTGGTATAATCTTATTTAGTAAGGATTCCAGTAGGCTTCTATTTACATAAGGAAACAAAATGTGCATCATTTGTACACACACCTCTCATCTGCTTTTCTGAATTCCATGCCACTTGCTCTAGCTTCAATGGACTAGAAACTAAATAGAAATCTAACCTCTCTCAAGACTACTAGCTACTTCTGGTTTTGTTGCCATTTACTTTGCCCTAGGAGTCCTGGTGTGGCACTATAGGATAAGCACTCAACCTCAAGGTTGGTTTGAACTGCAAAGTCAGCCGTTCAAACTCACTAGCTGCTCCTTGGAAACCCTATATAGGGTCGCTATGAGTCAGAACTGACTTGATGGCATTTAACAACATCAGCTTTGCTCTATGTAACTTAATTCAGGGTATGCATGTGCCACTTCCCCTAAAACTGTGGTCACCAGGGGCCTTCCACTCACCTCCACTCATGAAATGCTCTGTGTATGCTTCCATGACACCTTCCTATATTTTCCACTACTTTTTTGGCCATCCCTTGTCTGCTTCCTTCCTACTTCTCTGCCTGCCCTGTCCTTTAATTGCCAGTGGTCCCTAAATTCTGATTTATAGAGTCTTCTCACTCTATAATCTATTCTGAAAGGCAGTATAGCATAATTGTGAAGAGTGCAGGATCATGGGGAAAAGAAAATGAGTTCATACTTGTACAGTAAGAGCTCCATAAACTATCATTGAAATATTGATAATACAATTTTTTGATTCTAGGTCCATTTATCCAACTACTTGCAATAATTTCCCAATTGCACTAAGACTCTCAAACTCAACATTCACAGACTCATTCATTTCTAACTCCAGTGAAAATGGTTCTTTCATTGCTATTCTTTATCCTTAATGCATAATAGCACCATATCATACTGTGGTGACTTGTGAGTTGCTGTGATTATGAAAGCTATGCCACCAGTATTTTAAATACCAGCAGGGCCACCCATGGTGGATAGATTTCAGATGAGCTTCCAGATGAAGAAAGACTAGGAAGAAGGAGTGACAAACTACTTCCGAATATTTAGTCACTGAAAACCTTATGAATGGCAGAGAAACACTGTCAGATATAGTGCTGGAAAATTAGCCCCTTAGGTTGGCAGGCATTCAAAATGTGACTGGTGAAGATCTGCCTCCTTAAAATAGAGTTCACTGTCCTGATGCAAATGGAGTAAAGCCCATGGGAATAAAGCTCGCAGAACTCTCATTTACTGATGGACACAATTCAAAATGAAGAAAAACAGCTGTAAACATCCATTAATAATTGGAACATGGAATGTACAAAGTATGAGTCTAGGAAAATTGGAAATTGTCAAAAATGAAATGGAACACATAAACATCAATATCTTAGGCATTAGTGAGTTGAAAGGGACTAGTATTGGTCACTTTGAATCTGACAACCACATGGTTTACTATGCAGGGAATGACAAATTGAAGAGGAATGGTGTTGCATTAATTGTCAAAAAGAACATATCCAGATCAGTCATGAGGTACAACCCTGTCTGTGATAGGATAACATCCATGCGCCTACAAGGAAGACCAGAGTCCTGGTGTGGTGCTGTGGGTTAATGCATCAGACTGCAAAGTCATTTGAACTGCAAGGTCGGTGGTTCAAGCTCACCAGCTGCTTCTTGGAAACCCTATACAGAGTCGCTGTAGATCGGAATCGTCTAGATGGCACTTAACAGCAACAAGAACCCAGAGTTCCAAGTCTGTGAGAGTTAACTTCTTTTCCCCTTCTCTCAAGTACTTCAGTCCTAATCATATCAAGCCTAATTAGTGATCAAAATCTTTGTTTACTTCCTAAATATCTTCTCTTCTGTAATAGTTTTTTAAAGAATGTTGATAATAGTTTTATTATAATAGCCAAAAATGAGAAACACTCCAAAATTCATCAACCAGAGAATAGATTTAAAATTGTGATATATCTAGGATGAATGAATAATGTTGTCAGATGCTTTTAAGTCAGTTCCAACTCATAGCAACCTTATGCACAACAGAATAAAGCATTGCCCGGTCCTGCACCATTCTCACAATTGCTATGTTTGAGCTCATGGCTGCTGCCACTGTGTCAGTCCATCTCTTTGGAGGGTCTTCCTCTTTTTCGATGACCCTCCACTTTACCAAGCATGATGCCCTTTTCCAGGGACTGGTTCCTCCTGATAACATGTCTGAAGTATGAGAGAAAAGTTCTTGCCAACTTGGCATATAAGGAGTATTCTGACTGTATGTCTTCCAAGACAGATGTCTTTGTGCTTCTGAAAGTCCAGTTCAATATTCTTCACCAACACCACAATTCAAATGCACCAATTCTACTCTAGTCTTCCTTATTCACTGTCCAAATTTTATATGCATACAAAGCAATTGAAAATACGATGGCTTGGATCAGGTACACCTAATATCTTTGCTGTTGAACACTTTAAAGTCTTTTACAGCAAATTTGCCTATTGCTACATGTTGTTTGATTTCTTAACTGCTACTTCCATGAGTGTTGATGGTGGATCCAAGTAAAATGAAGTCTTTGACATCTTTAATCTTTGTCTTCATTTATCATGATGTTATTTACTGGTCCAGTTGTGGTCTTGTGTATTATTGCAGAGGCTCTCTTCTCCCTGTCTCTTGTCTCTCTCCACCCCCCACCCCTCATCCTTCTTTCCCGTCTAGACAGGGTGTTCATCCTTTTTAATACTTTTCTTCATCATTCCAGTCACCTTCAGTCTAAAATTTAACATTTTTAACATGGTATGTGAGGTGCTTCATGAACTTACCTCTTTCTATTTCTCCAATTTCATTTCCCTATCTCCTACTCATTCCCTAACTCCACCCATACCAACCTCGGGTAATCTCCCAAAGCTGGCATCCTCTCCTTTACCTTCATACCTTTGTTAATGTTACCTGGAACACCTTTGCCTTCATTCTTCATCTAGACAATTCCTACTCTGTTATAACATTTCTAACTCCAGCACAACAACTTCAAATTAGAAAAGAAAAAAACAACTACAGCATAGGTAACAAATGCTACAATCCCAGTACAATTTTCTTAACATAGAATGCACATGTGTTATTGTTGTTAAGTGCCATCAAGTCAGTTCCAACCCATAGCGACCCTGAACAGGGTTTCCGAAGCTGTTACTCTTTACGAAAGCAGAAAGCCTCATCTTTCTCCCATGGAGCAGCTGGCAGTTTCAAACTGCTGACCTTGCGTTTCGCAGCCTGATTTGTAACCCTACACCACCAGAGCTCCTTAGAATGCACATAGGTGTGCATTTATTTCTGAGACACAAAGTAAACTTCTTTTTAGTCATTTAATTTTTACTTTCTATTGGGTGGCACTGTGGGTTACTGCACTGGACTACAAAGTCAGTTTGAACCACAAGGTTGACTGTTCAAGCTCACCAGCTGCTCCTCAGAAACCCTTACAAGGTCACTATGGGTTGGAACCGACTCCACAGCACTTAACAACATTGGCTGATAATGACTCTTTGGGTGAAGGGCTGGAGTAATGAACTATGAATTAGAATTCATATTCTACCAAAAGGTTATATTAAGAGTTCTTGCTGGTAAGGAAAAATTAGTTGAGAGAAAAAAAGAAAATATGTAAGGAGAAGAGGTACTTAGCTATCTTTCTAAGTTTTATTACTCATTCCACCTTTCTTCCCTGCTTTTCTTCTTCTTGCTTCTTCTCCATGAAAATCGAAGAAATGTTCAGTTATCTTACTATACTATATAGCAGTCATTCCACATTCTCTTTCTTCTCTTATTTTCTCTTCTTTTTCCTTACTCCCCCACATTCTCTTAAGGAAAAATCACTCTCTTGTGTTCTTTTTAAATCCCTCAGGCTTTATATTTTATTACTCCCAAGAGTCTGCCTCCTTGAGGTTCTTGTGTAGACTAGTTATTTCTTTCTGCAAAGAAGCTATTTAGTTCATTCTCGCCTGGTTTGGAAGGATCTAAGGAGGCAGCTCTTGCAGCCCTGTCTTCCTTCCATTCCCCTCCTCCCCCTCCTCCAGTGCTGGCTGGAGCAGCGAGCCTGTCAATTCCAGGCAAAGACAAGGCAGACAAAGTCTCATTTGTAAAAGACCTCCTTCCAGCACCTCCTCTCTTCTCTGGCCCTAATTCACTCAGTGAGCTGGAGCATTTAAGAACATTCCTCTGAAAGCAAGAAGGAAAAAAAGGTATGCATTTCTTTTTCTTCTTAAAGACCACTTATGTCATTTATTCTATACCAAACTGTTGCTGTAGATTAAAGCAGAAATGTATGTACATGTGGAATCAGAACAGGAAGATAGATTTTCTGTGGAGCTGATATATGCACTATGAAATAGATACTGCTGCCTAGGAAAAAAGAAGAGAATCAGACTGAAGGAGAGTAGAAAATGCCTATTCCTTGCCTGGAAAAGTCATTTATTCATAGGTTTAAAAAGAGGCTGCTTACTCATGGCTATTTAAGATTAATGTCCACATTCACTCTGACAACTGGACCTTATTACCCCACCCCTCAGAGCAAATGAGGAAGATGAAGGAGATAGGGTAGATTTTAATGCAGTGACTTTACCTCTATGTCTTATCTTCTGTATGAAGTTACCTGCAATATCTGAGAAAGCAAATATTTATTGCTTTTAAAACCCTGATTCCTGAAAAGAAACTGGTATGAATATGTGGTACAAAGAGTGAATTCATTAAATTTATTCTTGGTGTCCCCTACCTGGGGCACAATACAGTGCCTGTCTGTATTGCTAAGAAAAAAGGGATCATTTTTCCCTTTTAAAATTTATTTAAAACTTGTTAACTTAGTTACCCAGCCTATGAAAAAAGCTTACACAAGTCCTAGTCCTTTCCTCCAGAGATGGGAACTTATTTTGGCCAGGAAAACAATTAAAATTATGAATATTCATACCATCTTCTAGTTTTCTCCGAGAGACTTGAAGGCAGTTTACCTTCAGGGAGAATTTTGGAATTAGGTTTTCTGATGAAGGTCTCTTGGTATTTAGGCTGGTCATACATGTTTTAAAGATATTTGAAAGAGTTCGCCTCTTTTTAGTACCTTTTCTATTCCTTTAACATATACATCAAGAAGTTTCACCTTAGGACTCTGTCATTCTAGCACAAACCTCTTCTTAATGTCAGTAAGAGAGAAAAATTTCAAATAATCAACAGTTAGTTTCATACTTGAAGAAAGATGAATGGGAAGCATCACAGTCTGGGCAGCACTTATAATCTCTCCAAACTATTGTTTTGATATTTTAAATGTCAGGTGTGGAGTTGCCAAGTTTCTATTTTCTTCTGCAGCCCTTGCTTTGCTTTTACTGCCTTTTGAAAGAAATGTAAAAACGGACTGCCCTTTCTGTCTAATTCATCAACTCAACTTCATGCCACTGTTCTTCACGCCAGTGATGTCAGTTCTGGTGCTTGGTGAGCACTGCAACCATAAATGTCTGAACACTTAAACTACATTGCCTTGTTACTTTGGGCCATGAAATGAGGTCAGTTTTCTTTTTAAGTCTCCATTTAACTCCAACCATTCAAAAACTTGCTGGTGCCAAATACTTTTACAGAAACAACTTTGCAATTTTCCTACCTCTGTTATGGTTGCAATGATTTATTGCTTAATTGGAAAAGTCTTGCTTTTAAATCTGTATTCTTTGCATTGATATTTTTAAAAGCATACCTATAGTGGGATGTGAATGGGATCAAACAACATTAGAGACAATGTTAATTATACAAAATTGCATTTAAATTAAACAATAAGTAACTATTTAATGATCTCTTATATTCCTTCAGAGCTTCGGTTTGGGGCTATGTTTTCTTTTGTAATTTGGATATACTCCAGAAGGAATTTTAAGCACACGTATTTTAACTGAAAAAAAAAAAAAAAATAGAGTGAGAGAGCAATTTGCTTCAAATTGGCCCCAAGTCATTTCACTCCTGTTGGCATTTGAAAATATGGTCTTGATGGGTTCCCAAGGATTAAGGTTGGTGTCCTTTAATGAAAAACTCAAACAATATACCACAAGAACATATTGATTCAAATATTTTCCACTTTCTAAATAATAGGTAAAGCTATCTGCATTTAAGCGAAGGAAGAAGAAAAATCTTCAGTTTAAGTTTAAACATGTAATTTATAAGGTGTTAAAAAAAAAAAAAAAAAAAACCCGTAAAGTGCTTGCCAGGTGTGGAACTTTCCATGTTAGAATGTGGCTAAGGCTGTGGCAGAAACACTATTTTCTGTTCTGGCATGGGCATAGTCAGAAGACAGCTGCATGGTATGGCAAAATGACCACTTGCTTTTCCAGCAATTGATTTGTTCATCTTTCCTTCAGTGAATGCTCTCTGAACACTTACTGTGATCCTAGAATCCAAGCAGACTCTGACAGATGCAAAAAGAAGTTGAAGTTGCAGCCTTTGCCTTTTTGATGCTGGTAGTCTCCTCAGTCCTTTTGCTGGTATCTCTCCTTCCCATCCTCTGGACTTTGCCAGGCTTCAGTTATTTTCTTAGTTTATACTCACTCCCCAGAAGGTCCCATAGCTACCTAAGTATCCCAATAACTCTCAAATTTTTATTTCTGCCATTGACATTCAGATTCATACTCAATTGCCTACTCAACATCTTCACTTGTATATCCATTAGCATGTCAAATTTATCTTCTCCAAAGCTTTACTCTTGAATTTCCCTGAAATCAGCTCCTTCCAGTTCTTCCTCAACTCAGTAAATGACAAAACGACCAATGTCAGAACTTAAGCTATCCTTGATTTTTTTTCACTCTTGCCTTAGATCTTGTGGATGACAACTTTAAAATGTACCCCAAATCTGATTATTACCATCACCATTGCCACATTTTGTTCTAAACTTCCTTGCTTTCACTAATAACCTCTTGTCTTCCTACTTCCAACCTCACCCCACAACAATGTATGTTCATGGAGAAGCCAGGCAGGGATTTTTTTGTAAAAAGATGTAAATCAGATCATATCACTATCCTGTCAAAATTTTCCAATGGCCTCCCAGTATACTCAATGATTTTATACTCATTATCACATCCCACAAGGCCCTTTATGATTTTCCATACTCTTTTCCTGGCTATAGGTAAATTCATGGAATAATTAATTCATTAAATGGCTAACCGGTTTTCAGTGAATTTCTCTCCACCCCACGCAACTTTGTAGTTGTTGTTAGGAGTCAGTACCAACGAATAGCGACTCTTTGCACAACAGAACAAAACGCTGCCCAGTCCTGGGCCAACCTCACAATTTGTTGCCACACTTGAGCCCATTGATGCTACCACTTTGCCAATCCATCTCGCTGGGGGTCTTCCTCTTTTTCTCTCACCCTCCTCCTTACCAAACATGGTATCCTTCTCCAGTGACTGGTCCCTCCTGACAATGTGTCCAAAGTATGAGAGACAAAGTTTGGCCATCTTGGCCTCCAAGGAGCACTCTGGCTGCACTTCTTCCAACACAGATCTATTGGTTCTTTTGGAGGCCCATGGCAATGTTCTCCTCCAACAACACAACTCAAAAGCATCAATTCTTCTGCGGTCTTCCTTATTCATTGTCCAGCTTTTGCATGCATATGAGGTTATTGAAAATACCATGACTTGGGTCAGGCACACCTTAGTCGTCAAGCTGATATCTTTGCTCTTCAAAACTTTAAAAAGGTCTTGTGCAGCAGATTTGCCTAATGAAATATGTTGTTTGATTTCTTGACCGCTGCTTCTGTGAGTGTTGTTGGTTGATCCAAGAAGAATGAAGTCCTTGACAACTTCAGTCTTTTCTCTATTGATAAGAATGTTGTTTATTGGTCCAGTGGTGAGGATTTTTGGTTTCTTGACATTGAGATCCATACCGAAGGCTGTGCTCTTTGATCTTCATCAGTACATTTTTTTTAAGTCCTCTTCACTTTCAGCAAGCAAGATTGTATCATCTGCATATCGCAGGTTAAGTATGGAAAAGTAGGATAAAAGGCCTTAGGATGCATGGCTAAGAAGTTCATACAGTTTTTTAGATAATATGAAAACTCTGTAGACTCTTGCTCAGAAAGAAAAAGTATTTTTGGAGAATCATTCATTCAATTCAACAAATATAAGCCAAACATTGTATTAGCCACTGGGTATATATATGGTGATGAACAAAATCAACTGCCCTCATGAAGACTTTAGTCTAAAGGAAATGTGAGGTGATGAAAACCCACTGTCATCAAGTGAGTGAGGTGATGAGTCAACTGAAAAAAGCAATGTAACTGTTGATCTTTGTTTCTAAGAGTGGAAATACACCTGAGGTTAACCAGACCAAGAGGAACCAACTGGGGACCCCAATGTTTACTAAATCTCAGGAACATAATGTAATCAATCATAGTCATATGAGGAGGCCAATAAGAGCCTGGAACTCTGAGCTCCAGATGAGCTTCTTAGCTGGTAAAATCTTTTCCATGTTTTGGATAGCATTGCATGTCCCTGGGGACATGGATGCTCTGTGCTAAGATGGCTCACTCAATGCATCTCTTCATTTGTATTCTTTTAGGTTGTAATAAATCTGTAGTCATAATTATGGTACACTCTCCATGAGATTCTCTGAGTTATTTCAGCAAAAGAAGCAGTGAGAGTCAGCATGGGTGGGCATCTGCCTATTTGGCAGTCTAAAAGAAGATATTCTTCTAACTGGTGAGCTCTGACACAGCTCCTGTTGACTAGGGTTAGAGAAGGGCTGCGGGGCAGCTGAAGGATGGTGCCCATCTAACGTGTGAGCGCTGACTCAGATTTGGATGGCCAAAGTAGGAGAGAGAGTGCTGCTTGGGCAACTGGCTAGGAGGATAAAGAAGTGGGAAGATGAGGACTAGATCTATTTCCATATTTGGGAAGACTGAATTCATGCTGATCTTTTCCATGCAGTTAGTGACAAAGGTAGGATTTACTCACTTTGTGCCTTATTTATGTAAGGTCATAAAATTAATGAACTCACGAATGTCTAAATGAGTAAACTCATAAATGAGTAAACTTGCAAATACCTATTTCAAATTGTGATAAATATCACTAGGAAAAAGAAGACAGTACTATGAGAGAGTTAGGTTGAAACTACTTTTTACTGGATGATTAGGAAAGGCTTTTAAAGGAATCACATTTAAACTTATTCCTGAAAATTGAGAAGTCAAGTAAGTAAAAAGCATGCCTGGCTGAAGGAGCAGCATATGGGAAGATCCCAGTGGAAGATTAAATGACCTTCTTAATTATAAGAAAATACTACATGCATCTCTACAAAAGTAATTTTAAAAAAAACTAGGTAAAATGGGTTATTTTCTAGCAAAACACATATTATCAAAAATAACTGAATTATGAAATATTTGGGACTTACTTTTACTAAATTACTACTGTTTATCTGAAATTCAAATTTACTTGGTATTCTGTAACTTGATATTTTAACAATGTCTGAGTGAGGATATCATGTATATAATCAGAGACACAAGACTGTAAGAGGCATCAAAAGTGGTGGTATGTAAATTTTGAATTCATCTGTTTTCATGTAGGAATACCATTTTTTTAAGACGAGTTTATCTAAACATGCTTCAACCTTCCTATCACTTATCGTTTCCCCCTGCTTTCATTACCATGGTAGAGACTTTGGTTATGTGCTGGCTTATAGCGGCCCTATGTAGGATTTCTGAGGTTGTAAATCTTTGCAGGAGCAGAAACCCTCATCATTGTCCTTTGGAGCAGCTGGTTGATTCAAACTGCTGACCTTGAAGTTAGCAGCCCAACTCGTAACCGAGTATGCTACCTGAGATCCTTCTCAACACCGTGCTGTTGTTGTTAAGTGTTATCAAGTCGATTCTGACTCATAGCAACCTTGTATAGGGTTTCTGAGGAGCAGTTTGTGTGCTTCAACTGCCGACACCCAGTGGTTCAAACCAACCTTGCTGTCCAGGGCTTTATCCCACAGCACCACCCTGGGACTCCTCTCATTGCCATGGTGGTAGTGGTTGGTGGTAGTTATGTGCCGTGGAGTCAGTTCTTATTCATAACGACCCTGTATAAAAGTTTCCGAGGCTGTAAATCTTTACGGGGACAGAAAGCCATATCTTTCTCCCACGGAACAGCTGGTAGTTTCGAACTGCTGACCTTGTGCCTAGCAGCCTGAGTCGTAACCACTACGCTAAGATAGCTCACTCAATGCATCGCTTTATTTGTATTCTTTTAGGTTGTAATACAAATACAGAGCTCCTTATTGCCATACTACGTATATTTCCTTCTCTCAGCCCATAAATGTTAATTTCCCTGTGTTTTTACCCCAGTCATTTCATTTTCTCTGCTTGCCAAATACTAGACAAATGTTACATATATTAAAGTTAAAGTATATGTTTCTGAAAACAAAGGTGATATTATAGTGGTACTTTTTCACAAAATAAATTATAGTGAATGAGACTGTTTTTGGTGTGCTAACTTTTTGGTCAGGATCCCATAACCATTGATGCTTTCGGGCTGATGGGCGGAGGGTGATTAGGGTCATATATCATCAGTCAGATGTGAATTGCTTAATATTGAAACACATTGTAAAGTGAAATAAGGTAGACGTTTTATTGGAGATGATTTTCATTTATAGAAAGAATTGGTTTACAACATAAAGGTAGAACTTTAGAGGAAATAAATTTTTTTTGATTGTGAATTAGATGAAAGTTTACAGAGAAGATCATCAGCTCTACATCTAGCAAACCTTACACCTTGTTTCATCTCAATGATTACAACCCCTTCCTGCAACATTTATCCTACTTCCTCCCTGTGGCCCCCCCATTATACCTTATGTTTCACAAATGATCAAGGTAAAAATAATCGATGTGAATTTACAAAACAAAAAAATATGTATTCATTTAAGTGTCCAGAGGGCACATTCTGCCTGCCAGTCAGCCTTCTGCCCACAGGCACACAGCCACCATCTTTTCTGTTGCCACTTTTCTGGATAGAAATCTCAGGCTCCACTCATGCTATTCATTTGTGATGGTCCTAGGGTCATCTGATTCTGAAATGAAAAATTATCTACTCCCTCCTTTTAGTTATACATCTTCTACAATTACAGTTGTGACAATCGCAATTAATCTTGCTAACATTTTTTCACAATTGAGTCATAAAATCCTATCACCATCATTCCCTACCCCCTTTCACCAGACCCATCTGGGAAAAAGGAAAACTATTCAGTGAGGATTCTACCTTACTCCCCTCATTCTGCAACTAAGCTTGTAAACCCATGAAACACCCATGAAAGCTTGTAAACCAGCCACTTCATGCCTTTGAAGCCCCACCCCCACCCTGCTTTTGATAGCCAATGTCTAAATTTCTCATCCCTAGCAACTCATTACACTGAGGAAAGAAGGGTGTTCCTTGCTATGAAGAATTCTTCCATTCTGGTTGGAATTTTAAGACACTGTATTCATAGGCAAAGTCTAATTTCTCAAATTGTAGCCATTTGCACTTGTTCTCAGTATCAAACATGTTTATCTTCTTCAGCTAGAGTTCTGGTCAACTAGCCATCCAAGCTAGGCTAAACAGGTACTAGCTGCAAGTTTGAAGTTTACACACACCTCCCTGCATTTCAGACTAGCTGGCCACTTCACTCTCAGCCCTAGCCACCAGGGTCAGTGCCCATAAGCTCAGGAGTTCACACAGCTTCCTAAACTTCAGACCAGCTAGCCCTTCTTGTTTTTGTTGTTGTGGTTAAGTGCCGTTGAGTCG
This sequence comes from Chrysochloris asiatica, assembly GCF_000296735.1. Lineage (NCBI taxonomy): Eukaryota > Metazoa > Chordata > Mammalia > Afrosoricida > Chrysochloridae > Chrysochloris > Chrysochloris asiatica. Next base: position 3,057,187 of record NW_006408584.1, read on the forward strand.
GTTCCGACCCATAGTGACCCTGTACAGGGTTACTGAGGGTGTAAATCTTTACGGGAATAGAAAGCCTCATCTTTTTCCCACAGAGTGGCTGGTAGTTTCGAACCACTGACCTTAAGGTTCGCAGCCTGATTCGTAACCACTACGCTACCAGACTCAAGCTAATGAGTATATGTTGTTGTTGTTGTTGTTGTTAAGTGCCATCGAGTCGGGTCCGACCCATAGTGACCCTGTACAGGGTTACTGAGGGTGTAAATCTTTACGGGAGTAGAAAGCCTCATCTTTCTCCCGCGGAGCGGCTGGTAGTTTCGAACCGCTGACCTTAAGGTTCGCAGCCCGATTCGTAACCACTACGCTTACCTGCCGAGGCTCCTACAAATTGGATCCCACTCACAGCTTTATGTACAACAGAATAAAGCATGTACCATCCTCACAATTGTTACATTTGAGGTCATTTTTGCTGCCTCTGAATCAGCTCATTTTACTGATGGTCTTCCTCTTTTTCATTGACCCTACACTTTATTTGAAGGAACTCTAGTAGCGTAGTGGTTACGAATCGGGCTGCAAACCGCAAGGTCAGCAGTTCGAAACTACCAGCTGCTCTGCGGGAGAAAGATGAGACTTTCTGCTCCCATAAAGACTTACAGCCTCGGAAACCCTGTTCAGGGTCGCTAGGGGCCGGAACCGACTCAATGGCACTTAACAACAACAACAACAACACTTTATTTGAGAATGCGCCAGACTGCAAAGCCGTTTGAACTGCAAAGTTGGCGGTTCAAGCTCACCAGCTGCTCCTCAGAAACCCTATACAGGGTTGCTATGGGTCAGAACTGACTCAACAGCACTTACAACAACAACAAACACTTTATTAAGCATGATGTCCTTCTCCAGGGACTGGTTGTTCCTAACATGGCTAACATATGAAAGATGAAGTATTGCCATCCTCACTTCCAAGGACCATGCTGGCTGTACTTTTCCCAAGACAGATTTGTTTGTTCTTCTGGCAGTCCATGGTACTTTCATAATTCTTCTCCAACACACATCTTAGGAGGCTAGAAGTATGAATTTAGAGCACCAGCTTTGGAGAAAAGCCCTTGCCTCCTTTCAGCAACTGTAGACTCAGCATTCCTTGGAAATCACCATCTGTCTTGGCCTCAATCTTTCCCTGGATCTAGAAACTTCATAATGCAGGGATCCCAGGGCCAAAGGGCACACTCCATTCCTGTGAATAAGTCTCTCCTTCTCTTTTCACCTCTCTCTCCTTTTATCTCTTATAAGATAAAAGTTGTTGCAGGCTACATCCCTGAGAAAACTTCCTTTCAACTGATTGGCTACTCACAGTTGATGTGATCATGGAAATGATTGTATTATATTAGATTTCATCATGATTAACTACTAAATCTTAACTGCTAAATTACTGAGACTCCTGGTTCAATCAAAATTGACATAAAATCTTATTTACTGTAATCCAAGCCTTGTCAACGTGGCATCTGTACACTTGAACTATAGTCTCTAAATACAGATCATTATAAATTCATACTTGCACCTAATATGATATAATTAATGTATATAATCAAAACACACTAATCCAAAAATTCTTCCAGGTCCAAATTCTAACCTGGGACAAAATTTCTCTTCATCTGTGAATCTAGAATACAAGTCATCTGCTTCCAAATACGGTGATGGAACATGCAAAAGGTAAATATTTCCATTATCAATAAGAACAAATAGAAGAAATAACAGGAACAAAGTAAGTTAAAAATCCATCCAAACAATTTATTTGAGCTCTCAGAGCTTGAAAGCAATCCTCTGTTCTCTGAGACCATCTAGACAATGATCCTGTCCCCCAGATTCTGAGTGTTGTCCATGCACTGTGGATTCTGGGTAGAGGCTCCTCAAACCTGGAATTCAGCTCTGCCTTCCAGACCCACTGGAAAGGTAACTCTGTTCTCTTGGCTTGGGGCCATTCTTTTAGTCTGAGTGGTGACCCCACCCCGTTGGGCCTGGCAAGCTCCATTTTTCTGCTTCCATGAGCACGGTAGTCTCACCCCCTCAACTTTGGGCAGAAGTCCTATCTCAACAGAAGCCCCACACTCTGGAACCAAGTTGGTGAAGATCTAACTCTTTGAAACTTAGGAAACTGTAACTTCCCACCCTCAGAAACCACAGTGGTAATGATTCCAACCTTCAAAATCCCAGAGGTCATGTCCCTACCTTTTGAGATGGAGACAGCTCTGCTTCCCATGATCCTTGTCTCTTCAGCTTCTGCTTCCTGGTTTCTTGATCTCTAGAAGGGAGTCTGGTCTCTGGTTTCCTTAAACAAGTGTTACAAAGCTCTTTAGAGCTACTGTTAATTGCCTAGATATACCTGACTCTGGAGTCCTGGTGTAACACTGTGGGTTAATGCACTGAACTATAAGGTCAGTTTGAACCACAAAGTCAGTGGTTCAAGCTCACCAGACACTCCTTGAAAACCTTATACAAGGTTGCTATGAGTTGGAACTGACGCGACGGCACTTAACAACAACAACAACCCAACTCTACCAGTATGCATTGGCTGGAAATCACTCAGCTCTCTTGCTCCGTGGGTCAGAGAGTCTAATTTTACTGAGTGCCCAGAGGCACTGTATGAAGAAGCTCAGTTCTCTAGCTCCATGGGTCAGCATCCCTACCATCTTGTGTCAGTCTCTTGATTCGGATGCTAAAGTTTCTCTTTCACTGCTTCTCACTGTCTGTACCATCTCCTCACTTCCTTCTGAACCCTTATCAGAATTGCCATTGATATCCATCATTCCAGAAAGTCTCTTATAGGCAATCTAGATTTTTATTACTAGACCGCTGGTTGTTGTTAAGTGCCATTAGTATTCTTCTAAAAGCTAATTCACCATCCAATTCCAAAACTGCTTCCACATTCCAGGTATCTGGTAGAGCAGTACCCCACTCCTGCTACCAAATTCCACCTTAATTATCTTGTTGTTGTTACACACCGTAGAATCAGTTACAACCCATAGCAACCTTGTATAGGGTTCCTGAGGAGCAGCTGGTGAATTTGAATAGCCAACTTTGCAGTCTAGTGCATTATCCTACGGTGCCACACTAGGACTCCTCAGTTACCTAGTGCTGCTAAAACAGAAATACCACAAGTGGATAGCTTTGGCAAACAAATTTATTCTCTCACAATTTTCTGTTGCTGTTATTAAATACCATCAGGTTGATTCCATCTCATAACAACCCTATGCACAACAGAACAAAACCCTGCCCAGTCTCATGCCAGCCTCACAATTGCTGTCATACTTGAGCCCACTGCTGCTGCCACTCTGCCAATCCATCTCATTGGGGATCTTCCTCTTTTTCACTGATGCTCTACTTTACCACACATGATTTCCTTCTCTAGGGACTAGTTCCTCCATATAATATGTCCAGAGTATGAGAGATGAAGTCTAACTATTCTGGCTTCTAAGAAGCATTCTGACTGTACTTCTTCCAACACAGATTTGTTTGTTCTTCTGGTAGTCCATGATACTTTTCACATTCTCCAATATTATAACTCAAATACATCCATTTTTTTTACAGTCTTCCTTATTCATTGTCCAACTTTCACACGTATTTGAGGCTATTGAAAATATCATGGCTTGGGTAAGGTGCACCTTAGTCTGCAAATGACATCTTTGCTCTGGAACACTTGGAAGAGGTTTGATTCAGCAGATTTTTGTAATACAATACATCTCACAATTTAGCAGGCTAGAAGTCTGAATTCAGATCACCAACTTTGGGGAAAGGTCCTTGTCTCTTTTCAGCAATTGTAGGTCCAACATCCCTTAGAGATTATTATGTGTCTTGGCATAAATCTTTCCCTGTATCTAGGAACTTCATAGTGTGGGGACCCCAGGTTCAAAGGATGCACTCCACTCCTGGCTCATCTTTCTTGGTGGTTAATTGGTCCCTCCTTCTCTGCCCATGTCTCTCTCCGTTTATCTCTTGTACTATAAGAAGTGTTGCAGGCCACCCCTCTGAGGAAACTTTCTTTCAATCTACTCATTGCTGATCTCATCAAGGAGATGAGTACATTATATTCGATCTCCTCATAGGGATTGTTGTTGTTAAGTGCTGTCCAGTTGGTTCCAACCATAGCAACCCTGTATAGGGTCCCCAAGGAGTGGCTTGTGAGCTTGAACCACTGATCTTGTGATTCAAATGACTTTGCAGTCCAGCGCATTAGCCCACAGCACCACACTAGGACTCTTCAGAGAGATTACTACATCTTAACTGCTAAACCACTGAGAACCCTGGCCCAGTCAAGTTGGCACAAAACTTTAACTGTGTATATGTAAATATAAATATATACATATGTATGTGTGTATATATACATACACATATCTTTAGTTCTTACTAATCCATGCCAAGAAATTTGGAAGACAGCTACCTGAGCAATTGATTGGTAGAGATCCATACTTTTGCCCACTTCAAAAAGAGGTTACCCAATGGAATTCTGAAATCATCATTGACTATGCAAAGGCTTTTGATTGTGTGGATCATGACAAGCCATGGACAATATTGTGAAGAATGGGTATTCCAGAACACTTAATTGTGTAGCTAGACCAAGAGGCAGTCTTTTGAACAGAACAAGGGGACACTGAATGGTTTAAAATCAGGAAAGGTGTGTGCCAGGGTTGTATTTTTTCACCATTCTTATTCAGTCTGTTTGCTGAGCAAATAATCTGAGAAACTGGATTATATGAAGAAGAATGTGGCATTGGGATTGGAGAAAGACTCATTAGCAACATGCAATGTGCAGATGATACAACCTTACTTGCTGAAACCAAATACTAATGAAGATCAAAGACCACAGCGTTCAGTATGGACTGCTCCTCAATGTAAAAGAAATAAAAATCCTCACCATCATGATAAACAGAGAAAAGATTGAGGTTGTCAAAGACTTCATTTTGCTTGGATCCACCATCAACATTCATGGAAGCAGCAATCTAGAAATCAAATGACATATTGCATTAGACAAATTTGCTGCACAAAAACCTGTTTAATGTGTTAAGGAACAAAGATGTCAGTTTGAGAACTAAATGTGCCTTACCCAAGCCATGCATGGTATTTTCAATCACCTCATATAAATGTGAAAGTTGGACAATAAACAAAGACCATAGAAGACTTGATACATTTGAGTTACAGTGTTGGAGAAGAAGATTAAAAGTACTATGGACTTCCAGAAGAACAAACAAAACTTTGTTGGAAGAAGTACACCCAGAATGCTCCTTAGAAGCCTGGATGGTGAGACTTCATCTTTCATACTTTGGAGGTATTATCAGAGAGACTAGGTATCATTAGAGAAGGATATCATTCTTGATAAAGTAGAGGGTAAGCAAAAAAGAGGCAGACCTCCAATGAGATGGATTGGCACAGTGGCAGCAGCAATGGGCTCAGTGTAACAATGATTATGAGGATGGCATAGGAGTGAGCAGTGTTTTGTTCTCTTGTGCATAAGGTTTCTGTGAGTCAGAACCACGTCAACACCACCTAGAAAAAACAACAGCACACACATATACATATAAGAGACTATAAAGATTTCATGGAAAAACTCCATTGTCTTTTAACTCCATATTTCACAAACTTTTGAAACCCTCTTTTCTTAGGCTAGGTTCTTTAGAGATGTAAAGCCAATGAAACTTATATATGCAAGTATAAACAGAAGTTTATCAATATAAAGACTCACTCAGTTGTAGAAAAGAGAAAGTCCCAATCCAGGTCAGATGAACCATGATCCGCAGGTCAGATGAAGGCATGTAGGCAGGCAGGTTTGGCAGGTCTGGCAGATCCACCAGGTAAAAGACAGGCTGCTGATGACTCTCAGGATCAGCAGGGAATAGAGCAGGTCACTGTTTCAAGTCCAAAGAACTGGAAGTCAGAGGACAAACCAGATGCAAGGTCCAGACCCAGCAGAGAGGAAGTTACCTTTGCCTGACTGTCTAATATACTGGATGCAGGCCACACCCCCGAGGAAATGTCCTTTCAATTGATATACTGCTCACTGAAGACCCCATCACAGAATTGATTATATCATATTAGACCTCATTATGCAGATAACTACACCTTAACTGTGAAACCACTGAGAATCCTGGCCCGGTCAAGTTGACAGAAAACCTTAACTATCACATCCCTTGAACAGGGAACCCTGGTAGCTCAGTAGTTAAATGCTTGCTTGCCAATCGAAACGTATGCAGTTTGAACCCAGCAGATGTTCCATGACAGAAAAATGTGGCAGTTTGCTTCTGTAAACATGTATAGCCTTGGAAACTCTATGAGGCAATTCTACTCTGATTTGTAGGATCACTATGAGTTGAAATTGACTTGTTGGCAGTAGGTTTTGGTCAAAAGATTTGAACAGGCGTTTCACCAAAGGAGATGCATGAGTGGTAAATATATACTGTGTTAATCCAGCTCATTGAGGGTCTTCCTTTCTTTCATTGATGCTCTACTTTACCAAATATGATATCCTTTTCCAGGGATTGGTCCCTCCTAATAACATCACCAAAGTATATGAGACAAAGTCTTGCCATTCTTTCTTCCAAGGAGCATTCTGGCCGTACTTCTTCTAAGACAAATTTGTTTCATCTTTTGGTAGTCTGGTGTATTAGATATCTGATAAAATACCATTTATTGTGATGTTGTTTATTGGTCCAGATATGAGGATTTTTGTTTTCTTTACCTTGCATTGTCATCCATACTGAAGGTTGTATTCTTTGATCTTCATCAGCAAATGTTCCAAATCCTCTTCATTTTCAGCAAGCAAGGTTGTACCATTTGCATATCACATGTTATTAATGAGCCTTCTTCCAATCCTGATGCTGTTTTCTTCTTCATTATAGTCCAGCTTCTCAGATTATTTGCTCAGCATACAGATGGAATAAGTATGGTGAAAAGATACAACCCTGATGCACACTTTTACTGATTTTAAACCACTTAGTATCCCCTTGTTCTGTTCTAACAACTGCCTCTTGTTCTGTGTATGAGCACAATTAAGTGTTCAGGAATTCCCATTCTTCTTGTTATCCATAGTTTATTATGAGCCACATTGTCAATGAAACACAATTAAACATCTTTTTGGTATTTTCTGCTTTCAGGCAAGAGTCATCTGGCATTGACAATGATGTCCCTTGTTCTGAACCCAGCTTGAATTGCTGGCAGCTCCCTTTGATACAACTGTTTTTAAATTATCTTCAACAAAATTGTACTTGCCTGTGATATTAATAATATTCAATAATTTCTGCATTCTGTTGGGTCACCTTTCTTTGGAATGGGTACAAATATGGAATTGCTAGTTGATTGGCTAGGTACTGTCTTCCAAATGGTTTGCATAGATATGTGATTGCTTCCAGAGCTGCATCAACTTATTGAAACATTTCAGTTGGTATTTCCTCAATTCCTAATGCCTTGTTTTTCTCTAATGCTTTCAGTGCGGCTTGAACTTCTTCCTATAATACCATCGATTCTTGATTATATGCTACCACCTGAAATGGTTGAATGCTAACCAATTCCTTTTGGTACATCTTATTTTCATGTTTCTTGAATCATTCAATATTTTCCCCATAAAATCCTTCACTATTGCAACCCAA